>NC_044982.1:50201854-50503340 GCF_008728515.1 Papio anubis | reverse complement strand
TTTATATTGAGAAACAAAGTTTATATTTTTTATTTTTATCTTTTCATTCTACTTTCCACAAACCTTTTGAAGTTTGTTTGTATTTTTATTGGCCAGGTCTGCTCTGGGCTGAGCCAAGTGCTTCTTCCACGTGCTCCTGTTGTCCTTTTTTGCTACCTCTAACACTTACCTTCCAGCATAATTATCAACTTGCATGTCTACTTTCCCCACATGGTGAGTTCTTAAAGGGCAGGGGCTATGTCTTGTAAATCATTGTATCCGTTGTTCTAGTATGATGCTCAGAATGTTATAATACTAATCGCTGTCATAATCATAATTAACATCTATATAGTGCTTACTATGTGCCAGGCTGTGTTCCAAGCGCTTTGCCTAATAACTCATTTAATCCTTACAACTCTCTCTAGCTATGTGGGTTTAGGAAGTTATTTTAACATTTTGTATCTCAGTTTCCTCAATCATAATATGGAGATAGTAGTACCTACCTCGTAGCTACTTATGAGGGTGGCTTAACTAGTTATTTTATATATACATACATATTCACATACACATGTATGGATACACATGCATCCATATACATACAGTAGTACTCCCATCTGCAGCTTCACTTTCCATAGTTTCAGTAATCTGCAGTACAATAGATATTGAGAGAGAGAGAGAGAGAGAGAGACCACATTCACATAACTTTTATTATAGTATATTGTTACAGTTGTTCTCTTTTATTATTAGTTATTGTTGTTAATCTCTTAGTGTGTCTAATTTATAAACTAAACTTTTTCATAGTTCAAATAACAGGTATCATAGGTATTTCAAGGTATACATTTTGCCTATATGTATAATATAGGAAAGATATAATGTATATATAGGATCCTGCACTGTCTGTGGTTTCAGGCATCCACTGGGGGTCTTGGAAAGTATCTCCCACAGATAAGGGGAGACTACAGTACATACCTTTATATACATAACATTATATACATATTCTCTCTATATATAATATGTGAGTATGTATGAATGTATATAATACTTATAAAAAGTTTAGAAGAGGGCCTGTATATCCTCAATGTGATGAAAATGTTTTTTAAATAAGCAACTCTTTGAGAAAGGCACTACTCTTATCTCCATTTTAAAGATGCCAAAACTGGCACAGAGAGGTTAAGCAACTTGCCCAAGTTTGCACAGCTTGATAGTTTTAGAGACACGACTGTAAGCCAGGCTGTCTACACCTTTTAAATACTATGTTGTACTGCTGGTTAATATTTGAATGCATGAATGACAATATAAGTGAATTAAAGAAACCTCTACAATACAGTGATTTACTCAACACTACACTGCTTATTGGAAGAAAAGTTGGGGCTAAAAGTCAAATTCATAAAATTGAAGATGATTTAAGAGGATGACAGTGGTTGGTGAGGAGCCTATACATTATTCACACCTTAATGATAATCAATTTAATAAGACCCTTATCTCTCTAACATTTCCTGAGGTTAGTTGTACTGAGGGAGAGAATGGGAATAGCAATGGAGAAGAGCAGAGAAGAATCTGGGGTTGTGAGTGTGAGGTTAAGAAAGACCAAGACTGGGTAACATAGACAGTGAATGTTTTGCCAGCAGAGAGACCCAGGGACAGGTTTGACTTTAGAAGAAACTTCAAAGTTGCAGAAGTTTTCTTTCACTCTAGTCAGGCCTGCTCAAAGAATAGACTAGGATTGGCTATGACTTGGAGATTACAAGCACTGCCCGTAAAAAGTACAGGGTGCAGAAGAAGGGATTGCTGCTCCCATTTCCAGGCCACACACATTCCATCTGCTTAGGTAGAAGCATTCTAGCCCGACTTTGTCTCTCTCATCTGATGAACTGACTGTAGAGAAGAAGCAGGGATAGATGGAAGACTCACATACTTGCCTAGAGTCATCTGCTGTGACCCACTGTTGGGTGGTTTGAATGTGTCCCCCAAAGTTCATGTGATAAAAATTTAATCTTCAATGCAACCGTGTTGGGAGATGGAAGCTAATGGGAGGAGTTTAGGTTATGAGGGCTCCACCCTCAAGAATGGATTGATGCCAATCATAAAAGTGCTTGTTCCTGTGAGTTTGATCTCTTGCTCTCTCTGGCATATATGATCTCCTGCCCTTCTGCCTTCTACCATGAGATGACACAGCAAGAAATTTCTCATCAGATACAGACTCTTGACCTTGGACTTCCCAGCCTCCGTAACTGTGAGAAATAAATCGCTATTCTTTATAAAGTACCCAGTCTCAAGTATTCTGTTATAGCAACACAAAACCAACTAAGACACCCACCAAGGGGATGTATAGGAACTTAGTGGTGAGATGGATTTTACTAATCATGTCTTACTAAACATAGTGGTTTTACACTTCAAAATTATTCAGTTCCTGTAGCTCAGGCATAGGTAATCAGGCCAAAGTACATAACTTGAAAATAATGATTTAACAAAGAAAAATTTATCTTTGTCCATGACTCCAAAGCAAGGAGTCAATATCGTTAACTCAAGGAGTTCATTGGAGCCACCAATAAATTGTTCACTTCTTGATGTATGGTGTTAGGGTCTTCTCTAGATGTGGTTTGGGTATGTCCCAGAGACCTGCCAACCTTGGCACATCTACACTGGCAATCTCTTTGGTTCCATCTCAGGCTATTGGAAAATCGGAAATTCTGCAAGGCATGGACTGTAAATTTCCAACCCCGAGTCTAAATGTGCACAAAGTGGTATGTGTATGTCTCCAGCCAGATTTCACTGCCACAGAAGGTGAGGGAATCAAAGGCAGGGGCTGGTCTTTAAAAGGCCTGGAGAAATTTATGACTCAATTTAAAACCACTTGTAGTTTATCAAAGCAAAGGAAATGGAATCGCAAACTTCAGGGCAGAAGCAGATTTTCTTTAAGAATGAAAGAGGAGCTTGTCCTTCTATCTAGTCTTTCATGACAGCAGAATCTTTCCCCAAATCTCACAGATTTAGCAACAAATCAATGATTAAGTAAAATTTATTAATGTCAAGACTGCCTTTTTTGTCTTTGATGAATTGGATGGTCCAAGAGCCTCCTGGGATGGCTCAATGACAACAGAACAGTAGAAATACACAGCATAGCCACACCCAAAGCTTTGAGTTTTGTCTCAAACTTGACCATGTACCTATATAACCTTCTCCAAGCAACTAACTATTCTTTTTTTTTTTTTAATTATATTTTAAGTTCTAGGGTACATGTGCACAACGTGCAGGTTTGTTACATATGTATACTTGTTGCATGTTGGTGTGCTGCACCCATCAACTCGTCAGCAACCATCAACTCGTCATTTACATCAGGTATAACTCCCAATACAATCCCTCCCTCCTCCCCCCTCCCCATAATAAGCCCCGGTGTGTGATGTTCCCCTTCCCGAGTCCAAGTGATCTCATTGTTCAGTTCCCACCTATGAGTGAGAACCTGTGGTGTTTGGTTTTCTGTTCTTGCGATAGTTTGCTGAGAATGATGGTTTCCAGCTGCATCCATGTCCCTACAAAGGACACAAACTCATCCTTTTTATGGCTGCATAGTATTCCATGGTGTATATATACCACATTTTCTTAATCCAGTCTGTCACTGATGGACAATTGGGTTGATTCCAAGTCTTTGCTATTGTGAATAGGGCTGCAATGAACATACGTGTGCATGTGTCTTTATAGCAGCATGATTTATAATCCTTTGGGTATATACCCAGTAAAGGGATGGCTGGGTCATATGGTACTTCTAGTGCTAGATCCTTGAGGAATCGCCATGCTGTTTTCCATAATGGTTGAAATAGTTTACAATCCCACCAACAGTGTTAAAGTGTTCCTATTTTCCACATCCTCTCCAGCACCTGTTGTTTCCTGACTTTTTAATGATTGCCATTCTAACTGGTATGAGATGGTATCTCATTGTGGTTTTGATTTGCATTTCTCTGATGGCCGGTGATGACGAACATTTTTTCATGTGTCTGTTGGCTGTATGCATGTCTTCTTTTGAGAAGTGTCTGTTCATATCCTTTGCCCACTTTTTGATGGGGTTGTTTGTTTTTTTCTCGTAAATTTGTTTGAGTTCTTTGTAGGTTCTGGATATTAGCCCTTTGTCAGATGAGTAGATTGCAAACATTTTCTCCCATTCTGTAGTTTGCCTGTTCACTCTGATGGTAGTTTCTTTTGCTGTGCAGAAGCTCTTTAGTTGAATTAGATCCCATTTGTCAATTTTGGGTTTTGTTGCCATTGCTTTTGGTGTTTTAGACATGAAGTCTTTGCCCATGCCTATGGCCTGAATGGTATTACCTAGGTTTTCCTCTAGGGTTTTTATGGTATTAGGTCTAACATTTAAGTCTCTAATCCATCTTGAATTAATTTTCATATAAGGAGTAAGGAAAGATCCAGTTTCAGTTTTCTACTTATGGCTAGCTAATTTTCCTAGCACCATTTATTAAATAGGGAATCCTTTCCCCATTTCTTGTTTTTCTCAGGTTTGTCAAAGATCAGATGGCTGTAGATGTGTGGTATTATTTCTGAGGACTCTGTTCTGTTCCATTGGTCTATATCTCTGATTTGGTACCAGTACCATGCTGTTTTGGTTACTATAGCCTTGTAGTATAGTTTGAAGTCAGGTAGCGTGATGCCTCCAGCTTTGTTCTTTTGACTTAGGATTGTCTTGGCAATGCGGGGTCTTTTTTGGTTCCATATGAACTTTAAAGCAGTTTTTTCCAATTCTGTGAAGAAACTCATTGGTAGCTTGATGGGGATGGCATTGAATCTATAAATTACCTTGGGCAGTATGGCCATTTTCATGATATTGATTCTTCCTATCCATGAGCGTAGTATGTTCTTCCATTTGTTTGTGTCCTCTTTTATTTCACTGAGCAGTGGTTTGTAGTTCTCCTTGAAGAGGTCCTTTACATCCCTTGTAAGTTGGATTCCTAGGTATTTTATTCTCTTTGAAGCAATTGTGAATGGAAGTTCATTCATGATTTGGCTCTCTGTTTGTCTGTTACTGGTGTATAAGAATGCTTGTGATTTTTGCACATTAATTTTGTATCCTGAGACTTTGCTGAAGTTGCTTATCAGCTTAAGGAGATTTTGGGCTGAGATGATGGGGTTTTCTAAATATACAATCATGTCATCAGCAAACAGGGACAATTTGACTTCTTCTTTTCCTAACTGAATACCCTTTATTTCTTTCTCCTGCCTAATTGCCCTAGCCAGAACTTCCAACATTATGTTGAATAGGAGTGGTGAGAGAGGGCATCCCTGTCTTGTGCCAGTTTTCAAAGGGAATTTTTCCAGTTTTTGCCCATTCAGTATGATATTGGCTGTGGGTTTGTCATAAATAGCTCTTATTATTTTGAGATACGTTCCATCAATACCGAATTTATTGAGCGTTTTTAGCATGAAGGGCTGTTGAATTTTGTCAAAGGCCTTTTCTGCATCTATTGAGATAATCATGTGGTTTTTGTCTTTGGTTCTGTTTATATGCTGGATTACATTTATTGATTTGCGTATGTTGAACCAGCCGTGCATCCCAGCGATGAAGCCCACTTGATCATGGTGGATAAGCTTTTTGATGTGCTGCTGAATCCGGTTTGCCAGTATTTTATTGAGAATTTTTGCGTCGATGTTCATCAGGGATATTGGTCTAAAATTCTCTTTTTTGGTGTGTCTCTGCCAGGCTTGGTATCAGGATGACGTTGGCCTCATAAAATGAGTTAGGGAGGATTCCCTCTTTTTCTATTGATTGGAATAGTTTCAGAAGGAATGGTAGCAGCTCCTCCTTCTACCTCTGGTAGAATTCAGCTGTGAATCCATCTGGTCCTGGACTTTTTTGGTTGGTAGTCTATTAATTATTGCCTCAATTTCAGAACCTGTTATTGGTCTATTCAGGGATTCAGCTTCTTCCTGGTTTAGTCTTGGGAGAGTGTAAGTGTCCAGGAAATTATCCATTTCTTCTAGATTTTCTAGTTTATTTGCGTAGAGGTGTTTATAGTATTCTCTGATGGTACTTTGTATTTCTGTGGGGTCGGTGGTGATATCCCCTTTATCATTTTTTATTGCATCTATTTGATTCTTCTCTCTTTTCTTCTTTATTAGTCTTGCTAGCAGTCTATCAATTTTGTTGATCTTTTCAGAAAACCAACTCCTGGATTCATTGATTTTTTGGAGGGTTTTTTGTGTCTCTATCTCCCTCAGTTCTGCTCTGATCTTAGTTATTTCTTGCCTTCTGCTAGCTTTTGAATGTGTTTGCTCTTGCTTCTCTAGTTCTTTTAGTTGTGATGTTAGGGTGTCAATTTTAGATCTTTCGTGCTTTGTCTTGTGGGCATTTAGTCCTATAAATTTCCCTCTACATACTGCTTTAAAAGTGTCCCAGAGGTTCTGGTACGTTGTATCTTTGTTCTCTTTAGTTTCAAAGAACATCTTTATTTTTACCTTCATTCATTATGTACCCAGTAGTCATTCAGGAGCAGGTTGTTCAGTTTCCATGTAGTTGAGCGGTTTTGATTGAGTTTCTTAGTCCTGAGTTCTAGTTTGATTGCACTGTGGTCTGAGAGATGGTTTGTTATAATTTCTGTTCTTGTGCATTTACTGAGGAGTGCTTTACTTCCAATTATGTGGTCAATTTTGGAATAAGTGCGATGTGGTGCTGAGAAGAATGTATATTCTGTTGATTTGGGGTGGAGAGTTCTGTAGATGTCTATTAGTTCTGCTTGGTGCAGAGTTGAGTTCAATTCCTGGATATCATTGTTAACTTTCTGTCTTGTTGATCTGTCTGATGTTGACAGTGGGGTACTGAAGTCTCCCATTATTATTGCATGGGAATGTAAGTCTCTTTGTAAGTCTCTAAGGACTTGCTTTGTGAATCTGGGTGCTCCTGTATTGGGTGCATATATATTTAGGATAGTTAGCTCTTCCTGATGAATTGATCCCTTTACCATTATGTAATGGCCTTCTTTGTCTCTTTTGATCTTTGATGGTTTAAAGTCTGTTTTATCAGAGACTAGGATTGCAACCCCTGCTTTTTTTTGTTTTCCATTTGCTTGGTAGATCTTCCTCCATCCCTTTATTTTGAGCCTATGTGTGTCTCTGCATGTGAGATGGGTCTCCTGAATACAGCAAACTGATGGGTCTTGACTCTTTATCCAATTTGCCAGTCTGTGTCTTTTAATTGGACCATTTAGTCCATTTACATTTAAGGCTGATATTATTATGTGTGAACTTGATCCTGTCATTATGATATTAACTGGTTATTGTGCTCATTAGTTGATGCAGTTTCTTCCTAGCATCGATGGTCTTTACATTTTGGCTTGTTTTTGCAATGGCTGGTACCGGTTGTTCCTTTCCATGTTTAGTGCTTCCTTCAGGGTCTCTTGTAGGGCAGGCCTGGTGATGACAAAATCTCTAAGCATTTGCTTGTCTGTAAAGGATTTTATTTCTCCTTCACTTATGAAACTTAGTTTGGCTGGTTATGAAATTCTGGGTTGAAAATTCTTTTCTTCAAGAATGTTGAATATTGGCCCCCACTCTCTTCTGGCTTGTAGAGTTTCTGCCAAGAGATCTGCTGTTAGTCTGATGGGCTTCCCTTTGTGGGTAACCCAACCTTTCTCCCTGGCTGCCCTTAACATTTTTCCTTCATTTCAACTTTGGTGAATCTGGCAATTATGTGTCTTGGAGTTGCTCTTCTCGCGGAGTATCTTTGTGGCGTTCTCAGTATTTCCTGAATTTGAATGTTGGCCTGCCTTACTAGGTTGGGGAAGTTCTCCTGGATGATATCCTGAAGAGTGTTTTCCAACTTGGTTCCATTTTCTCCCTTACTTTCAAGCACCTCAATCAGATGTAGATTTGGTCTTTTCACATAATCCCATACTTCTTGAATGCTTTGTTCATTTCTTTTTCCTCTTTTTTCTTTAGACTTCTCTTCTCGCTTCATTTCATTCATTTGATCCTCAATCGCTGATACTCTTTCTTCCAGTTGATTGAGTCGGTTACTGAAGCTTGTGCATTTGTCACGTATTTCTTGTGTCATGTTTTTTATCTCTGTCAGTTCGTTTATGGCCTTCTCTGCATTGATTATTCTGTTATCCATTCTTCCATTCTTTTTTCAAGATTTTTAGTTTCTTTGCGCTGGGTACGTAATTCCTCCTTTAGCTCTGAGAAGTTTGATGGACTGAAGCCTTCTGCTCTCAACTCGTCAAAGTCATTCTCCATCCAGCTTTGATCCGTTGCTGGCGATGAGCTGCGTTCCTTTGGAGGGGGAGATGAGCTCTTATGTTTTGAATTTCCATCTTTTCTGCCCTGCTTTTTCCCCATCTTTGTGGTTTTATTTGTCTTTGGTCTTTGATGATGTGATGTACTGATGGGGTTTTGCTGTGGGTGTCCTTCCTGTTTGTTAGTTTTCCTTCTAACAGTCAGGACCCTCAGCTGTAGGTCTGTTGGAGATTGCTTGAGGTCCACTCCAGACCCTGTTCGCCTGGGTATCAGCAGCAGAGGCTGCAGTAGATAGAATATTGCTGAACAGTGAGTTTACATGTCTGGTTCTTGTTTTGGAAGCTTCATCTCAGGGGTATACCCCGCCGTGTGAGGTGTGGGGTGTCGGTCTGCACCTAGTGGGGGATGTCTCCCAGTTAGGCTACTCAGGGGTCAGAGACCCACTTGAGCAGGCAGTCTGTCTTTTCTCAGATCTCAACCTCCGTGTTCGGAGATCCACTGCTCTCTTCAAAGCTGTCAGACAGGGTCGTTTGCATCTGCAGAGGTTTCTGCTGCTTTTTGTTTAGCTGTGCCCTGTCCCCAGAGGTGGAGTCTACAGAGACAGGCAGGCCTTCTTGAGCTGCTGTGGGCTCCACCCAGTTTGAGTGTCCCAGCAGCTTTGTTTACCTACTTAAGCCTCAGCAATGGTGAGCGCCCCTCCCCTGCCTCACTGCTGCCTTGCAGTTAGATTGCAGACTGCTGTGCTAGCAATGAGGGAGGTTCCATGGGTGTGGGACCCTCCCGGCCAGGTGTGGGATATAATCTCCTGGTGTGCCCGTTTGCTAAGACCCTTGGTAAAGTGCAGTATTGGGGTGGGAGTTACCCGATTTTCCAGGTGTTGTGTGTCTCAGTTCCCCTGGCTAGGAAAAGGGATTCCCTTCCCCCTTGCGCTTCCCAGGTGAGGCAATGCCTCGCCCTGCTTCAGCTCTGGCTGGTCGGGCTGCAGCAGCTGACCAGCACCGATTGTCTGGCACTCCCTAGTGAGATGAACCCGGTACCTCAGTTGAAAATGCAGAAATCACCCGTCTTCTGTGTCAGTCACGCTGGAAGCTGGAGGCTGGAGCTGTTCATATTCGGCCATCTTGCTCCGCCCTCTGAGAAAAATCTTTCACAACTAACTATTCTTTATGTAACAGATTGAGGGGAATGAAATAGAAGATCCCTCATCAAATGTTCATTAGTTTTTTGATGGTGTACAGTAGTCCAGTCTGCAAGCCATATGAACAAGTACGTTGAAGCACACTGGTAGATTTCTGTATGTATGACCTAGGCTCTGGGAGATAGATGTACCTGACCAGAATGGGTGCATTTAAGTGGTGTTTATGGCTGCTAGGAACAGAGACCTGACCAAAGTGGCTTAAACACACAGGATTTATTTCTTTCACATATTGTGAAGTCTGGAGGTAGAGACTGACCATGGCTCAACAGCACAAAGACATCACAACTGAGGTGTTTGTGATTTATTTGGACATTCCTTCATTGTTTCAAGATGGCTGCTGGAGCTCCAACAGTTGCAATCTGAACTTCAGGCAACAGAAAGGGCAGCAGGGATAAAAAAGGGCCTTATTGGAAGCCTCAATCAATGACTTGCTTCCATCACATCTGCCACCCTTAAATGTAAAGGAGATTGGAAAATGTAAGGTTTTTCCCCTATGAGGCATATTTTTTACTCCAATAATGTAGAGAGAAGGGGAAGGTGGATATTGGGTAGGAAACTAGTAGTTTCTTTCTCAATACACAACCAACAATTCAGTAGTGTGGGAAAATATGAACACAGTTGTGAGGTTCATGTAAACTGAACTTGTGTGCAATTTGATCAAACTTTTCTATGTCCATATGCGCTCATGACTTACTCTTCTACTCTCTCCTTAGATTACTTATCTAAAAAGCCTTTTGCTCTCCTCAAGGTCAGGGGCCTTATTTGCTCACTGATTAGCAATGTACTTTGCCCATAGTAGGTCCAAAAAAGACTCATTGAATTATTTGATGCATGGGAACTGAATTGGATGCTTGGTGACAGAAATATTTATACAAATACTTACTATATGAAACAATCACTGATATTCTCAATTATTTTAGACTGAGAAAAAAATTACGAGGGAGATGTGTCTTCTTAACACTTCTTCAAGATGTATCATTCTGTGGGACACTGCTTGAATGAGGGAATAAAACTGAAGTTTCCTGCTTATCCTTCCACACCCATCTTAAGTGTCATGGATTCTATAAAACTTCTTTCTTTTTTATGTAAAAAGAGAAGATTACTCTGCCAGTCAAACATGACACCTACCATGCACCATGCAAGTCAAAGAGAAGAATCTATTGGTGATTTCTGATCCTGACTGCAAATCAGAATTACTGGGAGAGTTGTTGTAAAATACAGATTCCCAGGGCTCTGCCCCAGCGATTCAGATCCGCAGTCTGTAATTTCATAAAGCACTCCAGATAATTAGGCTGTTCAGCCACACGTAGACATCTCTGGGGCAGAGTCCTCCCTTCTTTGTACCACTGCCATGGCTTCCCTTTGTAGCATTGATCACATGCTAGGTTAGCTTGCTCTCCTGTCTGTAACTCCAACAGACCCTGAAGGTGGGGCCATCTTCTCTCTTGGCATTCTCATCTGCAGCCCAGTGTCTGAGGGCCTGATGCATAGTAAGTGATCTGTAATTATTTAAGATAATTCTGGTATTTAAGCAAATTGAAGGTACAATTATCCACCTCTACAGACTCCCAGGTGATGCTGAGAACACTAGCACAAAGAAGCTTGTCTTATCTACCAAGCAACTTGTCTTAACTTTGAACTCAGGGACAGAATGTTCTATGGATGTGACCAAAAAGGAGTTTCTAACACACTGGGTAGTGAGTCAGCTTGCGAAGCCTGAGTATCTTGAACAGTACTTAATTGTCACCAAATAACACCTCTACAAATGGTTGTGATGCTGGTTACCTGTGGTGGTTATAAGGTTTATGAAATAATACATGTAAAGTGCTTAGCATGGTACCAGGAGCAAAACGATTACTCAATAAATGTTAGTTGATAGTGGTGATAATTACAACTATAATTATAAGAGAAAACCCTGCTTACTAAAAGAAACTTAGGACATATAGAAAAGCATAATGAAGCAACCAAAAATGTACCTTTAATTGTGCCAGGAAAATCAATAGCCTTTTATTAGTATAATTTTTTCCAGTTTTTTTCCAAGCATCTATACTAACACATATTTTTAAAAATATATATAGGATATATTAAAGGTTAATATTATTTCTAAATATTTTAATATGTTATTTTACTTTAAATGTATTATTTATATTACATATAAGTTACATATATAATATTTTAAATGTAAACAATATGATATCTTATACTATAACATAATATAAATAATGTCTATAACTAGGAATAAGTATACCCAGTTTTGTATCAAGCAGCCGCGTCCTTGGAGATGACTCTTTATGCCTTTCCCTGTTTCACTAGCTTCATTGTTCTGGGCTCCTTTAGCCACTGCCCTCTCTTCCACTGTCTAGAGAACCCTGTCCCGTGCTCCACATAGGCCAGCCTAGGGTAGCAAGGCTGGACTGTTCTAATAGTGACAATAATGAGTGTGACCAGGAGGCCTGAACAGCCTGATCCTGCTTGTGGGGTCTGCTGAGCTCTGGTCACTTTATGTTGCCAATGAGGGGACTCTTTTACCTTCAAGCTGTGCTCATGTTCATTCACGGGCCTCCCTTCTGTGCCAATCAGAAAGATGACATGTGGTTGTCTCTCTTGGTTGCCACACGTTAAGCCTCAGCTCACAATGGGTACTTGGTCTGGAACTATCCTGGGCATTTGAAAGTGACATTGCTATTTCCTACAATCTAACACTTGTGAATCATTTCTAGCCAAAGGTAAAAATTTACATTTCAATGCCCAGCAAGTTTTAGCACATTTAAGAAATTGGCCAGAGCCGTCCAGCCCTTATACACAGGTTTTGTTAATGAATTTGGCAGAGAGTAGTTGCATTCCTAGGCTAAGTATTAGAACAAAAAGGACCTGTTTTCCTACGTAATGAATTGCTGAGAAATTATTCAAAATTTGACTTAAAAAGCCTCTTGCCAGTGAGCTCAACTCTCTGAGCCATGAATTAGATAAAGGGCTTTTAGAAACCCACAGAGGGAAACCCTCTGAGGATTTATGTGGGTGAGGAGAGAATGTCTGTCCAGTGCTACCACCTCCTCCCAAGTGCTTGTGCATGATGCAGAGGCTCAGGGATCCTGCATACAAATGCCAAAGCTGATTGCAGCCGCAGCAAGGGTGGGCTCAGCAATGTTCATGCTGCACCCTGGCCCAAGACTCCCAGCTGCAGCTTCCACTGAAGTGTAGCAGTGTACTGCCTCTCCCCTGCCCCGAGTCAGAGGCCACAGGTGAAAGAATGGTCAAGAGGACAGGGAAGGCCTCCTCCCCAGTCCCTAAAGACATTGTCCTTCCTAAAGGACAATATCTTCCTTAAAAACCTCTTCCTAAATACTTTCCTAAAGATGTTGTCCTGGCCAGGCATGGTAGCTCACACCTGTAATCGGAGCACTCTGGAAGGCCGAGGCAGGAAGATTGCTTGAGCCCAGGAGTTCAAGACCAGCCTGGCCAACATGGTGAAACCCAGTCTCTACTAAAAATACAAAATAAATAAATAAATAAATAAATAAAAAATAACCAGGTGCTGTGGCACATTTCTGTAATCCCAGCTACTTGGGAGGCTGAGGTGGGAGGATCACTTGAAGCCAGGAAACAGAGGTTGTAGTCAGCCAAGATCTCACTACTGCACTCCAGCCTAGGTGACAGAGGAAGACCCTGTATCCAAAAAAAAAAAAAAAGTCCCTGTCTCCATCCTCAACACTAGTTCAGATACGATCTGAAGATCTGAACTTCTCATGACATTGGGGCTTATAGCTCCTGAGTGTATATGGAAGAGTGTTTAAAGATGATTCCAGGCCAGGCGTGGGGGCTCATGCCTGTAATCCCAGCACTTTGGCAGGCCAAGGCGGGCAGATCATAAGGTCAGGAGATCGAGACCACCCTGGCCAACATGGTGAAATCCCATCTGTACTAAAAATACAAAAATTAGCTGGCCGTGGTGGCGCACACCTATAGTCCCACCTACTCAGGAAGCTGAGGCAGGAGAATCACTTGAATCTGGGAGGCGGAGGTTGCAGTGAGCCAAGATCACACCACTGTACTCCAGCCTGGGCGACAGAGCGAGACTCCATCTCAAAAAAAAAAAAAAAAAAAAAAAAAAAGATGATTCCATATAAATGAGGTACCACACACAAGGAACAGAATTCCTTTCAGGAAAAGAGCTCTAAGAGTGAAGGTTGTAGTGACCAACCAAGAAGGTATCAGACTGCGATGGGATTTCATGATGTCCTTTAACCAAGCTTTCCCTAAAAACAAGGGCACTCACAGGCACACAGAGCTGTTCAGTGCATTGACATTTTATCCCTGCCTACATTTTTCCCAGATATGAGATAAAGAGTCTATTTCTTGCCCTGTTTAACTTTGATTACCTATCAGCCTACCTGCCTTCCCTGACCCAGGTGTATCTCCGATTCGACTATGCCTCATGCCTGCTGCCCACTCCAACCGTGTGTGCCCTTGGACTGCCAGCTTGGAGCTCTGGCCTGGCTCCCACTAACTACTTGGGCATGAGGACAACCTGGATATGACATCTGTCAGTCCAATGATGGCCAAGATAGTCTGGCAACACCTACTTTGTTTGATTTCCAAGAGATTCCAAAAACTAGCAATCTCATGGAAGCAATGAGTGATTTCCTCTCTAATCAGGGTTTACATGCTCTTAAAGAAGGAAATAAGTAAGGGACAAGAGGGTTTTTTAAAATATTGGAGCCAGAAAGATATAATGGGTGAGCATGTCCAGAAGTATTGCGCCAGACTTCCCCAGTATAAAAACTATAAAAGCACAAAATTCCCTTCACGGATAGTCAATGGGCCTGGAGATGTCATCATTCTAGGGGTGAAAAATCCCATGTTTCTACTTCCAATAGCTGTCTTCTCAAAGTTCAAGAAAGCATAGACCCAAGAGCCCACATTGTTTCCCAGGAGCTAGAAGGCAGATTGATATTAACAAGAGTTTTGGTAGATCCTTAAAGCATGGCCTGAAAGCTGGTTGGCTCAGTTGGTTAGAACCCTGCAGCAAGCGGATTAAGTTTGCATCAACAGATGGCCCAGCCAGCATTCTTCCCATTTGTGGATGGGAGGAATTACCCCCAGTTTCTGTATGGTCACACTGGGACAGATGAATGAGTGTTTATGTCATTCTTCCTTTAATCCAGTACATCTGTACTGAGTACAATCACCAGCACTGGAGTTGGTGCTTCAAAATATAAAAATAAGTGTAAGTGTATAAAGTAGTTGAAGATTGCTTCAAATTCATTATTTTGTTTTTCCTCTTCATTCTAGGGCTCTTGAAGCTGAAATCTTAAACTGGAAATCTCAGCCCTAAGTTTTCCAGACATTGTGCTCCACGTCAGCAAGGTATTAACAGTTATATACTCTCCAGTTGTTGGAATCTGGGATTTGTCTGGCAACTGCATGCCCTCGATCAAAGCCATGACCAACTGCCGTGTCATCGTTGTGCTATTATTGACTTTGTTTCTTGACTTGTACCTAAAGATGCCTCCTGGGTGTGAAGTTTTTCTTTAAATACTGAACTACATTTGTGAGGTTTGGAGAGTTCGCCTAGCTTTTGCCCGTACCTATTCTTGAGGAATGAACACTGATCTGTCTGTAACCAGCACTACTGGGTGAAGTCCTAGACCACACTTGGGCCACCCCTTGACTTACATGCTGTCTTCTGCCTATGCCACTTCCACATCAGGAACACCTGGTTATTGATGTCGTTTGGTCAGGGCTGAGCACGACATTTGCCATTTGGATGACCGGTGAACAATCCCTCATGATCCACCTTTGGTCTTACCATGTCCTGGCTTCCTCTCTCTAACTGACTCACACTGAGGTTTCTGCAAAAATTGGAGCTGAAACTCTTAGGACATAAAAACTTATGCTAAGTGAATTCTACCATCCATTTTATGCTAGTTGTCAGTATTATTCCTTTCCCATATGGATAGAAACCAGTATTGTAATCTCTCAAAGCATTTCCTGAATCAGAGCTATTTCACTCTCTACGTCAGTATTCCTCAAAGCTTCCAAACCCAACTGTCTCATCTGTTTAAAGCGAAGAATTTTAAATCCCTCCATTTCTACATCGCTTTGGTCTTGCCAAACATGAACCTCTAGGTTGAAAAGTCAGAACTTTAGAAGTTAGAAGAATGAGAAACTTATATAAATAATAGGTACTTAATAATAAGTACTAGCTGTACTACAAATTAATTAGCAGTAAAATGTAATTAGCTGTAAAATACAGTAAGATGAAAAGGGTGTGACCTAGAAAGCATCCAAAGATGTTGACAATAACACATTATTTGTCCTTCTGTTTTTTAAAGGTCTTGAATTGCCCACGGAAGATGCCTGTTGTCTTTTCTTTCTAAGTATGCTCTCTTCTGGTGATGAAATCACTCTTCTTTTTTTCTCATGCTCTGCTAATGTAGTACCCCTGACTACAAGGGTGACATGTGGACCAGGCCTTGCTAATCAGAACATTCCATTCCCCAGGATTAGTTCAAGGATGAACATGTGACTTAAGCCAGACAAATCAGGGGCAGCCTATTTTTTGGGTATTAATGTTAACATTAAGGACTATGGGAACTTTTGTTTGTTAGGAGACATTTTGCTCATCATACATAGAAACCCTGCTACCATGGAGGACAGCAAGGTCATAGGATGCAACAAAACATATTTCTGATGATGCCACCTGACCTAGCCAAGCTTGAAGCTCCGTCTCATGAACTATTCAGTGGCATGAACACTTTGTGCTTTCCTTACATTATCTTGAGTTAAATGTCTCCTCACATTTTAAATCAAAACATTCCTGACAACTATGGGTCTTCTCTTTAGGAATGATGAGGATTTAGCCAGGGACACAATGAAATTATGGGGAAGAAAGTAGTGGGTGTTCCTGTACATACAAGGCAAGTAATGTACAAGTCAAGCTCACAGCAATTAACAGAGTTTAGCTTTTAAAAGTATTTCTTCTCTTTCAGAGGGAGGTTGACATTTGAAAACAAAAGATGTATTTTACTCTAGAGGCCCAGATAGTTATGACATGAAAACCACAGTTTTCAAATATTGCTGGCTGAAGTCATTGGAAATTGCTGCATGAGCAAACAAACCTGAGGGTAATCCAATTTTTTTTAAGCATTTAGAACTAAAGTACAATGAATCACATGACAAACCTCTCTGCCCTTCCACTTTGTCATGAAAATGCTAAGTGCTGAGCCTTATCATCACATGAACACATCATGATACATAATTTATTTTAGGACCAGGGTAATTTGCAGGCACTATCAATTGGCAGCATAGAACAGAAAAAATGAAAGTAATAGTGGCTTGAACAGGACAGGAGCTGCTCTGGCAGCTCTACTAAGTCATCAGAGACCCAGGTCCCTCCCAGCTCTCCCCTCTGCCGTCCCTGGGGCTCTGAGATGTCTTGTTGAACTCCAGCCTCATATTTTTGCTCTAGGCAGCTAGACAGATGTAGGGACCAAGAGCATGACCCTTCCTTTTTGGAAACTTCCAGAAGTCACATGGAACTCTATGGCCAAACTTAGTCACATGGTCACTGCCAACTACTTTATGGCTTGGTGAAGGTAGTCTTTCAATTGGGTGGCAATGTGCCCAAGTAAAGAGCAGGGCTAATATTACATAGAAAAAGGACAGAATGGATGCTTAGGGGTAACTAGTAGTCTGTGTGTGTTGGGAGGGGTATGTAACAGGGTGGAAGCAAGAATTCAGGGATCCTGAATCTTTTGAGGCTAACAGATATCGGTGCTTCCTAAACTTTTTGGGGGGAGCTATCGAATTGTTCATGATGGTGAATACTTGGTCTCTTACTTCTTTGAAAAACCTTGTGTTCCAGCTTTCTCTGCCTTGTCTTTCATAAAAATCAAGTTCCAAAAATGCACACAGTAGACATTTCCATTACCCACGGCTTTTTATTCATTGTATCAGCTAGGCTATTCATATGTTTGCTGATAATGGCTCTAAGTCAAGATTTTAATAATAAAAGTGAAATATGAATATGTTATTTTCTCTCTTACTATGCATATTTTCTAGTTCTTCCCTCTGAAAAATGAAAGCAAAACAATCTTAGCTCTTAGAGTCAATAAAAATTCATTTGGTTTAAACCTTTAGATGATGACAGAAAGAAGAATACTACAGTTTGGAGGAGGTAGACTGAAAGTTCTTTCTCAAACATTCATTGTTTATCAACTCCCACTGCCTCCTCCCTACCTCTCTGCAGCCTTCCAAAATTTAAAAGGCCCTTTATGGGGCAGGTTAGGGAGTCTCTGCTTGGAACTGTGCATGGATTCTAGTCTGTGTCTATTTGGTTGGCTGATTGGTGAGTAGGTGAGTTGATTGGTGAAATAAAGAAGGATTAAAGAGTATATAGAGACCTCCAGTCAAAATGTCACAATATGTTCATGCTTTGATGTACTCATGCAAAACACATGGCAAAAATGGGTTTATTAATGTGAACTGTATAAAGTTGCTGATATTTGATCATTTTACCAACAAACTGGCAATTTCATATGGTCCAGTCTAGTAATGTAAAGAGAGACAGAAAAGCAAAATGACATAGGATCAAAAATAAGACTAACATAACTTAAGATTTGGGAAAGAATCACTAAGTGATGAAAGGGGCTGAAACCACTGGCATATATGGCATCTTGAACTCAGAGAATGGTATATAGGAGCTTGGCTCTTGTGGGGTAATGAAGACTCAACATGCTCTATGTGAGATTTCTGAAGCTCGCTGCTTGAATTTGTGGAGCCACCCTGATCCTAAAAGCAGTCTGAAAAAAGCAACTTCAAACTGTTGTCTGGGCAAGGCTCTTGATATGCTACAGGTCTAGGAAAATAGGAAGAACCAGATATAATCTCGCAACGTGGAGCCAAACTAAGCCACTGGCTGGCTAGATGAAACTGCATGTCACCAATATCACATCAAGGCAGGAAAACTGAACTTCTGTTATGTTACCAGATCGGGAAGCTAAATAATGACATGCATAAAACCACTGCACAAGGATAATTGCACATAGGAGGAGAAAGAGAATGAAAAACACTGAAAATTGACCGGCAAACTCAAAATGCAAAACATGCAAAGAAATTTAATGCTAACAAAGATGACAACTTTGGATCTTTAACATGAATTTATTTGAGAGGAAATGAACCTTTTAATAAAAGTTTTTTATTAAACCATAAAACAAAACTAAAGATAAATTAAGAATGAGAAAATAATTAGAAATTTTCAAAATTAAAAAATAGTCATTGCAATAAAAATTTAATAGATGTCATTTACTTTAGATTGGAATGAATGAAGAGACAATAAATGAATAGGTATTTGTACAGGACATAACACAGAGAGACAAAGAGTTTAAAATTATGGCTGAACTGTTAAAAGATACAGGATAAATGAAAAACCTCCAACATATACCTACTAGAAATGCTAGAAAAAGAGATGGGAAAGAATAATAAAGAGTAATTATGTGAAGAGACAATAACTTTAACTTCTAGTTAAGAAAGCATTTATTACTGCTTCTTACCAAGATTTTACTAACGTGACAGTAAAAAGATAACAAATAAATAAATCTATTAAGTTATAGCTAGGAGAAATGAAAACAGATCCAAAACTTAAGCTTGAAAATAAATGAATAAATTAGAGCAGATTTGGTGAATGAGAGCTTAAGCCAAATCCACAAAGGGAGAAGTCAACAGTAACCAACATGATTTATAACTCAAAAAACAAGAATGGTTCAGAAATTGGAGACTTGGATATATCTAATAGGAAAATTGGTTGAAAGTATTTATTGAAGAAGCAGTGAACTACCCAGATCTCCTTTTTCACCAGGTCCAGCCAAGTCAAGTCACCACCCCTCCTCACTCTCTAGGAGAAGACTGGAGTTTCGTTTGTTTAAGAAGTTATACTGAGGGACTCTGGAATCAGGGAAAACAGGCACAGATGAAATGGCTTAATTCCATTCAGTACAATTACAAGTACTGAAGAAAATGTGTTTCTAGGTTGCCAGGGCCCACCAAATTCTCCCTCAAAAGAAAAAGACCCACACCAATGTATGTTATTTTGAAATTCCCAGTACCTGGAGATTAAGAAGAGACTCCTGAGGTCAGGAGTTCAAGACCAGCCTGACCAACATAATGAAACCCCCATCTCTACTAAAAATACAAAAATTAGGCAGGTGTGGTGGCAAGTGCCTGTAATTCCAGCTACTTGGGAGGCTGAGGCAGGAGAATCTCTTAAACCCAGGAGGCAGAGGTTGCAGTGGGCCGAAATCGTGCCACTGCACTCCAGCCTGGGTGACAAGAGCAAACCTCCATCTCAAAAGAAAAAGAGGAGAGAATCTAGTATATTTTAAATAGTATTTATAAAACTTCAAGCACAAAATATCAAGAATAAGAAATTTAAACTGCTCAACAACAAATTCTGAGAAAATTTTTTAGTCTAGAATCCTCTTTCTCTCTCTGTCTCTTTCTCTTTTTCTTTCTTTTGTTTTTTGTTTTTGTTTTTGAGATGGGTCTCACTCTGTCACCCATACTGGAGTGCAGTGGTGTGATCTCAGCTCCCTGCAGCCTCTACCTCCTGGGCTCAAGTGATCCTCCCAACTCAGCCTCCTGAGTAGCTGGGACATGAGCACCACCATGCCCAACTGATTTTTTTTTTTTTTTTTGCAGAGATGGCATTTTGCCATATTGCCAGACTGGTCTCCAACTCCTGGGCTCCAGTGATCCACTGCCTCAGCCTCCCAAAGTGCTAGTAGTCTAGAATTTTATACTAGGCTACTTTATTCATTCTAAAGAATAAATAAAGATCTTGTTTTTCAGGTATGCAAGATCTCAAAAAATTTACTTTCTGTGCACCCTTCCTCAGAAAGCTGTTTGAAAATATACTCCATCAACATCAAAACATAACCCAAAAAAGGACAAAAGCATAACATCTAGGGAACAGTGAATTCAATTAGAAAAGAAGAAAAAAGAATCGAGATGCTTAAGGAAGATTCCTGGATTACAACTGTGCAACCAACGTAGGAAGCAACCCATTCAGATTGGAAGAGGAGATTGAAGGACTCCATGAGAGATATCTGTAAGACATAAATAAAACTGGCATATTATCTGATGTGTCTGATCATATAAAAATATGTTTTAAAGTTGGATTAATGCTAGATATATAAAAATTTAACCGAATAAAAGAACAAGGCAATTATTTGTATAGGGGAAATAAAATTTTTCAATAAAAAAGTGTGATCACAGCATGGTTTGGTTATAAATAATATTTTAATAGTTATAATAGTGCAAATGTTCAGTCAGTTTAAAATTATAACATAACTGTATCGGAAGGATGGAGACTGCAAAATGTGTGTTTGAGGAGGGTGAGGATTAAAAGGGATATATTCGTATCCTTCATGTTAGAAAGTCAATAGATAAGTCTAAAACTAAAAAAAAAAAGTATACAAATGTTATTTTTAATAATAGAAGTAAACTCTAGAAGAAACAGCTAAAATATTTAAAAGTAGAAAGTGGCTGCTTCAAAGGAGCAAAAAAAAAAAAAAAAAAAAAAAAAATCAGGACTGGAGAAAGGTGAGGCAGAAATTTGCTGTTTTTCATTCTGTCTTGCAGAAATATTTTCCTATTAAAATTATGTGCATGTATTTTTATTTATATAAAAATTGAATTAAAAAGCCAAAGACAATAGCTAAGAATATTTTATGACTCCTCAGATGACATACATTCCAAGTACCCAACAGAATAAATAAAAATAAATCTATTCCTAGATATGTTATAGTAAAATAGAAGAATGCAAAGGACAAAAAGAAAGCTACCAAAGCAGAGGAATGAAAGACTGGCAGAGCCTTCTTTTTAGAAGAAGGAACTTTTAGACTCTTCCGAAACAATAGGCACTATGGAGACATAATTTCAAAGTGTTGAGGGTAGAAAAGCGCTGTCAACATACACATTTATACCGATATAAACTGTCATTCAGGAATAAGACATTTTAAAAGAAAGACTAATGTAATATATCTGATATGGTTTGGCTGCTTCCCCACCCAAATCTTTGTAATCCTCACAATCCCCACGCGTCTAGGGAGAGACCTGGTGCGAGGAGACTGGATCATGAGGGTGGTTCCTCCAAGCTGTTCTCCTGATAGTGACTGAGTTCTCACGAGACCTGGTGGTTTTATAAAGGGCTCTTTCTCCTTCGCGCCTTACTCTTCTCTCTCCTGCCGCCATGTAAAGAAGATTCTTGCTTCCCCTTCGTTTTCTGCAATGATTATAAATTTCCAGAGGCCTCCCCAGCCATGTAAAACTGTGAGTCAATTAAACCTCTTTCCTTTATAAATTTTCTTTACAGTTATGTGAAAATGTACTAACACAATATCACTCATAGAACAATAAGAGGATGTACATCCTCTAAAAGAACGATTAGAGAATGTACTTCAATACAAATAAAAGTGAATTTAGGGGAACTGAATAGAAAAATTGATAATGGCAAATTTCATCAACAATTAGCTATTTATTTACAAAATTATTAAATTTTTGTGCTTTTAAAATAAAGTAGAACTAAAATTCTAGGAAACAATAACATGAGGAAGGAAGTGTTAATGGGTAGCTAAAACCTGTTCAGGTCCTTATGACAGAAAAAAAGAGAACCCAGGTATACATTTTGAAAATTCAAGGGTATTCACCAACAGAGTAGAAGGAGTAAAGCTCTTATCCAGTTGGAGTGTAAGCTTTTATAACTTTAAAAAGTAAGTTGGCAATACCTAATAAAGTTAAAACTGTACAAACTCTAAAACCTAGGAATTCCATTTCTAGATGTAGATGCCAGAGAAACTCTCAAAACTTGCACAAGAGATGTGCATGAGAATGTTCATTGCCACATTGTTTGTGATGCAAAACGTTAGGTGCAACCTAAATGTCAATCAAAGAAGAATGGTTAAAAAAATTGTTAATGGTTAAACAAATTTATTCATACAATGAAATATTATATAGCAAAAAATTGATGGATTTAACTAGAGTAACATATACAAACTACATCAATCTAAAAACATTGAGGACAAAAAACAAGATCTAGTATGTGTACAAAATAATATAATTGCATAGTTTGAAAACACACAAAACAATACAACTCTGTGTTGTTTATCTGTAGTAAAAGTATACAAATTGCTTGGGAATTAGAAACACAATACAGGATAGAGTTTACCTCTGAGAAGAGAGGAGAGCATATGGAGTTAGGGAGAGGTAGTTAGGTGACTTCAACTGTGTATGTGACATTTTCTTGTTTTATTTTGTTGTTGAATATGAAACAGTTGAGCAAAATGTTAAGATTTGTCCAAATTGGGTGCTGAGAACACAAGTGTTTATTTTCCTGTTCCTTATGCTTCTCTGTATGTTTGAAATATTTCATAGTTTTAATATATATATATTTTTTGCTCAGGGGCACCAGGCCCCAACTAAAAATAATACTTAAAAAAGAAAGTGATCCAGAAGCCCAAGAGAAGGAATAATAAGAAAAAACTACATAGGACTTAGCATCACTCTATTTCATAAAATCAGGAATGCAGCTGTCTTATTCACTGTCGTGTTGATACCATGTCTAACATGTAGTTCATGCTTAACAAATATTAATTGAATGAATAAATTAGGATGTGTTAGGAGTAAGAGAAATAAAATACGCAAGGAGTGGATGAGGGATGCCCATAATGAGAGCAGTGGCCTTTGAACATTTTTGTTCACATAACACTTATTTTTCAAAATAATTTTGAAAAATGATGTAGCCCTTGCAGATTTTAGATTGACACCCCCAAAAAATCATCATTAGTTCAATAGTTATGAAGGGTGTAATTTCCAGCATAGTGTAACTATTGACATTTAAAAATAAAACCTTTACATTGCCCTTTAAAACATATCCAGCTGGGCGCAGGGGCTCACGCCTGTAATCCCAGCACTTTGGGAGGCCAAGGCGGGCAGATCATGAAGTCAGGATATCGAGACCATCCTCGCTAACATGGTGAAACCCCGTCTCTACTAAAAATACAAAAAATTAGCCGGGTGTGGTGGTGGGCACCTGTAGTCCCAGCTACTCGGGAGGCTGAGGCAGAAGCGGGGAGGCGGAGCTTTCAGTGAGCCAAGATCGTGCCACTGCACTCCAGCCTGGGCGACAGAGCGAGACTCTGTCTCAAGAAAAAAATAAAATCCAAAGGACTCTAACTATCATAGTAATTTCATACACATTATCCACTTAAAAAATGGATGTGTTATATATAAGAAAAAAATTCTATTATCTCAAAAGATATATAAAGATAAATGCCAAAAATGAGGAAAATACATTTTTAAAATGGGAAATTTTACATTATTCCTTTTTGTACTTCAAGTTTCACCCAAAGAAATTTATCTTAATATAATAATTTTACTTACAAATCTTACTTTTTTTACTCCATTATACTTTGCAACAAAAATGGGTGTGTGTGTGTGTGTGTGTGTGTGTGTAGAATTTAATGTTTCAATTCCTTATGACTAGTCTTTAAATGATAAAATTTCTCCTGGATTGGTTATCAATATAAGTATTAGAAATATTAACTTAATGAAAAATAGCAAACATATGTTAGAAAGTTTGATAATGATTAAATACAAAAGTAAGATTTTATTGAAAATTTATTTCTTAATATGAATAGCGCATGTAAAATTTTCACCTTAATCATTTGTTAGTAGATGGAGATACTGCTAAAATAAGGTAGAGTTCCACAACAATTTTATTCCCATTTTGTTTTCATTGATATAAACTGATAAACCGTATTTAGCCAAGTGCAGCCTGTGTCCACAAAAACTTTGGAGTCAGTCTGCCTGAGTTCAAATCCCAACTCTGTCATTTCCTACCTCTCTGACCTTGGACAAACAGTTAACCTTTCTGAGCTTTCTTTTTCATCTGTAAAATAGGGATGATAATAAAACTTACCTTATGGGGTTATTGTGAGTATTAAATGAGTTAATGCTTGTAAAGGGCTTAAACCTGTTCCTGGCACATACTAACTTTCTCCAGGTATTTAAGCAAAGTGCTAAATAAGTAGATGGAATAGAAAGAGGTTTGCTATAATAGAGTTGCCAATTGTGTTCATCCCTCTGAGTTATTTGCAAAACAAAAAAACACATGATAATCTATTGTCCAAAATTATTTTTAACAATATATGAGGTGACAACTAGATTAGGTCTTCCTAAGTTTCCTTTAAAAGCTAAGAATTGAAAAACCACCTGACATGAGAAAGAAATTGCTACCCAGTCATCAGGATCATTTCCTTTCTCAGTGCCTACACTGATGTCCCTAACTTTGCTTGGTGACTCAGAGGTTTTTACATCCCTGGATCATCAGTAAAGTTATCAATGAGAAAGCAAGAAGGCTTTTCTTGCCTTTTTTGATCAAGCGACAAAGGCAGATTGTAAAATAGATTATTTGTCTGAAGGCAAGGTAACAAGATTGGTTATAGGTAGGGGCACATCTGGAAGTCTGAAATCTTCACATTGACCCCCATAGAACTTTGGTTGATGGTGAACCTTGGACATTTTTGTGACTCCCAGCAGCTATTGCTTCCCTGTTGGAGGTCTACCAATGAGATTCTGGCTCTGGGGGTGGCAGCAGCTATGTGGGATCCACTTCAGTCTGCATCAAAGGAAGAAGCTGGAATAACTTAGTTCCAGGAGGGACGGATAGCCATTCCTTAGCTCACAGGACAGAGCATCTCTGGCAGTCGGCAAGCTTGGAGCTGGAGAGCAGCTGAGCTTGTGAGCTGATTTGTGTTTCAGGTGTCACCTTCCAGCATTGCTAAAGCCCAGAGGGCAAAATTCTCTCTACAGCCAAGGACTCATCAGCCTGACCCAAATGCTGGGTTTGAATCACAGATGTGGCTTTGCTTTTAATCACATATTGATATCAGATTCTCCTATACAAGAACTTCCTCTTTGTATTGGTTGAAAATGGGACTTTTAGCTCTATCCCTACACACACACTTTAAACCTACAAGTGAATTCAAATAGCCAGTTATTTTTAAAATTACCAACTATTTTTCAAAATTCCAGATTACAGCTGGTTAGGAAATGCTTTTTTTGGTTTTCATCAGATGCATGTGAGTGTGGTGGCACACACACACACACATACATACACACACACAGCCTTTGCCAAGAGGTGCCCACTGGGGCTCTTATTACCCCAGAGACACATGTAACCTGCTTCTGGACTCAGGCACTAACACATTTCAAATACCAATGAAATATCACCTGATTGGGACTGCTCTCAGGTTATCAGTTATTTTGGGGGGACTGGGAGAGGTAAGATGGTCACAGAGAATCAATAAATTTGTTGAAATTATGTGTATTTGTGAGAGCATTTGCCATGCCTCAAATGCTTTATGTAATTTTATAAAGGCATCTTGTAATCAAAAGCCAGGATTTAGAGAATAGGCCATTTCCCGTAAGAGAAAGAGAGAATGAAAAGGGTTAAAGAAAGGATAAAAAGCTATACTTCAAAAGGTCCTACAAGATTATTTATAGAAACAGCATCAGACATTGAGAACTGACAAAATTATTTTCCAGTGTTACATGGTCTGGTATCATCAAGGGAACCTTGCATCTGATTAAAAATAATTATTGCTGGCATTAAATCCAGTTGGAATCACCCCGCACGATTTATCTTCTATTTCATGCTGCTACCATATGCCTGACATTGTGGTACAGAAACATTCTCTTTCATTCTGATAAATAGTACTTTGTAAATATTTAGAGACGGGAGCTCTGGATTGCTGAACAATTCTGACAGGGAACATGTGCAAACGAGCCCGTTATTCATGTTCCTGACAGAGACTCTCTTTGAGGTGTGGGACCCAGAAGCATTTGTGAAGCTGAGAATTCCTTTCCCAAAAGTCTTGTTCAGAATTAACGGCAATTGGAGGAGCATGGTTGGGCGCTCTAGCATGAGCCATGCTGCCCCAGGTGCGCACATACATCAGGGTGACATTTTGCCGTCTGGCATGTGCTGGATAAGTTGATAAACTGCTACATTTATTCAACTGGCTTTTCCTGGAACATTTGATTCAAGAAACCATACCTAACATGACCTTATTTGGGGACAGGGTCTTTACAGAGGTAATCGAGTTAAAATGAGGTCCTTAGTACAGATCCTAATCCAATATGAGTGGTGTCCTTACAAAAAAAAGAAAGAAAAGAAAAGAAATGAAGGAGGGAGGGAAGGAAGGAAGGAAGGAAGAAAGGAAAGAAGGAAGGAAGGAAGGAAGGAAATTTGAACACAGACAAAGAGAGAGGATAATGTGAAAAGATGAAGATGACCATTGACGAGAGAGAAGATGGCTGTCTTCAAGCCAGGGAGAGCGGTCTGGACAGATCCTTCCTTATGGCCCTGAGAAGAACCCAACCCTGCCAAGACCTTCATTTCAGACATTCAGCCTCCAGCGCTGTGAGACAATACATTCCTGTTGTTTAAGCCACTCAGTTTGTGATATACTGTTACAAAAGCCTTAGCAAATTGATACGGAAAGACACCATACATAACACTCTTTGTACACTTCTATTTGGAGAATTAGAGTCTCCTAAGAGAGAAAACTTTTACTTCCCTCTTCAGGAGGTAGCTGCCTAGGTGAATCCTTGTGCCTCTTTACCTTCATGTGAGGAGGAGTGAATCATGGGACACACTGGTGCATCATGGGTCACTGACTGTGTGTGGCCCAGTCTTTCTCTCTTTTGAGACTGTCAGCCCTCAGACTCTGGTTCCCCTCTTCGCCACTCCTGCTTCCATGTGGCAAACTGTCCACACCAGGCTGCTCACTCCCTGCACGGGGGCAACCATCTTTCCGCTAGTGCTGGATTTGGGCTCCATTCAGGGAGAGCGGTAAGAAGTCCCAGGGCAGGCTCATGCTTAGCTGGCTTTCTAGCTAGCATCTACAGTGACAAAGTTTGTAATTTGATATCTGTTGTCTCAATTCCTTGTGAGAATAATCTGTTAGCTGGGACTCTGGTACCCTGAATCAACCCCTTCGAGTTTATTTGACTTAAATGCTAGATTGTGTGGGTCCCTGACTCTTCTGGGGATTTGAATTGGGCTATGGTGCTCATCCTTCTTGTTTATGTGTGGGAGTACTATCCCCCTAGTTAGAAGTTTTTCAGGAGCATTTTAAAAACGTAATTGCAATGTTCGGTTATAATTGGATTCAAGTTGGAACTTTCTGCTCTTATCATTTATGGATATCTGACATCTCCCCTCAAATGAGGAAACTTGCCAAATTGACATTTCCTCTGTGATAGTTGATGTTTCAAAAAGCCTATAGAAAATCGTTCTCTGAAACTTCCACATCATTTCCAAGGGATTTTTTTTTTAAAGGAACATCCCATCTTTCCCAAGGAGATTCTATCCCTGTTCTGTAGAATGCAACTTTAAACTTAGCAGCTGTCAGGAGCAAGGCTGGACATCTTAGGACACTGTATGAGGAAAAACAAATCAAACTGTTTTTTCTCTGCTTTCCGACCACAACAACAATCAACACAGAATGATTCTGTGACCAAATGTGTGTGGGGCGTTTCCCCCACCAACACTCAAGCACTCAGTTCTGCCGTGGACATCAGCTGGGGATCCTTTCATTCAATTCCAACACTATCCACCTGGAGATAGTGTTAGATTCCCACAGGTTGAAGGCTCAGCCTCCAAGACTGTCCTCCCCACCTCTGATGCCTGTCAGGCCCAGGCAATGTTGCCTGTGTTTCTGACCAACAAGCTATATATCAGAGTTCCCACGACCCCCTCCTCAGGTTTGAATAATTTGCTAGAGTGGCTGGTAAAACTCAGGCAAACATTCTCTTACATGTATCAGTTTTTTGCAAAAGATACTTTAAAAGACACAAACAGTCAGGTCAAGAGATACATTGGGTGAAGTCTGGAAGGGTCTCGAGCATAGGAGCTTCTGTCCCTGTGGAGTTGCGGTACACCACCCTTTCACCTGCCTGTACGTCTCCATGTGCTCAGCTGTCTGAAAACCCTTGTAACCTTGCCCTTAATCTTCAGTCCCTCTCCTCTCCCTAGAGGTTGGGAGGTAGAGCTGAAGGTCCCGACCCTCTAACCCTACCATGGTCTTTCTGGTGACCAGTCCCCATCCTGAAGCTGCGTAGGCGTTGCCAGTCATGATTCCAACTCATTAGCATACAAAACACATCACTTTGGAGATTCTAAGGACTCTAGGAGTTGTATGTCAGGAAACTGAGGTCTAAGACCAAATGTATACTTCACAATATCACAGTCATTTTATGTCTTGCCTGCTCATTGTTAGAAATCATTTATTTATCTTGACTACATCTTCCTAAATATTTGCTATGTGTAATTCATCAAGGCAAAAGAGTTTTTCTCCTCAGCAAAGTCAGAAACTGGTATCTCTTTGATATAAAAAATGAACTGTGCCAAAAAGAAAGCCAATTGTCATGATATACAAAGAGCAAGAGGAAGAAATGGGAGAAAAATGTAAGGCAAAGTAGCAAATTCATTGTTACTGAAGTGCTCAAAGTATCTGCTCTAGGAAGTTAGAGAGCTGGCTTTCCATGTTCTCCTGAAACTATGGACCAGAGCCCAGCCATGCTATCAGAAAGAGGGAGGGAGGAGTGAGAGAGGAAGGAGATAATAAGGGAATGTTAGTAAAGTTTTGAGACACAGAGAAAAAGGAGGAAATTATGTGTCTTCATATATTTTCTTCTGATTAAACATACACAGATAAAAATTAAATACCAAGGCTTTCCTAGTCACCAATTTCCTTTTTTTTCTTTTCTTTTTTTTTTTCTTTTTTTTTATTTTATTTTATTTTATTTTATTTTCTTTTTTTTTATTTTTTTGAGATAGAATCTCACTCTGTCTCCCAGGCTGGAGTGCAATGGCATGATCTTGGCTCACTGCAACCTCCCCTTCCCAGGTTCAAGCAATTCTCCTTCCTCAGCCTCCCGAGTAGCTGGGATTACAAGTGCCCACCACCACGCTCAGCTAATTTTTGTATTTTTAGTAGAGATGAGGTTTCACCGTGTTGGCCAGGCCGGTCTCGAACTCCTGACCTCATGATCTGCCCACCTCAGCCTCCCAAAGTGCTGAGATTACAGGTGTGAGCCACCATGCCTGGTCAATAGTCACCAATTTCTATAGCAAAATTGATATCATGGTATTTTAAAATAACATTTATATAGAATATGGGCTCATGGGATTTTTAAAATCCTTTATCAGATAAAAATTTGGAAACTTCACATGGAAAAACTTGTGTCTTATGTCTTATGGCCAGTGCACCCAGTTGAACTAGGGTGACATCTCCTTTACGAAACAACAGATGATTTAGAAAAGAACAGGCTCGGCATTTTTCACTAACTGGTGAGAAGGACAAGTTGTTTAACTCTGAGTAGCAAGAAGAACACACCCACGAGGACTGCTGTCCGAAGTCAGGATGCATGATTCATTTCTGACTGTGCGTGTGGCACTTTCCAGTTTTAACCACGATGGACTATGAGAGAGGCAGAGGACTATTGGAGGAGCCTCTGGTCACCCTGATTCCTTATGAAGAATGTGGCAAAGTAAGATGTGGATCATGCAGGAGGAGCAGCCAGTCCTACCATCACTGAGACCTGAAGAGAACATCTCAGGGGAACAGAGGGTTGATGCACAGTGATAAATTAAACCTGCAGCTCTGGCTTAAATGAATCTGGTAACATACTGAGAAGCATTGGAGACTCTCTAGAAACAAAGATGAACAGTTCCTGCTTAGTGCTTCAGGGCCATCTCAAAGATACTGTTGTTAACATGTGTCTTCAGTGCTTTTGAGAAGGTACTTGGTACCTAAAGTATCCTGTCTCCTGAGAATGGTAGGTTCCTTCTCTATGTCTTTGCATATGCCTGTATTAAGGTTCTCTAGAGGGACAGAGCTAATCGGATATATGTACATATGAAGGGGAGTTTATTGAGGAGAATTGACTCACAAGATCACAAGGTGAAGTCCCTCGATAGGCTGTCTGCAAGCTGAGGAGCAAGGAAACCAGTCCGAGTCCCCAAACCACAAAAGTCAGCAGTGCAGCCTTCAGTCTGTGGCTGAAGGCCTGAGAGCTCCTGGCAAACCACTGATCTAAAACCAAGAGTCCAAAAGCTGAAGAACTTGGAGTCTGATGTTTGAGGGCAGGAAGCAGCCAGAACAGGAGAAAGATGAAGGCTGGAAGACTCAGCAAGTCAGCTTCTTCCACCTTCTGCCTGCTTTTTCTAGCTACACTGGAAGCCGATTGGATGGTACCCACCCATCCACAGACTGGATCCTCTTCTCCTGATGCACAACTCAAATGTTAATCTCCTCCAGCAACAGCCAGATACACCCAGAAACAACATCCTACGTCTTTCAATCAAGTTGACACTCAATATTAACCATCACAATGCCATTAAAATGTTGCCTTCTCACTTCCTTCTATCTTTCTCAATCTCATTGAATCTTCAAGAGATCTATTAAATATCACTCTTGCCCCATGAAATTTCTTGACATGCCTAGGCAGTAGTGATTTATGTCATCCATAAAATTTAGTATTTATATTTCCTAGACTATATGAATTTTGATCTACTATGATACCAGGTTGGCAAAATAATGAAAACAAAAAAACCCCGTCACTGAGTAATGACATCCAACCCAATGTTAAGATATATTGCTTGCTTGCTTCTTTCTTTCTTTCTCTTTCTTTCTTTCTTTCTTTCTTTCTTTCTTTCTTTCTTCCTTTCTTTCTTTCTTTCTTTCCTTCCTTTCTTCTTTCTTTTTCTCTGTTTCTTTCCTTTCTTCCTTCCTTCCTTCCTTCCTTCCTTTCTTTCTTTTTTTCTTTCTTTTTTCTTTCTTCCTTTCTTCTTTCTTGCCTTTCTTTCTCTTTCTCTCTTTCTTTCCTTCTTTATTTCTCCTTTCTTTCTTATTTCTCTCTCTTTCTCTCTTTCTCTCTTTCCTTCCTTCCTTCCTCCTTCCTTCCTTCCTTCCTTCCTTCCTTCCTTCCTTCCTTCCTTCCTTCCTTCCTTCCTTCCTTTCTTTCTTTCTTTCTTTCTTTCTTTCTTTCTTTCTTTCTTTCTTTCCCTCCCTCCCTCCCTCCCTCCCTTCCTTTCTCTCTCTCTCTTTCCCTCTCTCTCTCTCTCTCTCTCTCTCTCTGCTGCCCGGGCTGGAGTGCAGTGGTGTAATCTCTGCTCGCTCCAGCCTCCGCCTCCTGGGCTCAAGCGATTCTTCCACCTCAGCCTCCCGAGTGGCTGGAATTACAGGCATGCGCCACCACACTCAGCTAATTTTTGTATTTTTAGTAGAGATGGGGTTTCACCATGTTGGCCAGGCTGGTCACAAACTCCTGGCCTCAAGTGATCTGACACCTCAGCCTCCCAAAGTGCTGGGATTACAGGCATGAGCCACCACACCTGGGCCACTTTATTTTTCTCTATCAAATTTAAAGACTCAGAAGCCCTACTGGACAGGATGGAAAACGTCAATCTCAGCTCTTTTTGGGGCTCCCCACCCGACTCATTACATAAAGGCCCTGAGGGTCAATTCAGCACAGTCTGGCCTTTTGTCTTCACTGGGTACCACTGAAGTGCTTGGGCTCATGTGGTCCTTTGATAGCAGTCAGCAATCTCAAAAGCCTGGGGACTCTAGCACCCAGGACACATCCCTAAGAACACCACTCTGCCATTTTCCTCTTGGGTTGGCAAGCTCCACAGAGTGCTATAAGGGTTAAGTCTTCAAAACCTTGGAATCCACAAAGCTCAACTCTAATCTAGTCTCAAAGACTCTTCTGCGCCCTGGGTCTCATATCGTTTCCACTTCTAACACTGCAAATACTTCCCAGTAAACCATCCTCTTCTGATGAATCCTTAGTGACTGTCTTTCAATGAGTCTTTGGAAATATGTCCTGAGGATGGGGTTGGGGACAGGACTGCTGACACTGGCCAGCTTTCTTTTACCACTTATCCAACTATATTCTCATTTGGTATTCGCCATCTAGAACTTGATGGCTTGGTACCTTTTCAACTTCAGTGTCTCATCTGCCCCACTAGTTCTAAGTTTCTGCAGATGTTGACCATACATCAGACGTCTTGATATTCCCTACAGTGCCAGGCAGACAATGATTTGTTTTTATTGACAGAGAAAATCAGTTAGCTAGGTTTTTCCTTTTATTATTTCAGCCCATTGTGCCCCCTTTCTCTTTGCTGAAACTCCCAGCAAGGGAGGTTTTCTCATAGGGCCTTTTTTAAAGGAGAAAGAGATTCACTATAACTTCTAAGTAATATTTATTTTATAGAACTTGGTTCAAACATTATTACTTCTCTGAAACTTTCCCTGATTTCTCTAAATATGAGTAATATTTCTTTTCTACAGCCCCCAACCTCCATAAAATATTTTAGCCCCTTTTCTTTTTTTCTCAGCCCTAGATATTGAATAGGTGACAGTGAAGTGGTTGAGAGCACAGATTTTGGAGCCAAATTACTTGAATCAAAAATCTGGCTATGCTCCTTCCTAGGTTTGCAACTTTGTGCAGGTTTCCTCCTCATTTGGAAAAAAGTGATTACAATAGCACTTATCTCATGTAAGAATTATATGAGTTTATACATAGAAAGTACTTGAGGCAAAGTAGATATTTAATATACCTGAACTATTAACATATGCTGATTTGACTAATGGCACTTTATTTTAATTTAGACATTTCTAATCATAATAGTAAAAAAATGACAATAACTTGGAGTAAATGGAAGAATTTTTAGAATAAATCACTGACAGAACTAAAATAATGACATGTTTCCAAAACAAGGCCCTTTGATGATCTGCTTTAAACAGAAGAAAATAATCTGTAGTTAGTGTATCAGTTTTTACAAAGAGTGCTTCTAAGGTACCTGAGTGTTGAAAATATGTTCCTTCCAGCACATTAGAGACTTAATCTACTTTAAATATTGCATACTAGATATATGCACAATGTTTTACAAACCAAATAAATACAGGTGTGGTTGTCCGTTTAGCAAAAAAAGTCACTATGTTATTCTAAATGTACATGATGTCTAAAGGGTGACAAATGCTAACTTGGCCCAAGTCAATGAAGTTTTTCAACATTGTAATTATTTATCTCAAATACAAATGACCTAGGATACTTCTAGGAACTGAGTTGTGCCCATATTTTGCTTTGCAAAGGGTGGTAGAGATATGGCTTACTTTGAGATGCAGATTTATTTGCAGGCAGTTTATTGGGAGTACGCTGAGAAACAATACCTTTCAGGAAATGAAGGAAGCAGGACTGGGCAGAGGGAGATGAACGATGATGCAGTTGCAACAGAAGCCTCTTTTGATCCCATAGGAACCTCTGGAGCTTGAGTGGCCCTTCAGAATTATGCAAATCGAGGAAAGCGGCTGAGCCTTTGTATAACCACCACTACCCACATCCACATCCATACTCATGTTCCCTCTCCACCCTATAAGTGTATAGGAGAGACTACCAGCCTGGGAGAGACAGGGCATAACATCGGGCGAGGTAACTCCCTTCAGCTCTTGGCAATTTTTAAAGGGTAACTTTGCTGTGGCCTTTCAGCAGCCAACACTGCAGGAAGCTGAGGGAATGAGGGTCTAGATTCTAAAAGCAGGATTTGGGTGACATACCACAGCACCCACTACACCACATGAAAGAGGAACAATTCATATGACTTGACTTTAACCTTCTGGTTTGCTATATTTCAAGCAAGTGCTATAGGTTCTATTACAGATGCTCCTTGACTTAACAGTGGGGTTACATCCCCATAAACCCATAAGCTTAAAATATTGTAAGTTGAAAATGCATTTAATACACCTAACCTACTGAACACCAGAGCTCAGCCTAGCCTACTTTAAACATTCTCAGGACACTTACGTTAGCCTATGGTTGGGCAAAATCCTCTCACACAAAGCCTACGTTCTAATAAAGTGTTGAATATTTCACGTAATTCATTGAACACTGTACTGAAAGTGAAAAACAGAAAGGTTGTATGGGGCAATCAAAGTATGGTTTCTCCTGAAGACATATCTTTTTTGCACAATGGTAAAATTAAAAACTTTTAAGTTGAACTATTGTAAGTCAGGAGCCATCACTATCTGCAGTGGATCCTAATTTCAGGACTGAACAAGTTACCTGTGGACTAATTGCCCAGGGTCCTCCTGTGGAAATTGGAACTACTGTATGAGAAGTAGCCATAATGGAGAAAAGAGTTACCTAGATCTGTTTTAAATTGAATATCTATGAACAGCCCCTTAACAAGGCTTATACCACTTTAATAAAATAGGTTCCCAACCCCTGTGACTTTTTCCCCTAGGGTCAAAAGAATAGCTCATTCACCTCTTGCCTATTGCATTTATCTTGATTCTCCCCAAGCAAGAAAGGGGAATCAATCTGGCAATTCTGTGAACAGTGAAACTCACAGGATTTTCTTCCTATGTGCTGAAAATGAGAAATTAGAAGGATTATATCATATCTTTACTGAAAATGAGAAATTAGAAGAATTCTGTCTCAGTATTGGAACTTTTACATATCTTGCTCCTTCATGGTATCATAATATAGCACATTTGTTTCAAATCTGATTAAAACCCAGGAGTAAAAAATGCATGTTAATTGATCCATGCATTTAGGTGAATAATAAATTGAGTCCCTAGATTGATTTTTCTGGGGAAGCCAGTAAAGTGAGAAATCTTGCATTATTTATCACTGATCAACCCATGTAATGTTTAAGGCAGCTGAACCGGTGTCCATTCTGTCTCTCCAGGGAGAAGAGCAGGCTTATTTAAGAGAGATCAGATTTTTTTATACAGTATCACATTTGTACTCCAAGTCTTTCCAAACTTGATGGAAGGGTCATCCAAAGCTGTCTTCTTGCTTTTCAGGTGAGTAAACCTGTGTCCAAGGAAAGACAATTCCTCTGTAACCTTAGAAAGAAGACAATAGACCCAAATGAAAGCAAGTGTATTTTTACCAATCAGATGAGTCATTTTTCCCACAAGGTTAATTATCGTTAACGACTTTAATTAAGGAGTTATGTGAAGTATTTATCTTGAAAAATGTAGATCCATGTGGTTTGTGCTATTGGATTTTCTCTCTCTGCTGTGATAGCGCTCTTCAAAACACCCTATTGAGGTTAAATCTCTTTGGTACTGCATGCTAGGGTTGTGAAGCCTGAGGACATATTTTACAGTGACACTGGCCAGGTTTAGCCTGGCATTTTTTAGCTAACTGTGGAGCTAGAATTATTCTTGTTCATTTGAGGCTTCCAGCTTGGAATTTGAAGATAAATGAGTCAGTTGCATCCATTCTCTAGCAATTAACTGATAATTGGGATGTTTAATCAGAAAACTGACTTGAAGAACATTAGCCTGATTAGATGCTGTTGGCATGAAAAACAGGTTCTACTCCTAGTTCATCTCATTCACATGCTATATTAACACCCTAACTCCGGATCAAACCCAAGTCTAGCTTGTTAGTGAATATCTAACAAATAAATGAGTACTTACAAAGATGCTTTCTGGAAACTTAGTAGATTTAGAAGCCAATCTTCTACAAAATACTTGAGTCACTAATATTTATTCTACAATTACTTATAGCTCACCTACTGAGGGCAAGGAAGGTGCTTATAGGTATGTAAACATTAATAATGTAGCTTTTGAATTCAGGAAGCCTAGGTCAACCTAAGTTTTACTTAGAATATAAATCAAGGTAAATAACGCCCTCAGTTTCTTCTCTGAAAATCAGATAACCACCCAACTTCTTGATCCATACCATGAAGACACAATGGGCATGCAAGATTTTGCAGTTCGTACCAAAATAATCAAGACTACACCTGTATTAGGGTTCTCTAGAGGGTCAGAGCTACTAGGTATATATAAAGGGGAGTTTATTAAGTATTAACTCACGTGATCTCCAGATCCCACAATGGGCCATCTGCAAACTGAGGAGCAAGGAGAGCCAGTCCAAGTCCTAAAACTGAAGAACTTGGAGTATGATGTTCAAGGGCAGGAGCATCCAGCATGTGAGAAAGATGTAATCTGGGAGGCTAGACCAGTCTCTCTTTTCACATTTTTCTGCTTGCTTATATTCTAGCCATGCTGGCAGTTGATTAGATTGTGACCACCCAGATTAAGGGGGGGTCTGCCTTTCGCAGCCCACTGAAAAGTCAGTAGTTAAGTCTAGGCATGTATTAGAGTTACCTGGAATGTTTTTAAAAACATAATAATGCCTGGACCACTCCTTCGCTGTGTTAAATCAGGATATCTGAGCATGGGAGCTTTGCCTCAAGATTTTTGAAGCAGCTTAGATGATTTTAACATGTTAAGAAATGCTGACAATAAGAAAATACAATTTTATTTAACTTTAAAGGTATGAATCCAGAGCTGCAGCATGAAGATAGTGGATTCTAACAGTCCATAAAACCATAAGAAATACGGGCATGGGTATAAAGGGATGAAGAAGATGGGGACATGGAAGCCAAAAAGCCATCATCTGGCCATCTGAATCTGGCCCTGCAATTGTCTTTTCACTTATGAATACATGACTTTACTTGCCAGGAGAAACAGCTGACAGAGGATGGCCTCTGCCTCCCATCTGCCTTCCAACCAAGCAAGTATCATTTGATGACTTTTCACCTCTGCAGAATAGCAAGACACCATAAAACATAAAAAATGGGGTTGAGATCTACAGCCTAAGTATCCCTCACTGACTCCCAGTATAGCCAGGTGATTTGACTGGTTATTTATTCTTGGCTTCCTTCAAGGTTTTCACCTGACCCACACAAACCTTGGTGTTCCTGGGGTTCTATCCTCAGCCCATGGCTTTTCTTGCCCAACAGGCTAATGGATGTTTCATACTTAGAGATTCATGCTTGGGAGATCACCTCCATTCTCTTGGTCTCAGTTACTATCTAACTCAGTGTCTGTAGCTAACATCTCTCCCCTGAACTTCAAATTGATATATCCAACTCTCTGCCAGATAGCTCCACTTAGATATTCCAGGTAATGTGAAGTCAACCTATCACTAAGGCTGTACTTGTTTCTCTTCTTATTGCTATTCAAGTTACTATGAATGTCACCATCATTGACCCAGGCACCCAGGCTGCATTTCTCAACTATATATTGAGCTCCTTCCTTTGCCTCATCTCTCATATTCACTCTCCAAGAACTACCTGTTGTGTCATCTAAATCTTTCTCATTCATCTTGTCCTCTCCAGCCCTGCTACCATTGTCCTAGTTCAAGCCCCTGTCATTTCTTACCTAGATTTCTGTAGCAGCTTCCTAGTTGATTTTCCTAGATCCAGTCTTCAGGTCAACTCTGTCTTCTGTATAGTTGACAATGATGGTATTATACACAAGCTTGATTACATCAGCTACCCGCTCAAACCTGTTCCATGGTTCTTCAACACCTGTTGCAGTGGCCTTAAACTCTGGCTGCACATCAAAATCTATATAGAGTCTATTATAAGGCATATCTTTGGAGCTTAAAACTATCAATACCTAAGCCTCACTTCAGACCAATTGAATCAGAGTCCCTAAGGTTAGAATTCGGGAATCAATATTTTTAAAAAGCTCCCTAAGTGACTTTAATATGTAGTTAGTGCATATGAGGCCCGATTCTGTGTTGGTTGTCTATTGCTACCCAACAAAACTTTGTGCAACAACTCAGTGGCTTAAACAAATCATCATTTTATTATGTTTCACAATTCTGTGGATTGCAAATTCAAACAGGACTTGTCTGAGCAAGCATTTTAACAAATCAACAAGTCAACATTTTAACAAGCTCCTCGAGTAATTCCTATCCACACTGAAGGTTGAGAATCACTGACCTATAGGTCAAAGTCTCACATGCTTAAGGTATTTGAGGTCTTATTTTATCTGGCGCTGGCCACACCTTGTCAGCTTCAACACTCTTCATTTTTGCCCCCTGGACTTCAAGATTCAGGAACACTAACTAACTTAGTTTCCTGCACTTTATACTCCATGCTTTCGTTCATTGCTCTCTGTTCTTTGTTGTTAGACACCAACAAAGAAAATGTAGTAAACTTAAAGACATAGCAATTGAAACCAAAATTAAACAGAGAGAGAAAAGACTAAAAAAAAAAAAGAAAAAAGAAAAGAAAAACAGAGCATCAGTGAGCTGTGGGACAATTTCAGGTGGCCTAATATATCTGTTTTAGAGTCCAAGAAGGTGAGAAAAGGAGAAGTGAGTAAAAGTATATATATATAGGGGAAGCTTAATGACCAAAATGTTTCCCATTTGCTGCAAATTGTAATCCTACAGTTTCAAGAAGCTCAGTAAACCACACACACACACACACACACACACACGCAAACACACACACACACGAGGAAAACGACACTGAGGACATAATCAAATTGCTTAAAACTAGTGATAAGGAAAAAATCTTTAAAGTGGCTAGGGAAAAAAGATACATTGTTTTTAGGAAAACGCAGGTTAAAATTTGCATTTAGTCACTAGAAACAGTGCAAACCAGGAAACAGTGGAACATCTTTGAAGTATTAAAAGTTGAAAAAAAATTCTGGAATTCTAAAATAAGGGTAGTTCAGAAATGCTTATCAAAACAAAGACTTTCGAACATACAAAAGCTAAAAGAATCCATCACCAGCAAACCTGAATTTCTATGACGTTAAAGAAAGTCTTCAGGAGGAGGAAATTAGTCCACCAAGTATCAGATGGAAATCAGAATCTACATATAAAAGTATGAGGCACACCTGTAAATACAGCAAATGTTTTTCTTATTTTTAATCATTTAAAAATAAGTGACCATCTAAAACCAAAATAGTAACAATGTGTTGTGAGGTTTATAACATATGTAGAAGCAAAACCTATGAGAACAATACACAAAGGCCAGAGGAGGGAAATGAAAGTATACTGGTGTAAGGTTCTTGTACTACATGTAAAGTGGAATAATGTCACTTGAAGGTAGACTGTGATTATTTAAAGATATATTCTACAACCCTTAAAGCAACCGCTAATAGAAAAGGTTGTAACTGCTAAGCCAACAAAGAAGGACAAGGAGGAGGATGTGGAGGAAGAGGAAGAGAAAAGTGGAGGAGGAAGAAGAAAGTGAGCAGAAAGACTGGAAAGGAAAAGGTAAAACTTGTCTTTACTTACAGACAACATGATTGTGTATGGAGAAAATTCTACCAAATCTACAAAAAACAACAACAAAAAACTAAAACGGCACGATATGAGGTAGATAATTTAAAAATCAGTTGTATTTCTTTATACTAGCAGTAGACACATAAATTTAAAGACAGTACTATTTACAATAGCATCAAAGATATAAAATATTTGGGGATACATTTGACAAAATATATGCAGGACTTTTATACTAAAACGAAAAAGGATTGTCGAGAGAAATTAAAGAAGACCTAAATAAATGGAGAGAGATACTGAGTTCATGGATCAAAACACTCAATGTTGTTCATCTATCTATGCTGCTCAAGTTGATCTATAGATTTAATGCAGTCCCAATCAAAATTCCAGCTGGGTTTCAAAGAAATTGACAAGCTGATTTTAGAATTCTGAAGATCTTGAATGACCAAAGAAACTTTGAAGAAGATTCTACCTTTTTAAGAAGCTTCCTAGTCAGGATGCTGTTGCTAAGCCATAGACCATATTTTGTGTGGCAAGGCAATACTGTATGAATGTAACTAGATTTATATGTATCAACATAGATATGTCTTAAAATAGTAGAAGGAAAAAAAACAGTTTCTGAAAGATTTGTACAGTGTGATAGCTTTGGTGTTGAAATGTAAAAACACAAAGTAGTACTATACATTGTTCACGAATACAAATGTAAGAGGAAAAAAGATTAAAAACATATACAGGGAGCTCAAACAACAGGAAAGGTTGATTGTAGGAGGGAAAAAAAGGGAGTAAATCGTGCTGAAGAGGGAAACAAGAATTTGCACTTTAACTGTCATTATCTATTTTATTTATATTAAAAAACCCTGAAGGTAAAACTCTAGAAGAGTAACATTTTTTCCTGCTGTTGGATGTGTATACAGAATTTTATAGGATTAGGTGAACTTTGACATATTTTAAACTTATAAAACAAATGCAAAAGGAAATTCATTTCCCTTTCCAACCTATTACACATTACAACTTCTATAATACGAATAGAGCCAGATCCAACCTATTACACAGTTCAACTTCTATCACAACCTATTACAAATCCAGCCTATTACATAGTTCACCTTCTATAATGCTAATAGGGCCAGAAACCTCCACACCCAATGCAAAGGTGATATGTTGCCACTGGGACTTGAAGACAGAGAGTCTCACCAAAGCCTCACAAAATACAAGGTAGCATCGGGTAATATCTTGGTAGAGACCCCAGCACACTCTCATTTTTGTGGCCTCAGGCTCCCTAAGTGAATGCCACTTTGCAGTATTTTCTTTCTTTAGTCATCAGCTTGTGCTCTAGTGTAGTTGAAATTTATGGACTATACCTGTATATGACTGAGGCAATTTGAATATAGTATAATACTTTTCATGTAGGTGGCAATGCTATGCTTGAAATGCAAGTGTGGGAATAGCTGTAGCCATATGATTTTAAAGGGTAGGATACTTTAGCCTGATCACCTATGATATGACAAGACAGTGCAGCCTCCATGCCTGGCTGCTGTCTTTCAGAGACTGGTCAACATTAGCTGGCCTCCTGAAAGGAAGAGCTCCAGAGCAGTTTAAGGAATGAGGATAGTCACCTAGTTTGTGTTACTATTGCTGCAGCTCCTGAAACCTTTTAAATTCAGGTTATTTCTTCCCTCAAATGGATAAAGACCCAACTTCCCAGGAATCCATAGGCCATCAGAACAACTCCTTCCTCACAGCCAGATTGCACTGAGTCCCACCTGAATTGGTGAGAAACTTTAGCCCTTTAATTTTATATGAATCCCTGCTCTTCCCCTAACTCGGTAATGGGAGGACAGCGAGCACAATTAAAGTGTAGTTGTTTTTGATGTCTACTCTGAGTCTCTGTGCTTTTGTGTAGAAGAAAAAGGTCACACTTCACTTCAGGAATTAAAGAATTGATCTTAACTACACTGGGAGACTTAGTTGGGTACAGGGCTCCCCTCAGCTGTGATGAGGGAGCCTCGGCTTGTGATCCAGCCTTCCACTTACTCATCCAGCCCCTGTGGTCAGTGTCAAGCCCAGAATCTGCAGTCTGGGCTCTGGCAGGTTCACAGAGGTGCCCCTCTAGAAGTGGAACTTGGCCCTTGGCCCTCTAGGCACCTGTGAAGGTGGGAATCTGTTGCAGTCATTGTTGGGGAAACTGGAATCGTGCCACTGTACCTTGAGGCCAGAGATCTTGTCACCACTCTGGCAAAAAGGGAAGAATGCTCCTCTGTATTTTGCTCAGGCAGGGAGGCAGGGAAAGAGAAGGAAGAGTTGTCAGGAAGGGTTATCAAGCCGCAAAGTGCTGCAGTGCTTAATATAGAGCCATTCAATTTCACATAACTAAGCTTTGTTTCTACAACAACAAGTGCTGTCACCTGCACTAGGTCGGGATGACTCTGGTGTCACCTGTTGGACCATTTCTGAAACCCCCTTCCATTCTGGTTTCCTGGGCCAGGCTCCTTGTTCCCTGTGATAACTTTTCTCTGAAGACTCGAATGTTCTTTTGGCTCCTATTGAGACCAAGCCAGCCCATCAGACATGGCTGGAATTCCCAATAGTAAACAGGATCAAGTCCTTTGTTTTCCCCAGGAAGCTTCAGTCCCCTCGAAATTAGTGGAAGGGAGAGCAAATATCAAGGGGAGGAGCAGAGTCCAGTCCTACTTACCAGAAGCCTCAAGGGCTGGTTAGTGCCTCATGGAGACTCTGTCTTCGGCAGGTTACCCCTTGTTTCCCTTTGGTTTCCATTTGATTCTCACACGAACTCTGTGAGCTGGATAGTATCTAGATATTCCAACTGGGACTCAGTAAATTATAAGTGAAATGGTCGTTTACAGAAGAGAGAAATTAGAGAAGGTAAAATGAGCCACGTTTTAAAAGAGAAAGATTTAGAAAGTAACTGTGAAAAGTGACATTTTAAATTCAGAGTGTTTAGGGAAGGTTAATAGCCCAAGCAAATAATCCAAACACAGAACGAGCTTGGTACACACAGGGAGAGAGTGCACAGACAGCCCTGTTGGAACAGAATTTGTGATGGTCCAGATTCAGATAAGTGGAGTGAGGCCTGTTTCCAGGGGTATCCAAAGTTAGGCAGGTGAGGCAAGGGAGGTTATTAAGCAAGGTCAGAAAGATCTCCTAATATAAAAATTCTGTGGGCTGAGGACAGGGCCAAGAGAATGAGAGGACAGAAAAATCTTGGGGACAGTAGGTTGGAAGTTACCGCAGTAACTCAAGGGTGGGAATAGAAAAGAAAGGACAAATCTTAGGCATTTCAGGATAATAGCCCACAGTAACAGACAGAGGATAATGAGGATGTAAGAGTCTAAAGCGTGCAGGACATAAATGGAACCGTAGAAAAGAGAAGCCATTTTGGAAGGAAGGACTAATTATCTTTGGGATATGTTACACTTGAAGCAACAGAGCAGTTTGAATCCAACAAAAGATAAATTTTTAAAGAAAAGTATCTATTAATTATAACATTGGAGTTGAACTCTTGAGAAGAGCAATTTAAGACTGAGTTTCTATATTACAAAGTAGCCCTGCAATGTCTGAGATCTTCCATAGGTAGACCTGCATGAAGTGGTCTCAGGAGTTTGGAATAAGAGGACGGTCACTAGGATAACATTCTATACTGTGGGATGATCATGTGGAATGTCATAAGACCGGAAGACAAAGTGCTACCATGGAGGGAAGTAGCTTACTCATTTTTCATTCAGCCATATCACATCAGAATCAGAAGTATGGATACCACAGTTAAAAAGAGATCAAGTTTCTGAGGTCTCCAGGGCTTTGACTATTATTTCAGTAAAATACATAGTTTAACTAAAATCCCAAAATATTGATGGGAAACTTGAGCTAGAAGTTAGAGTTGATTCAATAACATAATGAGAAAAAATGCTATTCTCATCTCAACTGTGTTCTGGAAAACCCTTTTGATTTACTGGACATCTTGTAGGTCTTAATCATGCAAAGGTAATCCTGGAGCTTTAGAAATTTGAGCGGCTGCATATTAAAGGCAGTGTTGGGTTTGGCATGGCGGATTATCTGGAGTATGAGGGAGTGATGAGCCCAGGAGTGGGGCCAGTCTGAAGCATCTCTGCACAGAATGGTGAGTGTAAAATCTTGGTGGATGAGAGGCCAGCAGGGATGTGTAATGTTCAACTTAAAATTGCTTGAAATATTATGTTTAAAATATATCCTCTTTGGAGTAGACAAAAAATTTCTTAAGACAGGACTTAGAATATATAAACCATAAAAGAAAAAAATCAATAAATTCCACTTCATCAAAGTTTAAAACCTTTGCTCATCAAACAACAGCATTAAGGAGATGAATAGACAAGCCACAGAGCAGGAGAAAATGTTTGCAGAATATATACCTGAGAGAGGGCTTTTATCCAGAATGTATAAAGAGCTCTCATAATTCCTTAGTAAGAAGACAACGCAGTAAAACAGGCAAAAGACTTAACAAAAACTTCACCACAATAAGATGTATGAATGGCAAATAAGCACATGAAATGATGTTCAACATGAAATCATAGGGGAAGTGCAAATTAAAACCACGATGAGATACCATTACACATCTGCTAGAACATCTAGCACTAAAAAGACTGCTAATTGTAAGTGTTGGTGTGGACATAGAGGAAGTAGCAGTCTCATGTTGTGCTGGTGGAATTCTAAAATGGCACAATGATTTTGAAAAGCTGTATGGCAGTTTTATGAAATTAATCATACCTAACACATGGTCCAACAATTCCTAAGCCTGGGTATTTTTTCCAAAGGAAACAACACATGCATCCACACAGACTTTTAAATAATAACATCCACACATGGCAGATTTAGCCGTAATAGACAACTCAGTAACACCAGATGTCCACCAACAGGTGAGTGGATAAACATTTTGTAGTATATTCATACAATGGGATACTACTCAGAGGGGAAAGATACTCAAGTACTGATACTTAACAACGACAAAGATGAATCTCAAAAACATTGTGTAGAGCAAAAGCAGCCAGACACAAAAAAATACATATGGTATGATTTGATTTATATAAAATTCTAAAACAGACAAAACTAATCTATAAAGACAGAAAGCAGATCACTGGCTGTCTGGGACTAGGGGTGGAGTGGGGTAGAAATTGACCAAGGGGCTAAGGGAACTTTGTAGTATGATGGAAGTGTTCTATATCTTAATTATGGTGGTGGCTACGAAATAACTACATGAGTAAAACCTCAGCAAACTGTACTCTCAGAAGGGATGCATTTTTACTATGTTTAAATAATAACTCTATAAACTTGATTTTAAAAATCTTCTTTTCTTTCCCAAATATTCATTAAAGTACCTTCCACATATAAAGCCTTGTCAGTGTTTTTTGGAAATTGAAATATTTACATCAGGATTAATATGGTGTCGAATAAAATAACACATTTGAATTAGTGACAGCAACCCTAAATTGAATGATTTAAGCAAGGTCAGGCTCTTTGAGCCCACAGTAAAACTGAGAAGATAAACTTACACTCTGTCATGTCCTTTCACCACCACCTTCCCAGAAAGTTACAGAAAGCTCAGGGTGGGGGAGATTTGGACCTCTACAAGACACAGAATAAAGATGCAAGCCAAACTTATCTTGATCTCAAGGGGCAGGGACATCCCAGCTGCCATGTGGGTTATATTAAGAATAACCTTTACTGGGCCATTCTGATACGGCTTGCTGGGTTTGGATATGTATTTGAAAACTTTGTATGGAAACTTGAAGAATTTGGACAAGCTCTCAGTACTTTTTATTATGTACTCACCAATGAGATCCAGTGATGATGTTTAGTCCAGTCATTAAATTTTTTTCCTGCCCTTTGTAAAGGCTTCCAAAAGCAATCTTTTCTCCCCTTCTCTCTTCCTTGCCCTTTCTTTCTTCCTTTCTTCCTTTTTTTTTCTTTTTTTTTTGAGATGGAGTCTCGCTCTGTCACCCAGGCTGGAGTGCAGTGGCGTGGTTCAAGTGATTCTCCTGCCTCAGCCTCCCGAGTAGCTGGGACTACAGGCACACACCACCATGCCCAGCTAATTTTTGTATTTTTAGTAGAGACAGGGTTTCACCATATTGGCCAGGCTGGTCTCGAACTCCTGACCTTATGATCTGCCTGCCTCGGTCTCCCAACCTCTCCCTTTTTCATTCTTTCCCTCTCCTTGTCCCTTTTCCTTTCTCTCTTCCTCTTTTTCCTTTTCTCTGCCTTCTCCTCTGTGCCTCTTTTCGTCTTACTTTTTGCTTCTCTGTACCTTTTCTACCTTTATTTACTTAAATATTGTTTTATGCAATACATTTGTCCTTCTGGTAGAAAGACCATTAATCATGTAAAATAAAAACAAAGAATGATTCTACAATATTAAGCATTATTTTTGTTTATCCCCAAAAAGTGAAAGCTGGACTTCAAACAATTTGTTTAAAGGGTAGCACTCATGAGAGTGGCTTGGATCCAGACTTCGCTAAGTTATTACCTGAAAAAAGAAATATAAAAACTGACCAAAGGTCTAGCTAATTTATGAATGAGAGCCTTGAATCAATTCACACAAAAAAGGCAGCTGTCCTCACACTGTCCTCCTGTTGCTGCTTGTAAGTTTGTAGCATTTCATAGTAAATACCAACAAATAATGTTACTCCAAACACAAATGCCCAGCAGACTCGCCTACCAGGGTGGCAGAGGGTGATAAGTGTTATCGTTGTGTTTCTTTTGTTGGGATTTTGTAAAGTCTGAACTTGGTAAAACTAAAAACAGATAATCAATTTTGAGACAGATGTAAAATCTTCTCCGCAATTCTCTCTCAAGAGAGGACAAAAATAAGCAACCTCCAGTGCAAGAAATGACTGTGGTTCCATGAAAAGCTTTGACTCTGTTTGCCTTCCCCATCCATTTGGGCACTCCAAGAGCAGTGTACAATTATGGAGAAAAAAACCTTTGCAAACTTGTTCTAAAAGGGTTATTTTGGGGAAAGTGTAATTGAAAAAAATCATGGCCAGTTGGTTTAGAATTTGCTTATGTAAAATGCATGTGTGTTTGCCTTCCACAATGCACAAAGGGTTCCTGTTATAAGCCTCCCTTGTACCAGTGAGGAGGGTTGGCCTACTGGCAAATTTATCAAGGGATTTCTCAGATTAAGTACTATTTGTCTGTGAAATCTTTTGCAGATGGTGAAATTACTTTAGTTCACTCTAGTGTCCTCCAGATTTGTATATTAAAAAATTGAACCTATGAGTTGTTAAAATGCTAGGATCTAATTAGACACACTATGCAGATATGGCTTTTGGAAGAAGTTATAACATCCAGCTAATGTCAACAAGCTTAATTTAAGAATGAAGAAAGATGTCCGAAATAATCTAATGATTTCTGGCAGGAAACGGGTGAAGAAAAAGAAGAAAGGATGGAAGGGAGGAAGGAAGGGAGGGAGGGAGGGAGGGAGGAAGGAAGGAAGGAAGGAAGGAAGGAAGGGAGGGAGGGAGGGAGGGAGGGAGGGAGGGAGGAAGGGAGGGAGGGAGGGAGGGAGGAAGGAAGGGAGGGAGGGAGGGAGAAAGGAAGGGAGGGAGAGAGGGAGGAAGGGAGGAAGGAAGTGAATGAGGGAGAGAGGGAGGAAAGAAGGAAGGAAGGAAGTGAATGACGGAGGGAGGAAGGAAAGAAGGAAGGGAATGAGGGAGGGAGGAAGGAAGGAAGGAAAGAAGGAAGGGAATGAGGGAAGGAGGGAGGAAGGAAGGAAAGAAGGAAGGGAATGAGAAAGGGAGGAAGGAAGGAAGGAAGGTAGGTTCCTCTCACATTGAAATTAGAAATTAGAAATTTTGCTGGAGAATGAAATCCATTCTTCTGCCACCAGAAGCATCCATTTTCACATATGGCCATCACTGCTTCCGAATAGGGTGCCAGCTGTGTGCCATACATGCTGTTGACAGGGAAAGATTCTGCTTTGAAACCTCAGGTTGGTGTCATATCACCAGAAGATCAACCAACCTGGAAGGCCAAGGATGTCATTTATCTTAAAAGACGGGATGGGAAAGGTGAGCTCCCTAGCACACAATGCTCAATCATGTGAAGGAAATCAAGTCCCTCCTGTAGGTCCCACCAGCATGCACCGTGGTGAAACTCTGGGATAATAGTGATGTAGAACATGTGGCCAGAATATGCTTTCCATTTCAGTGCAAGCTCCTAGAGGGTAGGGCACACACCTCTGTCCCCGCAGGGGATAATAATAATAACTGGAGTTCGAAGGGGAAAACTGGGAATGTGTCAAGGTCAGATAGGAAGCTAGAGGCAGAGCAGGATTTAATCCAAGTCATCTGACTGCAAGTTCTTAATCCCCATTCTACACTGCCTCCCCTGTACGGGGAGAGGGGCAGCAGTAGGAATGTTTGCTATTGATGGCTTTCAATTTCTAGGATTCTTTTCCATGATCTGTTAGTCAACCTCCCTTACTTTATCGCCACCCCCAAATAGTAGTGCAGACAAAGGCAAAGATGTCCCTGTAGATTATACAGAGAAAAAATAAGAAAATACTTGTCTCCCCAGTACCAGTAGCTTTTCAGTCCAGCAAAAGCTTGAAGCTCTGAAAAGCAATGAGAAGATGAGATGGGGAGGGAGAGGGGCAGGAATGGGACAATCAGCATGCAAGTTAACAGGATGCGTTTTTCTGTTTACCCAGGAATTTCTGATTTGGGTTTATCTTGATGACTCTTGTGTGCTTCTTCTAATGTAGACAAAGGAAGCTGTGAAGCAGAGCGCTGAAGAGAACTCCAAAGGTATTGGACATAGCCAAAAGTCTAAGGGATTTCAGCCAATAGGAGTAAGAGGGAAAGGGTCATTATTTATGCTCTTCCTAAGCTGGGGAGGGGAAGCAGGTTGCGGGGTTAGGGGGGCGGGGGGAGAATCTGCTCTGTGTATCTGATTCCATATAGCTAGCATTCCAGCTCCAGCCCACAAAGATGGATGAATGTAATGATACATTGGAAGATAAATCATTGCAGAGTCAACAGAAAGAAAAATCTTTCCTTTCTTACCTCAGTGTACAGTTCTAACCCCAGGGGAGCACATCTACTGTCTATTAGCTATTCACAAAGGTAAACAGATTGTTATAGTGGCTGCAAAGCACAGAGGCTACAGGCCATCAAACAAAAGGACTAAATGCATTGACATCAGAAACCTCTAGGAAGGGAGTCGTCAGCTGTGAACGGGCAGCAGCTGGTGAGACAATGTCCCTGAAGTCCCCAGAGCAGGAACTCAGATGTACCACCAGCAGTTCTGAGTTGCTTAGTCTTTTGTCAGTCTCCACCTACCACCATTTCTAGATCCCAACCCCCATCCCCTGCCCCAATTCCATTTCTCAAATCAACCTTTGGATTTTAATAAAGAGACGTGTGCAATTTTAACAGCTCATTAAAACCTCCAGTCCCACCTGTGTAGACTTGCCTTTTTACTAATCGTTTTAATAATCCAAGTCTACCTCACTCATTTGGTAAGTGTCAGCAATGATTTGTCACACAGGTGTTTGGTTAGAGTTTCTGCAGAGAAACGTCCTAGGCCAAACCAGTGTAGCCAGTGCCCTAAGTTTTGAACTGAACCCTTCCAAGAGACCAACTCTGGGCAAAAACTGCTTTTAAAAATGTGGAATCAAAAACTTTTCTTCCATAGTAATAGAGCAAAATCAAAGAACAGTTTGGAAAGAACAGTTTTTGTAATTGATTTAACTACATATTCAAATATTATTCAGTATTCATGAATATTTTTCATAGGCCTACTTTGTCAGGATGACAATTTTTTTTTCTGCAAGGTTTGTATAACTACAAGAAACCTTAATAGGAAAAGTGGGATTAACTGATGGTTTTGACTTAATCTCTTTATGTACTTCCTGATGGAACTGGGAACAGAGTGTGGGTGGCCTGCAAACCACAATATAGGCTAAACCTGTGTTTAACAAATCAATTTGATGAGCATCAACCAACAGTTTTTTGAAGTGGGACAGAATGGAATAGAGAATATCAGAATTGATCACATATGGTAAGAGTAAGTATGTTTTTCACGAAGAGCTTGCTTCAGTTTTGTGTGTTTATTGGTTCTTAATTTTGGTATTTCTGTGGATCTCATAAAAAATTTGAAAGCTACTATCTTGACAGACAGCGGAGAAAATGGCAGTTTCTGTTAGATGGAGAAAGGTGGGATTATTCAGGATGTTGAATATCAAGATAAGGAGCTTGACTTCATGTAGAATTCATTGTACCTTCTTAGGCAGAGAAATGATATGATAAAGGTGAAGTTTTTAAATGAGTTTTGCAGCGGCATGGGTGATAGCTTGGGGGAGGGGGAACATCACACACAGGGGCCTATCATGGGGAAGGGGGAGGAGGGAGGGATTGCATTGCGAGTTATACCTGATGTAAATGACGAGTTGATGGGTGCTGACGAGTTGATGGGTGCAGCACACCAACATGGCACAAGTATACATATGTAACAAACCTGCACGTTGTGCACATGTACCCTAGAAACGAGAATATCATTGAAGGTTCTCAGAACAGAAACTAATTCTTGCTGTCTCGAGCATAAAAGGAATTTTTGAAATGGATTATCACATCACTCACAGACATGCTGGAAGGTCAGAAAACCAGGTTTAGGAAATGAGCAGGAGTGAAGGGGTCTTGATAGCCAGAGCCATGGTTGAATTTACTCCCATGGAATTGGTCTGGTGAGGACACCCATAGCACAGTGGCTGACCACTAGGCACTGAGGCTGACCTGGTGTGCTAGGACCTCCTGTGTGACACTAAAGGCATCCACTGCTGTTGCTGTCACTGCTGCTGCCACCTAAGATTTCTCAGCTGTTTCTGCCCTGTGCATTACTAGCCCCAGACTTCATGTTGAGGATGGATGCTTCTGATTAGGTAACTGAGCTCCAGCTGCAAGAGGCTGGGAGACAGATGAGCTGCCCTTCTGGGCTTCTACAGCAGGAAGTGGCCTCTATCTCCTATCAAGATTCACACAATGGAGAGCTGTCTAAACACAGGAAGAGGAGCTGGTTAATCACAGACTAGCTAGACTATTATTGCAGTATTCCAGCTGAGGTGGTGAGGGCTTGGACTAGGATGGTGACAAAGAAAAAGAAGCTGGAAAGAACTAACCTGAGAGAATAGTGAAGGAAGAAGCAGACTTGGTGATGGATTGCATGTAGATGATTAGCGATGGGGAATGGAAAGAGCTAGCTCCAGGCTTCTGTCCTGAAGTTGATGAAAAGAGACTGGTTCTACCCCCAGATGTAAGAACTGAGAGAAGAGGAAACTGTAGAAAGATTGTGAAGCTGTATTAATGGGGACAAAAGGCTTAATTGTTTTTTGGAATTAGAGGCCATGGTGAAGATAACTCCTTCAGCTAGTCCCAATCTTTGGGATCATCAGCAAAAACGAATTATGTATCATTGTCTTGAGTGGCTCTTCTATACAGTGTCACTGGTGCTCTGATATTTTTGTGGGCTCAGGATTTCCTAAATCAGTGTTCCCATGTAGCCTTGTAGTCTGCGTTCTAAACTCTTTCAATAGTTACTTTAACATGCATTTGGAAGACTTGGACTCAAAAGAATATAGAATGCTTCATTTCTTTTAAAACTGTAACATGTAGCACCCACAAGAATCTCAATTCCACTGGGTATATACCCAAAGGATTATAAGTCATGCTGCTATAAAGACACATGCACACGTATGTTTATTGCGGCACTATTCACAATAGCAAAGACTTGGAATCAACCCAAATGTCCATCAGTGACAGACTGGATTAAGAAAATGTGGCACATATACACCATGGAATACTATGCAGCCATAAAAAAGGATGAGTTCGTGTCCTTTGTAGGGACATGGATGCAGCTGGAAACCATCATTCTCAGCAAACTATCGCAAGAACAGAAAACCAAATACCGCATGTTCTCACTCGTAGGTGGGAACTGAACAATGAGATCACTTGGACTCGGGAAGGGGAACATCACACACCGGGGCCTATCATGGGGAAGGGGGAGGAGGGAGGGATTGCATTGCGAGTTATACCTGATGTAAATGACGAGTTGATGGGTGCTGACGAGTTGATGGGTGCAGCACACCAACATGGCACAAGTATACATATGTAACAAACCTGCACGTTGTGCACATGTACCCTAGAACTTAAAGTATAATAGTAATAAAAAAATTTAAAATAAATAAAAAAAATAAAGGAGATGCCTGCTTCTCCTTTGCCTTCTGCCATGATTGCAAGTTTCCTGAGACCTCCCCAGCAATGTGAAACTGTGAGTCAATTAAACCTCTTTCCTTTATAAATTAAAAAAAAAAAAAAAAAAAAAAAAGAATCTCAATTCCCATTGAGATTCAGCATGTTGAAAGACACTAGGGTGTATTTACAATGCAAGCATGCAAACCCAGATACACACTAGATAGTACATCTATGTGGTCATTCACTGCCCATCCTTTCCCCTCCCCAGATGAGGAGGTATTCTCTATCTGTCATGGCTCAGATAGCCTTCATTCTCCCCATTTGAAATTAGGACTGGAACCTCATAGCCATGGATCTACTGGGTTGACGTGCAACCCTGCTCATATGCATCCTATGTCTCACTACAGCTTCTAATATGCAGTTAAGAGAGTGCAGCAGGCTAAGTTGTTAAAATAAGATGAAAAGACCAGACAAGATGGGGGTTCAAGTCAGTTGGTAGCGGCTTGCATCTAGAAGAATGGATCCTAGACCATTGCTTTCCTGGTGTCCCTTCTTCATGCATCTTCCCCACCTCCTCCCATATGCAGAGCTTGTCCTATGTGGTTCACATTTCCTTGCTTTTAAGATGAAAGCAAAATATCAAAGTATCCCTAATTCTAAAGTTTTTATTTTCCATTGGACTTTGTGATCTCTATGCTTTCAGAGTTCCATTCTTTTCCTTGTATTTCAGACAAAGAAACTGAGAAATTATAAATAAAGGATTGAATTTAATGGGAGTTAGGTGAAAATCAAGAGATTTGGGGTGAGAGTAATTTTTTTCACTTCTGGAATATTTAAAAAGACCAAAAAAAATGTTTCAGTGAGTTCAGAATGAGTTCCAATCAATTCTTTTATTTTTGCAGCTTTAAAAATTATACCAAAAAAGTCATTCCAGATCCAGTTTTACCTTTCTCCTAAGCACAGGTTGTGTTTGCTCTTTCTTGTCGCAAACGGGGATTGAAGACTGGACATTACATTCATACATTACACCTTCTTAAATCAAAGGAAAGACAAAAACAAGAAGGCTGGAAAAACCCAGCTGTATTTTATTCGATTCAATAGTCAAGACATAGTGATATATACTGGAACATGCTCAGAATCTTTGCACACAGACTCCCTTCTACCTAGAATTGTCTTCTGCTCCCCCAGGCCATACCCTTTCATCTCATTAATTCCTACTCATCCCTCTTGGATCTCAGCTCAGATGCCATTTCCTCAGGGAAGCCATCCCTGACCTCCAGGCCAGGTCAAATCCCATGGTATCTTCTTTTCATAACATTCAAGTTTGCATGTATAAATCTCCTTTTCCACTTCATACAAGGGCAGCAGTATTTCTTTTTGGATTGTTTATATGTTCTAGTATCTAACACAGTGCTTGACATATAGTAATTTTGTAATAACTATTTCCTTAATGAATCACTCATGAGCCAGAGTTCCTGAGTTCAAATTCTAACCTTGTTCCTAACGGTGGTGTGTGACCTTGGAAGAACTGCCTTCTCCTTCTCGAACTTGATTTCTTTATCTATAAATTAAAGATTTGGGGCTAGATAATACCTTAGAGGCTTCCACTTTGAATTTCATGGTCCTGAAATGTTATGTGCAAATAATTTTTTTGGTAAATTAAATAATATTAAAGTTTGCCTGTAAGAAAAATTCCTTAGTAAATTTTTTTTTTTTTTTGAGATGGAGTCTCACTCTGTTTCCAGGCTGCAGTGCAATGGCATGATCTTGGCTCACTGCAACCTCTGCCTCCCAGGTTCAAGCAATTCTCCTGCCTCAGCCTCCTGAGTAGCTGGGACTACAGGTGCACACCACCACACCCAGCTAATTTTTGTATTTTTAGTAGAGACGGAGTTTCGCCTCTCCCATCATCTTGACATTAATCCATTCACAAGGGCAGAACCCTCATAAACTAATTACTTCTTATTAGGCTCTACTTTTCAACACTGTTGCATTGGGGATTAAGTTTTTAACACAAGAACTTTGGGGGACACATTCAAACCACTGTAGTTTTTGACACTTTGCCAATGTCTTTCACACAATCTTTGTTTAAAAGAGCAACAGCAACTGAACCATCTCTGAACTATATCTCATTTCACTTTAGGACATTCATCATTCTCTGTTCCTTTCTCTTCTCTGCTTTAATCTCCTAGGGGTTTTCATTAAAAACTGATGTGAGGAGCAGAAGCCATGTCAGTGTTATGAATGGACTTCTGATAACATCTCTTATTGGGCTGGAAGGGAGATGCTTACTGAACTGACGTGCTGGGTGAAAAGCAAACTTGAGCTGCGAACCAGCCACGGGGAGCAGTAGGTGGTGATTGGCCACTGAGAGATGGCATTGTGTCAGCACTCCTCGGGTTCAGTAGCTCAGGCCCAGAGTCCAATGCCCAGTTAGAGGGATGAGCAAGAATAGGGGCCGCTGCCCTCAAGAATCAATGCCATTCTTGGAGGGAAAAAGAATGGGACCAGGCCAGAGTGCCCTGCTCCAGGCCTCCTCCTGTGTGTTGCCCTCAGGGGTGTAGTGCAGTTTCCTCTTAGCTGACAGTGACCCTTGAAGCCAAGGCAGAGATTTCAGTTCATGATGCTTGTAGGTTGTTACTTCCTGCTCCCTCATCATTCATATTTCTCCTCTCCCAGCAGGATTCAAGCAAAGAGGTAGAGATAGGTTACTATAACAAAATAATAATAACTAATATTATTAACAAAATCATAAAAATAATAACAAAGTAATAACTAATATTGATTGAGTGGTTCTGGACCAGGCAACATGCTAAGCGTCCTATATACATTCATTACCTCGTAAATGCACATAGCAACCTTACGGTGTAGAACTATTTTCCAAGTTAGAAAATCAAAGCACAGAATGGTTAAATAACTTACTCAAGGCCTCAGGCTGGTTGGTGGTGGAGCCAGGGTTTGAAATTGAGATATATGACTTCGTAGTGTGAACAAACGCTTTCAAACATCTAGTCAAGGCACTTAACACATCAAGTAGGTATAAATGGATACATGGGCATGTGGCATCGATCAGGCCCTTGGTTGACATAGTAAAGATTAGACACTGGTCCATGTCTTTACATAGTTTACATTACTATATCTTATGACAAAGATCTCCCCTTTAATTTTAGACATTCTGAAATACTAAAAAAAGTAAGAAAATCATTTGCTCAAGATCAAAGATCAATTAGACTTCTGAATGAAATCAGGCCTGATAAAATTTCTGCCATAGGAAAACATATTTTTGCTTCTAGGACTGATGTTTGGGGGCTTATCAAACAGGAATGGGAACATCCAGAGATTTGGGGCATGATTTTAAAAGATCTGTGGTCTGGGAATAAAAAAAAAAAACTGAGTCTTAGACTAGTGCTGCCTCCATTCAGCCACTCTGGGACTTTGAGAAAAGCTTTTAGAACTGGGTCTTGGGATTCTCATCTGAAAATTGAGGGGCAATTGGATCAATGGTTCTCCCTTAAAATCACCTGGAGAACTGCTAAAATTAGTAATGCCCTGATCCCAATCCAGATGATTCTGATTGAATTTGTCTAGCATGGGGCCTAGACACGTGATTTTTTAAGCTCCCCAGGTGATGCTAACGTGCAGCCTGGTTGAGGAAACTGCATCCGATGGTATCTTATTTTTCTGGTAAACTTAAAATTCTCTGAATCTGGGATATGGAGTCACTGAGCTAGGAGACAGGCAATTTCCCAGGGAATTTTAGGGTGATTTTCGTCTCAAAAGACAGAAGTGCAAAGGTTGAGTGAATATATATATATGTATGTATATATGAACAATGTAAGCACTTATCTGGTTCCATTTGTGAATTGGAAGATGTGTGCCTTAGGTAGTCTTTTTCCTTCTCTCTAAACTGACATAAACAAGTTAGGTAAAATCCCTAAGATGTTCTAATCTGATTTCAGCCTGTTGTGGCAAACTATGAAGTACATTGTTAAGAACAGAGCTAAGGTTTGAAAGCACTTAACAGTGAAAGCTGTGAAACAGCCTGAACAAGAGAGTGGGAAAATAGTATTTGCTTTACAAATATATGGCCTCAAAGTCTTTCTTGGTGAGTCTTTTCTTTTTCTTTCTTTCTTTTTTTTTGAGTCAGAGTTTCACTTTTGTTGCCCAGGCTGGAGTGCAATGGCGCAATCTTGGTTCACTGCAACCTCCGCCTCCCAGGTTCAAGCAATTCTCCTGCCTCAGCTTCCTGAGTAGCTGGGATTACAGGTATGCACCACAGGTGAGTCATTCTTTAAATTAAGCCTGGTTTAGCATTCTCTTAGAAAACAGGGTGAGCAAAGGAATAGAAATCATTCTATTATACAGATGCAGGCACACATATGTTCATTAGAGCACTGTTCACAATAGCAGAGACATGAAATCAACCCAGATGCCCACCAATGATAGACTGGATAAAGAGAATGTGGTACATATATACTATGGAATATTATGCAGTCATAAAAAGGAATGAGATTATGTACTTTGCAGGGACATAATGGAGCTGGAAGCCATTATCCTCAGCAGACACAAGAACAGAAAACCAAACACCACAAGTTCTTACTTATAAGTGGGAGCTGAACAATGAGAACACATGGACACAGAGAGAGGAACAATGCACATTGGGGCCTGTCAGCGAGGCAGGGGGAGGGAGAGCATCAGGATAAATAGCTAACGCGTGCCGGGCTTCATACCTAGGTGATGGGTTGTTAGGTGCAGCAAACCACCAAGGCACATGTTTACCTATGCAACAAACCACACATCTTGCACATGTATCCTGGAACTTAGGATAAAATGAAATTAAATTTAAAAAAAAGAAAAAGGGGTGAGGAGGACAGACAGGAAATAATGTTAACATATGACATCAGTGGTGTAAATATTTCACAACTGGTTTCAAAATGACAGGCTCTGATGTATAGTATTTGCCAATTTCTCTGGTGTAAATGCTCCCACCGTGGCTAATTTCAAGCTAGCAACCTGATGTCACTGAATGCAGAGTTGAACGAGGTACACACAATTGGCTCTCATGAACCGTTATAAACTGCCCCAGCACACCCTGCTTAGGTTCACAAAGCAGCATAGTGTGAATCAATCAATCAGATTTACTTCCTCTGTGACTGAGACATCTGAACAGCCTGACAGTTCAGGATTGAGAAAGCAGTAACAAGGTAAGGGCAAGGGGAGGACAGGATGAAAGCAGCAAAGAAAAAATGGGAGATACTACTTAATACTTAATGCCACTCATTAAATAGACATTCTACAAGTAGCTACGACTTGCAAGATTCTTGGATGTGTGTGTGGATGGGGATAGAATAGCAGTTTATTACAGGTGGACATGGAATATCACCCTTTCCTTCAATTGGTTTACAATCTGGTTTTGCCCAGAGCTGACTACTGGACCTTGAACAATGTTCACAGTGATGGAACCAGCTGAGGAAACACTAATGGATCCTTTATAACAACAGGGAGACCTAGCAGACAGAGTTGCTGTAATAGTGATTGCCATACTGTTAATGTTTAAAACAAAGGAGCATCAATCAATGTGACAATCTTAAGAAGAGAAGGAAAAGCAAAACTGCCCAACATCATCCAATCACTCACTCAGAAGTATTCTGCTGCCATGTTTTGCAATTGATCATTCTGATCAGACTTCTGAGTCAACTGTCCTTGTTTTGAAATAGAAAGGAAGAGAAGGAAGGAAGGAAGAGAACGAAGGAAGGAAAAGAAAGAGAAGAGAAAGAGAGAGAGAAAGAAAAAGAAGGAAAGGAGAGGAGAGGAGAAAAGAGGAGAGGAGAGAAGAAGAGAGGAGAGGAGAGGAGAGGAGAAGACAGGAGAGGAGAAGAGAGGAAAGAAGAGGAGAGGAGAGGAGAAGAGAGGAAAGGAGAGGAGAGGAGAAGAGAGGAGAGGAGAGGAGAGGAAGGCTTCAGGTCAACTGTTTCACATCAATAGAAAACTTAGATGGTAAAATGCTGTTGCATTGCAGTATCTGCTGCTTGAAACAGCCACGGGGGTCTTATTTCCAAGCAATGTGAGTTCAGTTATCTGGTATATTCATTCATTCATTCATCCAATATTTACTGATGGTCTTCTAAGCACCAGGCCCTGCAGCAGGCATTAGAATACAATGGAGAACAAGATAGATACAGCCACTACCCTTATTATGCTGAAAGTCAACTGAAGGAAGTCAGGCAATGGGAGCTGGTAAACCAATGGTTACCAACTGTGAGTCTACCAAGAAGAGAACAAGCAAGGAGCTATGATAAAGGAAAGCATCGAGAATCTGGTCTGAGGGTACTCAGAAAAACCTCTCATAGATTACTTTTCAATCTAGGGATGAAAGGTGAAGAACCAGCCAAGTGACGTGTGAGAGAAGGGAGTGGGGAGCCTGAGGAGTGGACTGGCAAGCCTTTGAGGCAGAGGAGAGAGCATATGCAAGGACCTAATGCAGGAAAGATCTTTGTGTGCTCAAGAGCTACAAATAAGACAGACAAATCTATAAAGACAGTAGATAAGTGGTTGACTTGGACTGGGGAAACTGGGAGGAATAGGGAGTGATTGCTAAAGGGTACGGGATTTTTGGGCAGTGATAAGATGTTCTAAAATTGATTGTGATGGTTGCCCAACTCTGTGAATATACTAAAAACCATTGAATTATATACTTTAAATGGGTGAATTGTATGATATGTGAATTATAACTCAATAAAGTTGTTATTAAAAAAATTAAACACCTGAATATTTGAAACCTAAGAAGCAAGGGTGGTGGAGAGAGAATGAGATGAAGTTGGAAACTCCCAAGCAGGCTCACATCAGCTGGGGCCTATGGATCTAGGTAACAAAGTCGGATTTTACTGGCTTTTTTGGAAAAGAAAAAAAGAGCACAGACCTTGGAGGCAAACAGAATCTCCCTGCTCTAACTAGCTGGGTTCTCATGGCCAAGGTACATAACTTCTCCGGGCCTGTTGTCATATACTCCTGCTTAACCAAGAGCTGCAGACAAAACATGGACAGAAAGAAGTATGAATAAAATAGGATGCAAACCCAGAGTTAGTGGCTTCACTCATTCAAGAAATAGCTATTGAGCACCTACTCTACATTCAGGTTCTGCAGGTGGTGAGGATATTATAATGAGTAGAACTCATGAACTCCTGCCCTGGGGAGCCTATGTTTTTTTTCTTTCTCTAATGTAAACAAACTGTGGTACAGTATATATACAGGCAAGTGCACAAATATTGTGTGCAGCTTGATGAGTTTTTGTGTATGTATATAACAATGTAACCACTGCCCAGATAAGGAAATAGAAATATTTCCAAAATACCAGGAGGTTTTTTTCATGTTTCTACCCAGTCAATACTACCCTGCTCAGAGGTAAACACTGTCCTTATTTCAATGACTATAGACTAGTTTTGCTCGTCTTGAATGCATATAGATGAAATCACATAGTATATGCTCTTTGGGGTTGCTCTATTTGTATTTGACTTCTTTTACTAAGGAAAAATTTCTGTAAGGATCACCCATGTTATTGCAGTATCACTAGTTTGTTCTTTATTTTCATATAACATTTCATTGAATGCGTATATAATTATTATTCATTCTACTGTTGACAGATAATTGGATTGTTTCCATTTTAAGATTTTATAAATAAAGCTGATATGAACTTTTTTGTTTTTTGAGACAGAGTCTCTCTCTGTCACCCAGGCTGGAGTGCAATGGCACAATCTTGGCTCACTGCAACCTCTGTCTCCTGGGTTCAAGCGATTCTCCAGCCTCAGCCTCCCGAGTAGCTAGGACTACAGGCACACGCCACCAGACCAGGCTAATTATTGTATTTTTAGTAGGGATGGGGTTTCACCATGTTGGCCAGGCTGGTCTCGAACTCCTGACCTCAAGTGATCTGCTTGCCTCAGCCTCCCAAAGTGCTGGGATTACAGGCATGAACCACCGTGCGTGACCTGATATGAGCATTTTAAGACATGTCTTTGGTGGACTTATGCATTCATTTCTTAGATAGATAGATAGATAGATAGATAGATAGATAGATATTTCAAAGTAGAATTCTTAGTAATGGTAATCTTTGGTAACCTTGGTACACATTGCCAAACAATTTTCCAAAGTGATTGTAACAATTTACACACCTCTCATCAATGTATGAGATTCTAATTGCCAGTGGGAAGAGGGACAATCTCTAAATATAAGCAGCAAAATTATATAGCATGTTAGAGCTGAGAGATGCTATGGGAAAATAAAACAGGAAAAGAAAGACAACTTTAGAGTCTGTGTTCCATTATGTGTCCCTGTTTATCTTTTTAAACCCTTTCATATGTAATATATTCAGAGATGATTTAGTCATCATTTAAAAGAAAAAATATTTGTTGGACATCTACTATGTATCCGGCACTACGTTAGAGGGATAGAAAGTGTAAGGCAAGGTCTATGCCTTGAGAGAGTTTAAAATATGGAGGTGAGTCACAATGGGCAGCTGATCCAATCTGAAAGTGAGCAGCATTGCCCTGGGACAGACTGTCAGTGTGACAGGAGATGCAGGGAGGGAGAAAAAAGTGTCAACTTGGCAATGAGGGGAGACTCCAGAAGACAGACAGAAATGTGTCAGAATACAAACTCATTCCTCACATTTTCCTCCTATTTAAATCCTCTCCCTTTTTTTGTGTTCAAAAAAGACCTCACAATATCTTTGTGCAACCATAACCTGCCTTTTCTGGGAGGTTTGTGACCCCTAAATCACTTGAGATTTCAATAGCATTTGGTGCATTCATTCCTACAATAGACACTGAGCTCGGGCCTTGTGCCAGGCACCTTCCTAGAGGCCAAAATATATACAGATGCATCAAAATAGCCTCTGCCCTCAAGAAGTTTATGGTCTAGTAGGAGAGAGAAAATAGATGTACAAATAACTAGAACAAAAAAGGAAGAAAAATGTCATAAGAGAGGCATTAGTGAAACATTTTAGTGGTTTGGATGGGAGAGAGATGTTACAGATCAAGCAGCTAAAATTTCACATAAACATTACACATGCACTCTCTGTCACACACACACACACATACACACACACACACACACACAGAGAATTAGCTGTTTCTGCAACCAGAAGCAGAACCCATAGTTGGCTGAATGGCTGTGTATTTTCTGCTTTGCATGTTTCTGTCTCACACCCTGAGAGCTAATTTTCCAAATGCTGCCCAGAAGGAAAGTACCTTCATTGTGGTCCCTGCCATTCTATTGTGAGGATCTAGCAAGTCCCAAACCAACCTAGGAAGTAGTAAGCTCTTTAGCTCTGACTGGTACCTGCTTGGTGAACCAAAGTGTATGGAGAGGGGAGAATACGGAAAGGGGATGTGGAAGGAGAAGAAGGCAGGTGGAATGAAGGAAGAAAAAGAAAAGGCCCTGAGAAGAAGGCTTCAAATACTACTGCTCTGGTCTAGAGTCAGCAGGAAAGGCAGCTCAAAGTTTCCTCTTCATAGGCTGCACTTTCATAGAATAAAGGCTGCAGTTTCATAGAATATGGAACAGGCGAGGGAGGTTCCAAGATGGCCAAATAGGAACAGCTCCAGTCTGCAGCTCCCAGCATGTGCAACACAGAAGACGGGTGATTTCTGCATTTCCAACTGGGGTACTGGGTTCATCTCACTGGGGCTTGTCAGACAGTGGGTGCAGCCCAGGGAGCAGGGTGGGGCATCGCCTCACCTGGGAAGTACAACCAGTCGGGTCAGGGAATTCCTTTCCTAGCAAAGGGAAGCCTTGACAGACGGTGCCTGGAAAATCGGGACACTCCCACCCAAATAATGCACTTTTCCAATGGCCTTAACAAATGGCATACCAGAAGATTAGATCCTGTGCCTGGCTCAGGGTCCCACGCCCACAGAGCCTTGCTCACTGCTAGCAGAGCAGTCTGAGATCCAACTACAAGGCAGCAGCAAGGCTGGGGGAGGGGCATGCGCCATTCCTGAGGCTTGAGTAGGTAAACAAAGGGACCAGGAAGCTCGAACTCAGTGGAGCCCACCCCAGCTCAAGGAGGCCTGCCTGCCTTTGTAGACTCCACCTCTAGGGGCAGGGCATAGCTGAACAAAAGGCAGCAGAAACTTCTGCAAACTTAAATGTCCCTGTCTGACAGCTTTGAAGAGAGTAGTGGTTCTCCCAGCACGGAGTTTGAGATCTGAGAACGGACAGACTGCCTCCTCAAGTGGGTCCCTGACCTCTGAGTAGCCTAACTGGGAAACACCTCCCAGTAGGGGCTGACTGACACCTCATAAGGCCGGGTGCCCCTCTGAGACGAAGCTTCCAGAGGAAGGATCAGGCAGCAACATCTGCCGTTCTGCAATATTTGCTGTTCTGCAACCTCCGCTGGTGATACCCAGGCAAACAGGGTCTGGAGTGGACCTCCAGCAAACTCCAACAGACTGGCAGCTGAGGGTCCTGACTGTTAGAAGGAAAACTAACAAACAGAAAGGACATCCACACCAAAACCCCATCTGTACGTCACCATCATCAAAGACCAAAGGTAGATAAAACCACAAAGATGGGGAGAAACCAGAGCAGAAAAGCTGAAAATTCTGAAAATCAGAGTGCCTCTTCTCCTCCAAAGGAACGCAACTGCTCACCAGCAATAGAACAAAGCCTGATGGAGAATGACTTTGATGAGTTGAGAGAAGAAGGCTTCAGATGATCAGTAATAACGAACTTTTTGAGCTAAAGGAGGATGTTCGAACCCATCGCAAATAAGCTAAAAACCTTGAAAAAAGATTAGACGAATGGCTAACTAGAATAAACAGTATAGAGAAGTCCTTAAATTACCTGATGGAGCTGAAAACCATGGCACGAGAACTACATGATGCTTGCACAAGCTTCAGTAGCCGATATGATCAAGTGGAAGAAAGGGTTTCGTGATTGAAGATCAAATGAATGAAATGAAGTGAGAAGAGAAGGTTAGAGAAAAAAGAGTAAAAAAGAAATGAACAAAGCCTCCAAAAGATATGGGACTAGGTGAAAAGACCAAATCTGCGTCTCATTGATGTCCCTGAAACTGATGGGGAGAATGGAGCCAAGTTGGAAAACACTCTTCAAGATATTATCCAGGAGAACTTCCCAACCTAGCGAGGCAGGCCAACATTCAAATTCAGGAAATACAGAGAACGCCACAAAGATACTCCTCGAGAAAAGCAACTCCAAGACACATAATTGTCAGATTCACCGAAGTTTAAATGAAGGAAAAATGTTAAGGGCAGCCAGAGAGAAAGGTCGGGTTACCCACCAAGGGAAGCCCATCAGACTAACAGCAGATCTCTCGGCAGAAACGCTACAAGCCAGAAGAGAGTGGAGGCCAATATTCAACATTTGTAAAGAATTTTCAACCCACAATTTCATATCCAGCCAAACTAAGCTTCATAAGTGAAGGAGAAATAAAATCCTTTGCAGACAAACAAATGCTGAGAGATTTTGTCACTACCAGGCTGCCTTAGAAGAGCTCCTGAAGGAAGCACTAAACATGGAAAGGAACAACCAGTACCAGCCACTGCAAAAACATGCCAAATTTTAAAGACCATCAATGCTAGGAAGAAACTGTATCAACTAATGAGCAAAATAACCAGTTAACATCGTAATGACAGGATCAAATTCACACATAACAATATTAACCTTAACTGTGAATGGGGCTAAATGCTCCAATTAAAAGACATAGACTGGCAAATTGGATAAAGAGTCAAGACCCATCAGTGTGCTGTATTCAGGAGACCCATCTCACATGCAGTGATACACATAGATTCAAAATAAAGGGATGGAGGAAGATCTACCAAGCAAATGGAAAGCAAAAAAAAGGCAGGGGTTGCAATTCTAGTCTCTGATAAAACAGACTTTAAACCAACAAAGATCAAAAGAGACAAAGAAGACCATTACATAATAGTAAAGGGATCAATTCAACTACAAGAGCTAACTATCCTAAATATATATGCACCCAATACAGGAGCACCCAGATTCATAAAGCAAGTCCTTAGAGACCTACAAGCAGACTTAGACTCCCACACAATAATAATGGGAGACTTTAACACTCACTGTCAACATTAGACAGATCAACGAGACAGAAGGTTAACAAGGATATCCAGGACTTGCACTCAGCTCTGTACCAAGCGGACCTAATAGATACCTACAGAACTCTCCACCCCAAATCAACAGAATATACATTCTTCTCAGCACCACATCACACTTATTTCAAAATTGACCACATAATTGGAAGTAAAGCACTCTTCAGTAAATGTAAAAGAACAGAAATTATAACAAACTGTCTCTCAGACCACAGTGCAATCAAACTAGAACTCAGGATTAAGATACTCACTCAAAACTGCCCAACTACCTGGAAACTGAACAACCTGCTCCTGAATGACTACTGGGTACATAACAAAATGAAGACAGAAATAAAGATGTTCTTTGAAACCAATGAGAACAAAGACAACATACCAGAATCTCTGGCACACATTTAAAGTAGTGTGTAGAGGGAAGTATATAGCACTAAATGCTCACAAGAGAAAGCAGGAAAGATCTAAAATTGACACCCTAACATCACAATTAAAAGAACTAGAGAAGCAAGAGCAAACACTTTCAAAAGCTAGCAAAAGGCAAGAAATAACTAAGATCAGAGCAGAACTGAGGGAGATAGAGACACAAAAAACCCTTCAAAAAATCAATGAATCCAGGAGCTGCTTTTTTGAAAAGATCAACAAAATTGATAGACTGCCAGCAAGACTAATAAAGAAGAAAAGAGAGAAGAATCAAATAGATGCAATAAAAAATGATAAAAGGGGTATCACCACCGATCCCACAGAAATACAAACTACTTTCAGAGAATACTATAAACACTTCTATGCAAATAAACTAGAAAATCTAGAAGAAATGGATGAATTCCTGGACACATACATCCTCCCAAGACTAAACCAGGAAGAAGTTGAATCGCTAAATAGACCAATAACAGGTTCTGAAACTGAGGCAATAATTAATAGCCTACCAACCGAAAAAATTCCAGGACCAGATGGATTCACAGCTGAATTCTACCAGAGTTACAAGGAGGAGCTGGTACCATTCCTTCTGAAACTATTCCAATCAATAGAAAAAGAGGGAATTCTCCCTAATTCATTTTATGAGGCCAACATCATCCTGATACCAAAGCCTGGCAGAGACACAACCAAAAAGGATAATTTTAGACCAATGTCCCTGATGAACATCGATGCAAAAATCCTCAATAAAACACTGACAAACCGAATCCAGCAGCACATCAAAAAGCTTATCCACCAAGATCAAGTTGGCTTCATCCCTGGGATGCAGGCCTGGTTCAATATGCACAAATCAATAAACGTAATCCATCACATAAACAGAACCAAAGACAAAAACCACATGATTACCTCAATAGATGCAGAAAAGGCCTTCTACAAAATTCAACAACCCTTCATGCTAAAAATTCTCAATAAACTAGGTATTGATGGGATGTATCTCAAAATAAAAAGAGCTATTTATGACAAACCCACAGCCAATATCATACTGAATGGGCAAAAACTGGAAAAATTCCCTTTGAAAACTGGCACAAGACAGGGATGCCCTCTCTCACCACTCCTATTCAACATAATGTTGGAAGTTCTGGCTAGGGCAATTAGGCAGGAGAAAGAAATAAAGGGTATTCAGTTAGGAAAAGAAGAAGTCAAATTGTCCCTGTTTGCTGATGACATGATTGTATATTTAGAAAACCCCATCATCTCAGCCCAAAATCTCCTTAAGCTGATAAGCAACTTTCAGCAAAGTCTCACGATACAAAATTAATGTGCACAAATCACAAGCATTCTTATACACCAGTAACAGACAAACAGAGAGCCAAATCATGAATGAACTTCCATTCACAATTGCTTCAAAGAGAATAAAATACCTAGGAATCCAACTTACAAGGGATGTAAAGGACCTCTTCAAGGAGAACTACAAACCACTGCTCAGTGAAATAAAAGAGGACACAAACAAATGGAAGAACATACTACGCTCATGGATAGGAAGAATCAATATCATGAAAATGGCCATACTGCCCAAGGTAATTTATGGATTCAATGCCATCCCCATCAAGCTACCAATGAGTTTCTTCACAGAATTGGAAAAAACTGCTTTAAAGTTCATATGGAACGAAAAAAGACCCCGCATTGCCAAGACAATCCTAAGTCAAAAGAACAAAGCTGGAGGCATCACGCTACCTGACTTCAAACTATACTACAAGGCTATAGTAACCAAAACAGCATGGTACTGGTACCAAATCAGAGATATAGACCAATGGAACAGAACAGAGTCCTCAGAAATAATACCACACATCTACAGCCATCTGATCTTTGACAAACCTGAGAAAAACAAGAAATGGGGAAAGCACTATTTAATAAATGGTGCTGGGAAAACTGGCTGGCCATATGTAGAAAGCTGAAACTAGATCCCTTCCTTACACCTTATACAAAAATTAATTCAAGATGGATTAGTGACTTAAATATCAGACCTAAAATCATAAAAATCCTAGAAGAAAACCTAGGCAATACCATTCAGGCCATAGGCATGGACAAGGACTTCATGACTGAAACACCAAAAGCAATGGCAACAAAAGCCAAAATTGACAAATGGGATCTAATGAAACTAAAGAGCTTCTGTACAGCAAAAGAAACTACCATCAGAGTGAACAGGCAACCTACAGAATGGGAGAAAATTTTTACAATCTACCCATCTGACAAAGGGCTAATATCCAGAATCTACAAAGAACTGAAACAAATTTACCGGAAAAAAAATCAAACAACCCCATCAAAAAGTGGGCAAAGGGTATGAACCGACATCTCTCAAAAGAAGACATTTATGCAACCAACAAACATGTGAGAAAATGCTCATCATCACTGGCCATCAGAGAAATGCAAATCAAAACCGCACAGTGATACCATCTCACACCAGTTAGAATGGCGATCATTAAAATGTCAGGAAACAACAGGTGCTGGAGAGGATGTGGAGAAATAGGAACACTTTTACACTGTTGGTGGGAGTGTAAACTAGTTCAACCATTGTGGAAGACAGTGTAGCAATTCCTCAAGGATCTAGAACTAGAAATACCATTTGACCCAGTCATCCCATTACTGAGCATATACCCAAAGGATTATAAATCATGCTGCTATAAAGACACATGAACACATATGTTTATTGTGGCACTATTCACAATAGCAAAGACTTGGAACCAACCCATATGTCCATCAATGATAGACTGGATGAAGAAAATGTGGCACATATACAGCATGGAATACTATGCAGCCATAAAAAAAGGATGAGTTCATGTCCTTTTAGGGACATGGATGAAGCTAGAAACCATCATGCTGAGCAAACTAACGCAAGGACAAAAAACCAATCACCTCATGTTCTTACTCACAGGTGGGAATTGAACAATGAGAACACTTGGACACAGGGTGGGGAACATCACACACTGGGGCCTGTTGTAGGGTCGGGGGGTGGGGGAGGGATAGCATTAGGTGATATACCTAATGTAAATGACAAGTTAACAAGTTAACGGGTGCAGCAGACCAACATGGCACGTGTATACCTATGTATCAAACCTGCACGTTGTGTACATGTACCCTAGAACTTAAAGTATAAAAAAAAAAAAAGAAAAGAATATGGAACTGGTGATTCAGAAAAAAAAATACGCAGACAATGGGGCTGGTTCTGCCCCTAAATGAGTCCCTTCTTTGTCCTTCTTGTCTGTGTGTGTGTGTGTGTTTGTTTTTTGTTTTTTTGTTTTTAAACAGGTTCTCACTCTCTCACCCAGGCTGAAGTGCAGTGGCATGATCTCAGCTCACTGCAGCCTCTGCCTCCCAGGGTCAAGTGATTCTCCTGCCTCAACCTCTGAGCAGCTGGGAGTACAGGTACCTGCCACCACGCCCAGCTAATTTTTTTGTATTTTTAGTAGAGACAGGGTTTCAACATGTTGGCCAGGCTGATCTTGAACTCCTGGCCTCAAGTGATCCACCCAGCTCAGCCTCCCAAAGTGCTGAGACTACAGGCACGAGCCACCACACCTGGCCTGTCCTTCTGCTTCTGAGAACAGGAGTGAGGTATCGAAAGCTCTAGGTCCATCTTGTACCACGAGGCTGAGGCCACACACTCAAGATAAAGGATTTGGAAATTGAGCTCAAAGGAGCTATCAGGGAAACAGCTGTCAAAGTAGCCTTGGATTGTCTATCTCCAAAGAAATACAGTCCCTGCTTGTCTAAGACACTTGTTTTGGGACTATTTTATTCGCAGTTAAACCTAATCCTAACTGATACAGAACTTTTTCTGATACAGCATGAGTTTATTTGACAAATTAAAATTTACAAAACAATTCCCAGATGATCACCATTACATATGATGAGAGCTAATATGATCTGCCTTCCAGTTATATTTTAAATCACAAAGTAATTTTCTACTTTCAAACAACATGGAGATATTATAGTACAGAGCGACAATTTCTCTTTGAAATTCTCATTCTCCTCCTCCCTTACCCATCCTATTTATTCCACTCTCAGCCTCCAAAATAAGCGTTTTTAAATGCAGGGATCATCTTTTAGATCCTTATCTAGACATTCACAAACCTATTGAGGACCTCACACACACTTTTGTTTAAAAAATAGTCCTACTATGCATATTATTCTACAATTTCTTTTTCAGTTTACAATGTGGCATGAATATCTGTTTGCACTGGTGTATACTTTTCAAGCACTTTGAAGTACTTCATAAGTATAGATGAACCAGGTCTAATTAAGCAGTTGCCTCTTGATAGACTTTTGGGTTGTTTTCAAGTTTTAAAATCACAAATAATGCTTCAATCAACAACCATTGCAGGAGTGAGATTTTAGTAGGATACATTTCCAGAAGTAAATATACAGGGCCTTGACTTCCGAAGTAGACTTTTACACTTTTTTAAGGGTAGAAAGTCACGTAGTAATTTAGGTTGTTTTGCCTCACAAGAACAGCTACGAGATGGCAGAAGTAAAGAAGGAGGTAGGGTTAGTGGGAAGGTCAAGTGTCAAGTTCAACCTCTTGGCCTTAGGGGGCCAGAAAAGGAGATGTTCTATGAACTGAGGGAGGCCTCACATGTCCAGTGAATCAGCTGAGCTGATTGCCTCCACCCCCATGTATCTTCTCTGCCCAATTTCAAACATTATTCTTTGTGGCTGAGTGAACACTAGCATCTGGACTCGGGAAAGGAAAAGTCCTTCCCAGGGACAGTTACACATTTCTGCCATTGCTTTACATTCCTCTCATCATAACTGGTTTTAACAAACGATTCAACTCTCTGCTGAATAATGTTCATTTTAAGAGTGCCCTACTCTGGGATCAGTGTACACCATCGCATTGGCTCATGATTCTTGCCTTCACAGTTTCCCAAGAGCAATAACTGCAACCAGCCCAGGGCACATTTTGAGCAGGAGACTTTGAATCTATAAAGGCCAACTATTTCAGGCGGGAGGCCAGAAGCTTTCTAACCAAACAAGTGCAAACTTCGTTTTCTTTCGCAGTCAACCATTTCCTTTCATCCCAATCTATTTCTGGAGCTCTGGGAATAGGTCACATCCTTCTCAGCACACTGTTGCTCAGCAGAACTCCGTGAATTATTGAACCAGCCTGGTGTCTTCAAACTCTGGATCAGAGGTTCTTGACCTTTACTTGGTCCATGGATACACTTGGCAGCCTGCTAAAGCCCACGAACTCCTTCTAGGAATAATGTTTTAAAATACTTGACATAAAACATGTGAGATTACAAATAAAACAAGTCATGTAGAAATATAGTTATTAAAATATTAAAAATAAAGGTGTGACATAGTATGCATGCCTTTTATTAACGTTAAATAATATTTAGCCACAGGCATAATAACAAGCATCATTCTGAAGCAGTGATACATGTAAGCAATATTTCAAGATGTCTGCAATAACTGAAAGGTGATAAGAATACATCTGTCATTTCTACGGATGACAAAGTCAAAGGTACTGCTAATACCACTGTGGTCTGTTGCCTACTCTCATAAAGGAAATACTAAATTTTAGTTAGAGGTTAATGAAAAGAAAAATGCAATTTTTTTCCCACCCAAGATCACGGACCCTAAACTCTTTAATGTAAGAATCCCTATATTATCTTGCCTGCTGGACCCCTCACCCTGATGTCCTACAGGCAACTCCAATTTAAACAAGTGGAATGGACCCATCTTCTCATCTACTCCTCCACTCCTGATCTCCGTGGATGCTCCACCCAAGCCCACAGCCTGGGCTGGCTCCGAGGCTGCATTCTCTCTCACTCCCACAGCCACTCCCCTCCCTGGCTTCCCTCCTGTATGTCTCTTCACCCTCCACTGCTATTGCCTTGGCCTAGTCTCAACTGGCTGGACCTTGCCATGGCCTGCCATCTGGTCAGCCTCAGCCCCCGCCCCTCCAGTCTCTCCTCTGCATTGCTGGGGGAGGGATTGTTCCAAAACAGCAATAGTTTACAGTTTTAATATGATTAAAACCTTCTGTGACTGCAGGGCAGAGCCCAGTCTTTTTAATGCGGTATAGAAGGCCTTCTGAAATCTTGCCCCTACCGTGTTTGTGTCCCGGTCACTTGATGCCCTCACCAACACTCCAGATTCCAACCGTCAAGACCACAGCATGCTGCCTCCTTCACCCTGCTCTCCCAGTCAGTGCTGACTCATCTTGCAAGACTCCATTCAAGGGCCTCGCTTTCGCTGAACCCTTTCTTATTGATCTACATCCCCACCCCTATCTTGCATGTGTGAGAGCACACGTGCACATATGCACACACACACACACAGACACACACACACACACACAGTTAATTGACCACTTTCTCCTTTTTTTCTTTCACCACATCCAGTAAATATAAGTATTTCCAACAGTAGCAATTGCATGTCTTTATTTGGCTTGTTTGTTAATGTGACAATCTTTTTCTACTAGACACTAAGAGTCCTTCAAGGGCTGGTACCATGTTTTTGTTTTTGTTTATTTTCCTTTGATTCTCTAACATCTAGCACAGTATCTAACACACAGAAAGTGCTTCTTATATGTATAGGTTTTTAAAAAACAACAAACAACCAAAGAATAAATACATTAATGAGGAGAAAGAAGTGCACCTATAATTTATTTAAATAAAGTTTCAATTGTAGCCCAGAATCATATTAAAGAGTATTGTGGAGCTAAAAACACAGCCCCTCTGCAATGTCATTTATTCTTCAACCATTCTGTTGGGCATGCTCCTCAGAGATGAAAGAACTAAGCGATGGAGGGAGTCTATATCCTGCTTTGTGTCTGAAGTTTGTTAGAGAGAATCTAGAACTCCATCCTCAGTACAGCTGCTGACTTGCTGTGGAGTATGTTCTGCGAAGTATAAGGCATTGCTGACCCCAGGAACAAATGCTTTTCTGCCAATGAGTAAGAATTCCGATTCCTATTTGAAACCAGTTCCAGGTTTGGAGAGTCAAAGAGGTCATTGAGTCAAAGTCTCATTATGTCTAATAGAACAAAATCATATTTTCAACCTTCTACTTCATCACATCTGTGTTTTCTGTCTTCTGACATTCTTACTTCACTTCTAGTCTTTCTTCTTGGCTCAATATTTCCTTTTAAAGAAATATTCTTCCCACTCACCACATTAATTTGTAAGCAGCCGCTGGACAGGACTAAGTTATCCATGCAATTATCCACTGGTACGGCAGAACTTCTACGCAAATGAAACATGGTAGGAGTGGAATAATGACCATTCTCATTTTCTAGAATTCTTCCAAATGAGGAGGAAAATTTGATATTTTTTCTTTAGTCAGTTCCATGCTCAGTATAGTATTAGGTTGGTGCAAAAGTAATTGCCATTTTTGCCACTACTTTCGATGGCAAAAATTGCAATTTCATTTGTACCAACGTAATATTATTCTGTGGGCTGACAGTGTGTGTGAGTTTTTATGATCACTATTTGGGGACTGCTATCTTCAGAAATGTTATCATTTTGCTGTGTGCCTCTGGCCGGCAGGACTTTCCTTTGGCTGTGAACTGTATGTGAAGTAGTTGGGCAGATGCAATGGCTTCCACTAACTCTCTAGAGCACTTGGCTTCCTTGTTACGAAGACCCTCATTATCACTAACTTGAGAATTGCTGCCAGATACAAGACAAATGTGGTGGTGCCATAGTCATTCATCAAATGAAGGGAAAGAGTGACCTTTGCCATCTATTAGGATGAGATGGAACGCTTTGGTGTCAGCTCAGTTAAAGTGGTATATGTGCCTGAACCTATCCATTCAAACCCAGAGTCAAGGAATTGTTAGGAGTCATTTCACTGAGCTTTCTGCTCCTGCAAAGATGAATGTTTTATACAATTCAGACTCTAGTTCTAATCGTTGAAAGCCTTTCATTATTGCCCGGCCTGAGAGAGACTTCTCATTCAGTGCCTTCCATTCTTTTAAGGACAGGGGACATCTTTTGCTAAATGTTGTTGGAATACATAGACATTTAGTTGCAGCTCCTCAAAGAAAAAACATCTCTCACCAGAGCTAGCTATCTTCAGCGAGGTCTTCCCTATTTCTTTTTTTGGAAACATGAAGCATATATTTCTCTGACTAATTGGTATTTCAAAAGCAAGCTCAGAAACAAGTCAAGGACTCCAGAAAGTTTTTAATTTGTAGAAATGTTTTATTTTTGATGTAGCCAAGGCAATTTAAACACACACTTAATCAGAAGCAGGGATAGGTTGGAAAATAGATCTGAGGTCTCAAGAATTCTTGGACGAGAAGACTACAGAGGACCTAGGAATATTTTCTGGACATGGGATTGTGGGCTAAGCAAGTGAATTCAGCAAAGGAGGTCACAGGAGTGGATCCTGTCAACTCAACTTCCTGCACCTTCACCTCCACGTTTACCTGCTTTGTTCCTTTCCTACCAACCACCCCATTAATCCTGAACCCCACCCCATTGCAGGAGCTGATTTCCTTACAGACAAAACTACGGTCAGAGAAAGTAAGCGTGCTAACTGGGCCAGGGTGTTGGATGCTCCAAAGGAAGTAAGAAATGGTGCTGAGCCATAGGCTGAGGCTCCATGGGGCAAAGCCACTACCAGAGCCTTGTGCCAGGGAGAAAGTCAAGGAGTACCAGGTTCCAGGAGCCAGAGCCAAGCACAAAGACCTGTGCCCAGAGATGCCAGGCCAAAGGAGTAAGGGAGAGGAGATCCCAGGTCACTAGCTCCAAAGTCCATGGATGCAGCAGCTTATTCAAGGAAGGCTCAGCACTCATAGAGCATGGGCTAAGATGAAATTGGAAGCACTTACTATTTTTCAGCTGTACATTTCATATATCAGTCAAAGAAATTCATGAGTAGACACTAATTCCCTTCCTTGTATTAGGCATCTCTCGATCCTCTATTTCAAAGCTGAGGCCTCCCTCAGCATGCTGGATTCAATGTCCCTCTGCCTTCCCTATTACCGTGCACTAAATCGCTCTGACTCTGCTGTCCTCAATCTTTCTCCCTTGGATCTTTCATATCATCCTATAAACTTATCCCATTTTCCCCACACCAGGAAAACCAATGATTTCCTAAATGCTGCCTTCTCCCTTAAGTGACTTAGAAAGAGAGAGAGAGAGAGAGAGAGAGAGAGAGAGAGCTCTGCAATTATGAATGTATCATAGGTCATAAAATTGATTTTTCTAATCCAGAAAATTATGACAAAGATCAAGATGAAGAGGAGTGAGGTAGTATACAGTTGGCTTCCGGGCAATTGATAATATTCTGTATCTTAACCTGAGCAGTGAGCATTCAGTATTTATTTTTTAATTTGTTAACTGAACACATAGGTTATATGAAATTTTCTATGGGTAGATGCCTTTTTGAAATGTAGGAAGTTTTTGAAAATTGAAAAAACAAAACGGCAACAAATCCTGTGCTGGGGGTTCTGTCTTTTCTCCCTCTGGCAACCTTCCCTCTGTGTTGTCTGTTCTTTCTCAGGCAGGTTTTCTACACAGCAAGAAAGTTTGCCATGAGCACACCTCACAGTTTGCAATCAGAGTGAAAAGGGGCACCTTTTCTCTGGGATTTGTATATCAGATCTCTGGGAAGACATTCATTGGCCTGCATGTGTTTATGACCACATTCAGTAGTGTGCCGGTAGCCTGGCTCTCAGCAAGGAGGGAGGGACTGATTTTTAGTGTTTGCTAATTTCTGTGGTATAAATACCTCCACCATGGCTAATTTCAAGCTATTGATGTAATGCCACTTGTGAAGTGGAAGGAGCCCATTCTAGCATGTCACTGCCACATAGCTGATCAAGTCAATGTGGCCAGGGTGATGAGACACATACTCTGTCCATCCTGGAGCAGAAAGCATAGCATAATTTGGACAGGACAACATGAAAGTTTACCCCAACAGAATTACATGCAGCAGGGAGGTGTGGCTGGCCAAAGGAAATAAAGAACTAGCACCAGAAAAAAGGAATGAATGCTGTGCAGCGGAAAAAGCACATGCCCATTGGACTTTAACTTTTTCCTTTTCCCTTCCCTCTTCCCATTCTCTGTGTTTGGTCTGCATGATCTCATTCATCTCCACGGCATCAATCTCATGAAGTAATGATATCCAAAATCTTCAGTCCTCTCCTGGCTTCTGAGCTCCACCTTCACATTTCACCTGTCAATTGGATATCTCCATCTGCATGGTCCCAGTAACCACAAACCATGCATATCATTAAGTGAATTCATTCTTCCTTCCCACAAGCATGTTGTTCTGGTTCACTAAAGACTTCAGAGTCATCTCTGACTCATTTCACTCTCCCTCGCTCCCATCTCCCCATGAACAGCCCAAGTCCTGTTGATTTGTGCCTCTACAATATCTGTGAGTTATATCCTTCTTCTCTCCTTTCCAGTGCTGTTGTCCTAATTTAGACCTGCACTGTCTTGCACCTTGACTTTTAGAGTGACCCCCTTCCTGCTTTCCAAGCCTCCTCCCATCCATCCAAACTTTAAACAACACAACTTTTAAAAAATACAAGTGTGAGTATGCCCTATCCCTGGGTCAATACTTTAAAGCCTCCCTGTGTCCATAGGATGAAATTCAGACCCTAACTCAGCACACCAGGCCTTTGACAGCTGGCTCAATCTTCATCACCTGGTCACACCAGGCATTCTCATGCTCCTTGGCTTTTACACATGCTGTTCTTTCTGCCCAGAATTCCTTCCCCATCCATTGTTTTGACTGGACTCTTGCTCATCTTTCAAGTCCCAACATAAAATGGAATCCCCCCTCATTTCCCACCCTCAACTATAGAACTATCTAGGCTCCCACATCTTGTGATCCAAACCTTAATAATAATACTTACATTGTATTACAGTTAGCCATTTATTAATAAATGTTTTGGATGAATGGAATGAATGGATGGATGGATGGATGAATGAATAAATGAATGAATTCTGGATGAATAATGGATGGGAAAGGCAAATGGATAATACCCACCAAGCTCTGCAGTCCTGGAAGGTTTCTGTTCAGTGATCAAAACCCCTTTTCTCCCTTATAAGCAGTAAAAGTTTTATTTAAGTGTTAAAAGTAAAAATAATAATAACAGCAAATTAGGCAGAGTCTTGACAGGACCATAAGCTCATCAAACAATTGGGTGAAAAATGCTGACAGTTCAAGAAGAACACATTTCCTTTTGAAAAAGCATCTGCATTTACACCTTATGTTCAGATAAACATGTTTTCTCCATTTCATTTATAATCAAATATGTTTTAATATTAAAGAATTATTTTTGAGATATACCTTCTGCTGCATCCGTCTGCTAGGAGGTACAGTGCTGCATGATGTAACAATAAAGCCTTTTTGTAGTAAAGCTGGAATCACCATGAATCCTGAGGCATTGTCAGCTTTTCCTGTGATTCAGTCTACTAAAGTGTAGGGGTATTAACTTTCATTTTCTCTCACTTTGCCAAAAGACAAATTTAGGCACAAGAAAAGGCAAGTTTGACTCAAAGGAACATAATTTGATCAGCATGCTCCTATTTCTTACTCTAGTTTCTAGGACACGTTTGCCTTCTTAAGAAGGATTAAATAACTTCAAGTGGAAAATTAAGTAAAGAGAACTGATTACTATAGAAATAAGGATCTTGTTATTATATAAATGGTAAGACTGAAGGAGAAAAACTAAAACACAAAACCAAGGACAGACTGTGGAAGGAAAATTGAATCCAACTGCAGTGTTTTTCAAAATTTCATCTGCCAGTTTTAAATTCTACAGGATAATCTGGTTTAAAATTTTCAGGTCATCCTTGGCCAGGTGCAATGGCTCACGCCTGTAATCCCAGCACTTTGGGAGGCTGAGGCAGGCAGATCATGAGGTCAGGAGATCGAGACCATCCTGGCTAACACGGTGAAACCTCGTCTCTACTAAAAATACAAAAAATGAGCTGGGTGTGGTGGTGGGTGCCTGTAGTCTCAGTTACTTGGGAGGCTGAGGCAGGAGAATAGCATGAACCTGGTAGGCGGAGCTTGTAGTGAGCCGAGATCTCGCCACTGCACTCCAGCCTGGGTGACAGAGCGAGACTCTGTTTCGAAAAAAATTTCAGGTCATCCTGTGGTTATAATTTCCTTCTTCATATTCATATTAACATTTGGGTATCTTCAACATGTAAATGAAAATTATCAATAAACCTCAACTAAATTATAAGAGTAAATACTTGATCCTAGATTGAAGTTCCTTATGGCCCAATCTTTATCTACAATGATAAAGGTTTGTGGCAGGAATAGGAAATATATGGGATTTTTGCCATTTTTCTCTTTCTCCCATGCCCAAGGTTAACAACAAAGGATCATAGCAGCACTTTGAGAGGCTGAGGTGGGTGGATCACCTGAGGTCAGGAGTTCGAGACCGGTCTGGCCAACATAGTGAAACCCCATCTCTACTAAAAATACAAAAATTAGCTGGCTGTGGGGCACATGCCTGTAATCCCAGCTTCTAGGGAGGCTGAGGCAGGAGAATTGCTTGAACCCGGGAGATGGAGGTTGCAGTGAGCTGATATCACACCACTGCACTCCAGCCTGGGTGACAGAGCAAGACACTGTCTCAAAAAACAAAAAACCAAAAAACAATAATAGCGTTTGCTATTGTGATCTGTGTGCTAGTCTTCGAATCTTCAATACAACATTATTGGGGGCAGTCACCAGTAATGTTATCACTGTTAGCCCACATTTCAGTCAGGGATGAGCAGGAAGCAGCTGGTAGATTCAAACTAATAATTTTAAGGGTGCTTAATACAGGGACTATTGTTAACCTTTATCACTCTTAGGCCTGAAGGGACAAGTGGTTACAAGAATCTAGAAGGAGTGGCTACATGAAGAAGGCATTTGACAGGAGCCTTTGGTGGAGAGAAGCAGTCTTTGCAATCAGGAGGGAGCTGGAGAATCCATACCCAGACCTCACTCTCCTCCCTCCTCCAGCCTCCTGCCAGAGTGTTCCATTAACCAAGCACAGTTGGTAGTGTACAGGTCAGCCTTCTGTTGCATGAAGCAGAGTGGAGAGTAGATTTGGACAGGACAGTGGAAGACATCTGATTGAGATAAGGTTGAAAATATGCTGCCATTTATAATTTCCCTCATTGTGCTGTATTTGCATGTGAGCGCAAAGACAAAACAGATGCCGATGCTAGGATGTCATTGACTTTTCATGTCTTCATTTCCCAGTGGTTAGGCAGGAGGGAGCCTGCAGACCTCTGAGACAGATGATGAAATTCTCCAAGCTTAGCATTCTAAACCAATTGAATTGTTGGCAAAAGACTACCAGCTGATGCTTTTAGAAAGATGTGATAGACTATTTTGTTTCTAACACATCTCAAGCAAAGCACCCAAGAAAAATTTCCTCCTCTTTTTCATCTGTCTGCAGATGGGATCCTTGTTTCTCCGGAGTCATCCGCAAGTGTTACTGATCTCCCCATCTGAAACCCCAGTCAGTGGAAGAGAGTGAGATTTCAGGGGAGTTTATTCATATCCAGTCTATATCGTTTTGATTGAAACCTGATATCTTAACTCCAAGTGTCTCGTGATCTGCCATCACCCAAATGTGTTTTTGAGGCTTCATCCCAGTGGTGTTTTCTTGTGCTGCAAATAGAAAGCTGATGCTTTCTTTCCTGTTGTGGAAAATGTTTGTATGTCAGTTTTCAGAAATAAATATTCTAAAACTGTCCATGGAACATTCTAGGGTGAATCTTAAGAGTGGAGAAGGTCTTGTTTAAGTAGGGTTTGGTTAGCATCTGGCCTGTATTTAAATGATCACATTAGGAGAGCAGCCTGTGAAATTTTAGCTTAATTAACTACAATATATACTATTAGTGCAAAGAAAAATGGGAGAAAGAGAGGGAAACTAAAATTAAAAATGAATTTACTGTATTGCTTCTTTCCCCCTTTTGGTAAAAGGGTAAGTAAAACAAGGAGGTGCAAATAGGCATTTTATATATAATCAATTACTATTTCTCATCTGGTCATTAAAAATTCATTCAATAGATACTTACAGTCAGTGTGGTCAATGTATCTTATTTTTAGTGTTTCAACAGAAAAATGAAGGGAAAGTCTTTTGGCGTATTTTCCGGTTGTATTTAAAGACATTTATCTCACTTTAAAATCAAAGACTATTTACAAAACAATAAAATCTCTCTCTCTTATGCTGTATGTTTGAAGATCTTCCAAAACTTTATAAATAATAAGCTTCCAAATATCCTTGTGAAAATTTGGTTTTATTTTCCCTGGGCCAGAGAAATTACATGTGAAAAATAAAGGTCGAAAGTTACAGAGAAAATGGGATTCTCCTGTTTGTTTCCCCTTCACCCCTGCCTTCATGCCCCCTGTTTCCCAAGCTCTCCTTGACCTTTCCTTTTGCTCTCCTCTCTCCATTCTCTGCTATGGTTCTGTCATCCCCAAGTCCTTTCATTTAGTTCATTTTTATGCTTTCCTCCTTTGATTTCTCTTTAACACCTGGGTTTCCTGGCTTTTGTGAGCTTCTCATAACTTGGGGTGAAGTATTGGAGGCGCCTGGGTATCTGAATATTCACCAAACCCCACTTGTCCTTCCTGTGTCCTACTTGACTCAGTTCAAATTAGTTCGGCCTACCATAAGAAAAGCAGCACACTCAGCATAGGGGTGTGGGGAGTAAAAAGTCAACTTAGATATGGCGCCTGCCCTATGGAGCTTACAGTCAAATGAAGGAATCAACAGTAATTCAAAGTAATAATAAAACACATTATAATAAGTACAAAAATATATATAAGGTTCTGGATAGTGAAAACTTCCCAAGGAAGAGCTGATTCTAACCAAGCATAGATGAGCCTGGAAGGCTTTGTGAAGGAAGAGACATTGAGGATGGGCTCCACCAGAGAAGAGGGAGCAGGGAGATCTCTAGCCAATTAGAGGAGTCATGGCCTGGCATTGGCCAGAGAGTACCAGCTCACCCCAGGGGAGAGGGAGCTGTGGAGTGAGTCATATCACTGAGCGGGAGAACACAGCGGGGAAAGGAAAAGGAAGAGGCAGAAGCTGGGAGACTGACAGATTCGAGGGAGAGAAGAGGAAAAGCTCAATGCAGGCGCTTAGAGAAAACCATGAGATTGGAGGAGAACTAAGAGTTCAGTGACAGGGAGGCTAAGGGATGAAAAAATTCCCAAAGGAAGGCATCCAAAGTGAGAGATTTCAATAGAATAATTAGGGTAGATTGCCATAAAAAGACATAAAGGTATTGAGTTTTAGCATCTCGTCCAAAAAGTTTGACACAGTGAAACTTAAGAAATGCAGCAGTGGCTTAACAGGATAGCAGGCCTTTTAAAAAATTTTAGGCATGAGGCTAAATATGAGCTTGAACATGTGAGAAGAGGTTCCCATTAAAGACATGGGAGGAAGTGGCATCGTGGACACACACAGAAAGGTTATCTTGGAAAGATAAGGGACACAGCTTCCTGCCTCTGAGACTAGAGGGAGGAGGGTAGAATAAACATGAAGCAAATCTGATGCAAAGGGTAGAGGAGTTGAGGAAGTTTACCTAGGATGGCCTCCCTCTTCTCACTAAAGATTGCTAATGAAAGGAGCTAGGAGCTCTGAAAATAGAGGAGTGCCACTTTAGATCATGTGCTTGGAAAAGCTGATCTGTAAAAAGTTGTAAATGTCCACTTGGAATGCCTAAGAAGTATATTTGGGACACAGAATGAAGAGCAAGAAAACAACGCTGTCATAGAGATGGGGGGAAATGGAAGCTGGTTTTGAAAGCAAGCAATGCCAAAGACCAAAAAAAAAAAAAAAGGCAGCTTCACATTCTAGTTGTGTGCCTAAACCTCCCTCTTTACTGAGACATATGTATACCAAAGAGAACCCCACAGAACAAGGGTGTGAGGTAGGAGTTTCTGAGTTATCTAGAGAGCTAGGCTATGGACAGGGCAGGAAATTCCTTCATAAATTACTGACATAATACTTGCCTTTTCTAAATGATCATAGAGCAAAGTACAATGAAAAGAGCACAGTGCTGGGCTCTGGGAGTCCAGCGTTCAAGTCTGGGACCCCTACTTACTATTTGGGCAAGTTACTTAATCTCTCTGAATTTGATCTATAAAATCGAGATAATCATACCTATCTCATAGAACTGCCAGAGTTGGATGACATAAGCAATCCTCCTTCTTTTTTCCCTACCTGCCTAAACACTTTGAAAATCTCAAATTCTAAGTTGTGGAAAAGAGTGTATTTATTATATCCATCATGGTTCTATAAACATCTCTCTTAAAGATTTAAGGATGAGTTTTTAAAAGTCATGAAAGTAGAGAAAGGAATTATGAGGGATAATCTCAATGTAAATCTGGAAAAACCAGTAAGATACAGGACCTCCCTGAAGTTTCCCTGGGGTTTCCTCTCATCTACTGTTTGCTGCGACTACCTCCAGAGCATGCTCTTCTGAATGTCTGAAAAGAGATTTGACAGGCAAGGGGGAACTTTGTGAAAGAGAAAAAAGGCAGGCACTCACAAAATCAAGATAATGGAAGGTTTATGTCTCTTCCCCTAGGAATGACAGAATCAGGTATCTGAGACTTCCTCAGAACCATCTAATCTGGGTGTCAGGAATTTGTTTCTAGAAAGACAGGCCCAGTCCTAGGATAGCAGAGCCATCTATTCTGAAGAGTATGATAAGTTAGGCACAAAACTAACAATAGCTGCACAACTCTTATTAGGTTTCCTAGTCACAAAATTCTCAACATAGACATTCCTTAGCTTTGTAAAAATATTGAAAGCAACCTCTTTGCATGAAAAGCACAGTACTTCAGCAAGAAAATAGAAGTGATGAGAGAAGAACGGTCAAGAGGTTTCTACCTTGCATCTGCCAGCCTACGTGCCACTGGCCTGGCCTCTACCTTCCCCTATCACTGTGATGACCTAGCCTTGCTCCTGCCCACGGCCAAAGTCTCCACCTGGGTGCTGTTCCCACTGTCCATCGTACCCAAGGACATTTGCTCCAGCAATTCCCTGCCGCCTCCACCCCCGACACTGCACCTTCAAGTTTTTCTCTAGAATGGCAGTCCTATCAACTTACAAACATGCCGTTATTTCTTACAAATAATTCTCGTCTTTCCCTATTTCCTCTTCCAGTTATATCCCATTTCCTCCTCTCTTTAAGAAGAAAACCCCTTGAAGGAAGCATCTGTTCTTGCAACCTCCAGTTGCTTCTCTCTTTCTCTCTCTCGTGAACCCAGTTTGGGCCCCCCACCTCTCCACTCACACTGCTCAAGGTCACCGGTGGTCAAGAACACTGCTAATTCTAATGTAATTTCTCAGACCTCCTCTTAATTGACCTATGGGCAGCATTTGGCAAAGTTGAATGCTTTCCTCCTTGAAACACTTCTCTCTCTTGCCTCCCGGGTTCTCCTGGTGTTCCCCCAACTTCACTGGCAGTGTCTTCCTCATCCCTCCAAACTCTAAATGTTGGACTTGCCCAGGGCTCATCTCTTGATACTTCGCTTTTGTAATTGCATTTACTGTCTTGACAAACATTTCCAGTCTTACAACTTTAACACCACCTCTGTGCTGATGACTCCCAAAATTGTGTCTTCACTCTGGACCTCTCCATTAAGCTCACAACCATCTACCCACTTGATTCTCCAATTGGATATCGAATTGACGTCTCAAACTTAACATGTCCAAAAATGAGTTCCTCACATTCTTCTGGAAACTAGCTTCGCCTGCAGTCTCCAGTTGTTGGCTAACTCCATTCTTCCAGTTGTTTCAGCCCAAAGATCCTAAGGGCATCCTTGACTCTTTCCTCTCTCATACTCTCTATATATGATCTGTCAGCAAATAGTGTTGGATCTAATATATGTATATTTTATATATATGTACACAGATATTAGATATATATCTGTCATTCCTAGGGGAAGAGACACCAGGGTCTTTGCACTTGCTGGTCCCTCTGGATTGCTCCTCTGCCAGGTATTCTTACAGCAAGATCCCTCGCTTCCTTAGTTACTCCATCTTGGTTCCTAGTTTTATATATTTTATATATATATGTATAAAAAATTAAAAAATTATATATAATGCTTATAAATTATACATTATATAATATATAAATTATATATATTTAAATTATAAAGTATATAAAATATATAAATATATATATATGTCCTTCACATTCTTCACATCACCCTCTTGCTACCATTCTGGTTCAACTCTCCATCATCTCTCACTGCTGTGGCAGTCTCAGTCTTTCTGCTTCTATCCTTGCCCTCTGAGGTTTCTTCTCAACCTGGCAGCCAGGGCTATTCTGTTAAAACAACATAAAGTTCAATCATGACACTCCTCTGCTCAAAACCTTCCAAGGATTCCCATCTCATCCAGAATAAAAGTCAAGTTCACATGATGATGCCCTCTTATCCCTTGACCCCATTTCCTACTGCTTTTCCCTCAATCATGTCTATGCAACCACACTGGCCTCTTTCCTGTTCTTCAAACAACTGAGGTGTGTGCTTCTGCCCCAGCGTCTTTGCGCTTGCTGGTCCCTCTGGATTCCTCCCTCTGCCAGGTATTCTTATGACAAGATCCCTCACTTCCTTAGTTACTCCATCTTAGTTCCTAGTTACTTTCAAGGGCTTGATTAGGCTTGGACATCACCAGATGCTAGTTGCTCTTCTTTCATCAGAACAGCTTCCTTTTCACATCAGTTCTGTTCTCATGCCTTTTGTATCATTAGGATGTTTGCCAGCAGCTTCCAAGATTGTATCCTTCCAAGCTTGAAGACAACAGGAATTAGCAAAGCCTTTGTCCCTTCATTATTAGCAAGCATCTAGCAATTTAGAAGCACACCTCCTTTCCATCTTAGGAAAGCCTATCCTGCTTTTCTGCTTAATTTTTTCCTCTCCTTATCGGTTATTGCTACATCATTATACATTTTACTTACCTTGTTTGTTGGCTTCCTCACTAGAGCATACGTCCCACAGGGTCAAACATTTTTCTCTGCTTTGTTCACAAGTTTATTTCAGCACCTAGAACAGGACCACTCACGTAGTGTTTGTCGAAAATTTGAATAAATGGATTTTATTAACTGAATATATTTGAGTAACCAAACATATTGCCATCCAGTATTTTTAAAGGTATTTGGGGAGAAATATGGCAGAAATCTAGTTTAAACTTATGCCAGACCTGGGAAGGATACTATGCAGTAGTAACCTTACCCATTATAATCAAGAATGAGATCTCCAAGAATAGCGTTTTCTTCATTGCAGGCCGACGGCCAGCATCCAGCCAGACGCCTCATTGCCAATGAAGAGCCAGCTTCACCACCCTAAGAATAAGAAAACCAGTGCTCACAACTACCAAGCGAGGCATCACAGACAGGGTGGAATCACCTCTTACCGATTTACAACATCACGGTGATGGGATAATATCTCAGGGCAGTGAGGAAAGGTGCTGTGTTATGGTCTTGGTTATAGTTCTGGTTATGGAGGGGAAAATTGGCTCTGTCCAGTCTGTGACCCAGTGACATTTCAAGGGCTCAGGTACCTTACTTGAATTAGATTTAATGTTCCTTTTGTATGAGTGAAACATGTTCTCTTTGTCGTTTTTGTTTTGTTTGTTTAAAGAAGGAAGCTGTACTTCAAACACCCAGGTATAAGAGATTAGTGGATAATAAATATGTGGTAGCATTTGAACTTACAAAGAAATTCAAAAAAGGGTTTTCCCCTAAAATATTAATTAAAAGACTAGTTGTGCGACGTTAGGTAAGTCTCCTGATTTTTCGGAACTGTAACGTCCTCATCTGTAATATAGTAGGGCAGGACATATGATCACTAAGGTCAATTTCTGCCCTTTTGTTCTTTTGTTGTGATACCAATTAACCCTTACAAGAATAAAATAATAATCTTTGTCTTATATATATTATGTTTTGCTAATAAGGATCAAATGAAATAATGTTTCTGAAAGCTTTTGGCAAACTAAACACTTTGCCTATGCAAAACATTTATTATCACTATTCTCTATAACTTTGGTAAGATATGTTTACTGTCCCTAAAATATTTTTGGAAAAATATACAACTCTAATGAAGAGCAATTGTGACAATCCTAATACATAAAGTACTTGGATAACTGTCATTTAAATTTCTTAAACGCTTCAGGTGTGGCTTGATCAGCTTTAAAGAACATCACCAGAAACATTGGTCTCCTTTCTCTGGGTCAGCTTCCTCCATATCAGTTCTATTCCCATACCTTCTGTAGTCCTAAGATGTCTGCCAGCAGCTTCTAAGGCTACAGCCTTTCAAGTTTGAATACAACAAGAACTAGCAGAGCCTCTGTCCCTTCTGTATTAGCAAACATCTAGCAATTTAGATGCAAACCTCCTGCAGTGTCTGTGACCTAGAGAAATGCAATGCATTTATTGGTTGGGCATGAGCGCTATCTGAAAGCTGGGCAGATCCCCGTCCAGCCCCCCTGGATGAGGAGAGAGTAAGGAGTGGGTCCCCCAACAAAAAAATTGGTCCATGAAGAGCGTCATTGCTGAAGAGGCAGGCCACATGTACACATTTCATAAGAAAAATGTGAGCATTAACTTTTGTCATAGCTGCTGGATAACCCCTCCAATTGGCAAGAAATCTGCACGTCGTTTTTACTGTGCAAACGAGCAGACTGTTGGGAGACTTTTGTTAGTAGAAAGCTCTGAGTTTGCAGAGTAGAGCCAAATCTCCCTCAAGAGCCCATGCAGTCTGCTGTGTTGATTTTGTTCTTGCTTTCAGGTAAGGCTGGCTGGAACAGATCAGCCATGCCATTAACAGCCATGAGAAGTGCTGTATCATTCACAAGCTTTGGTACAGACAATTTCTGGGCACCACATTTTCCAGGGCACCTCAGTGAGGCATCACTCTCGCACAGTTCAGGGAGGAGAACTCAGTCTATCCTCCAAGAGCACATTAAACACAACTTTGTGGGTTTGGTGGTTAGCTGCCAACAAGAAGACTGATCTCTGAATAAATAGTTCATGACAGGAGGACTCCAGAGTTCTTGGCAGAAAGAGGTGTTTCCAATACTAATGCTCCTTATGGCCGGCAAGGCGCATATGCTAAGTGGCCCATGTTTACTGGTAGTATTTGCATAAAGGATCAGCTCTCTTATTTTACTCAATGCCAAGATTTCCCAAGATGAAGGAGATGGTGGATCCTCAGCACGAATATGGTAATGTGGCTGGTGCCACTACAAGCCCTGTAAACAGTGTAACTGTGGAGGCTGTACCATCAACGTGACAGGTTTTCACATGAGATTACACTACTATGAATATGAATTTTCCTCTGTGGCATATGAGAACTGAATCTTACAATGAAAGCTCTGCTACAAGGAGATTTGGTTAAGCTGTCAGACTGTTAAATAAATGGTCTCTTACAATTTGTTTATACCTCTACTGAGCACAACGTTTCAATAAAGAAGAAGAATTTTAACTGCCTAAAGGGAGATGGGAAAGCGATTACAGAGTCTCTGTTGGTGGCTGACCTTTATCTCATTTCAGGGACTTTATTTTTCTAAGCATTGAGGAGCAAACAGTAAGAAAGTTCCTTCTAAAGATGCTGAGGAAAACCCCATATCTGTTAAAATAACTAAACTAGTCCCTGTTAGCCAAATCAGGGGCTTTCTCACGCTAATTTGTAATGGGAAATAGGAATCAAGGTCCGCAGTGGCAAAACGATTTTGCCTTTTTCCTTCTTTCACTGTGATGCCATTCCTACTTTCACTGTGATTTGATACGACTCTAAACTAGTCCCTCGTGTGAAGGCAAGGTTAAAGAACAGGAAAGAATGAAAACCCCTAAGGTCTGGGGTTCACATGATGTCCCTTGCAAATTATTTGCCTGCCTAAATATTTTGGGTCTTTTGGTTTTTGTGATTGCTAAATTCTGTCCCAGAGTATTTGTCACCAGAATGACTACAGAAAAATTTGGTTAACAATGAAGTGCCAAAAGCAACTGCTGCAGTTAATTCTGATGCTCCCAACAGTCAGAACCAACTGCTTTCCATAAGGGATTCATCTGTGGCCATGTCTAAACTCCTGTTTACAAAATGGTGGGAAGGGATCGGCTGAAGCATGCCAATGTAGCCTATATTTATTCATGATAGGATTGGAAAAAACACATCGAAGGCAAGTTTTTTCTCAAAAAGTTTTAGAGAGACAATTATTTCCCACTTGGCAAAGGCAGGTAGGCAAGTGTCATGGTTAAGTGTTCAGATGGACCTACTCGAGTCACCTAGCTGTGTGACCTTAGGCAAATTACTCAGTCTCTCTGGTACCTGGTTTTGTCACCTCTGACGTGAGGATAACACTAGTTTCTAATGCAGTTTTTTCTTGAGAATTAAATGAGATAATGGGCATAAAGTTCTCAGCATAGTTTCAGGCCCATTTGACGTGCTAGATAAATGTTAGCTATTATTATTATTACCTGATTTACCTTAAATATTAGCTCTTGCTCCTGCTAATTGAAGACTATAAAGGCAGAAAAAAACTACAATAATGTTGGAAGATGCTTGCTTTCATGTTTGCAGAGATGAAGATCCAATATGTTCTACTTAAAATATAAGATATTAGGAATCCAAAGTTTCCGTTTCAAAAGCCAACTAGAAGTGGTAAGAGATTTTAATTTGGGAGGTAACATAAAGCTCCTTCTAGGATTACCCTAATGAACATATCGTTACTTATTTACTTTTGCTTTGAATGTGCTGTTGCAGAAAGAGTTTGGAGAAAGTGCTGGACAAGCTGGGAAGATAAAGTATAAGTATAAAAATTTTCCAACCATCACACATACACACACACACACACACACACACACAGAATCTGAAGAAGAATTGAATTTTCTGTCTGCTCAGAACAGCTACCTCTTTGTACTACCCCTAAATTTGCTGAAATGTTTCCCTTTATGGTGGTGCATTTGAAAAGGGGATTAAAAAACACGTAATTTTTGTTTTCATGAACACGACAGAGCCAGTCATATACTGGAGGCCACAGGGAAAGTCCAGGGGCCTTTGTGGCTGGAATGAAATCCTGAAGGCCCCAATTCCTGCTGAGAATCCATCAGTGCCAAAGGCCCATGGAGAAGGCGAGGAGAGAAAAAGCATAGGGCAGCTGCTGCCATCTACACGTTCATTTTGCCTGGCAGAAGGCTTGACCATTTCCTCCAAATGATATAAAGCAAGTGAAAAGCAAGTTACAAATACATGCACTTTTGAAAATTACCACATGGACACAGAAAAGAAAAAGATTCTCCTTGCTTTTATTTTAAGAGAAAGATACTCTTCACATTTCCTTTCTTTGAGAAAGATAAATAAGAAATATGAAGTAGGGAAAATAGGTGGTGAGACAAAAATTATTATTTTTTCCTTAGCCAATGACCTTTGAGAAATTGAAATTTCCTTTGAAGGAATTAAAATGGAAAAATAAGCAAAAACTGAAGCCGCCTTCTGGCTTTCTTTGTTACCCTACACATTGAGCACGACTGACAGGGTGGCCGCTGTAGGACGATTCACAGGCCTTCATTGTTGAGTCGTGGTCTCAGGTGGTGCATTGGAGGTCGCCAAGGCTTTGGCCTGCAAATGGACTGAGAAGGCCATTGAACAGTGTGGCACTTGCTAATTAGTAGCAAATTTGGCCAGTTTCTGCATGTGAGGAAGCTTGAGCTGAATATGGCCCCATCTGCTCTGAAAATAATGATAACCAAATTTTAAGCAAAGGCTTTTCTTTAACAGGGAACTCCTACCTACAATAATTTTTATTTTTGTCATTGCATTTTTTTTTTTTTTTTGGTTTAATGCACGAAGACTGTTTTTCCAGGATGTTGTTGTCATGGGACGGGCTAACAGGCCTCCTAAATTTAAGGAGGTATTCTTCATTTCTTTTGTTGCTTTCATTGAGCTAATTCTCCCTCAACTTCTGAACCCTGCAGAAGACATTTTAGAAAACTGGATTTGAACTTAGCTCTGCAAAGTAAAGTAGCTTCCCTTCATTCCATCTGCCTCTGTTCATTTTTCACTGCTGTGCAAAGGCCATGTCTCCAAAAGGTGATTTACTGGAGGCTGACTTTTCCTGGAAAAAAATGTCAGAAGACTCTTCCTATTCCTATAATGGTTTCTAAACTGGAAAACTCATTTCTTCTTGTTTCTATGTGTGCTTATTTATTTTTTTAGTCAGGCAATAATTGCTCATTTTTTTTCCTAATTTACTCATAGTTACCTGGGGTTTAAAACCAGGGAAAAAAAAAAAAAAAAAAAAGGAAATAAAAAGAAAACAAGTACCAAGAAAAACACCAAAACAGAGTATGACTTTTCTCAGATCCCATGTCTGGATTCAAAAAATAAGTAAGTAAGCAAAGGTACAGAACTTTTGCATTTTTCCTCCTTCTCCTAAAGGCCTGACCAGAGAAGGGTCCCCTACCTTGTTGTTGTCTCATCTCATCTTCCTGCATTTTCTTTTTGTTTGTTTGTTTGTTTTTTTGAGATGAAGTCTCGCATTGTCACCCAGGCTGGAGTGCAGTGGTGCTATCTTGGCTCACTACATCCTCTGCCTCCCGGGTTCAAGCGATTCTCCTTGCCTCAACCTCCCAAGTAGCTGGGATTGCAGCACCCGCCACCACACCCAGCTAATTTTTTTGTGTTTTTAGTAGAGACGGGGCTTTCACCATGTTGGCCAGGCTGGTCTTGAGCTCCAGACCTTGTGATCCACCTGCCTCGGCTTCCCAAAGTGTTGGGATTACAGGTGTGATCCACCTTCTTCCTGCATTTCCTAGGAGCTTGCACAAATAACCCTCATTAGCTGGATGGTCCTAATAACTCCCCAAAACTAATTTTCAGCAACTTAAAAAAAATTCACTAAGAATGCAAGTCTTATACCACTTGCAGCAGATAACCATTTCTCGGTTAAGTCATTATAATCTTATTGCTATGAGAGGGACGTTGCCTGTATATCCATCCACTCTGTAGCCCAGAACAATGAAAATTCTGCAAGAACCTTTGCTGATGGGTGCACCTTTGAGTTTACAAAGACAAATGATTTTAAAATTGACTCTATAGACCACTAGTAAGGAAATTGACCATATCCAATTTTGAAAGCCCTAAGACCTAAGAGAAACTGCAAATTAGCGGAAGGTAGTATGTTTCTGGTAATGTGAAGCCAAAGCTGATATTGGTCCAGCGAAGTGTTGCAGGATTTGGTAGAGTGGGTTAATATTGTCCCAGCAGGTTAAAGGTCAACCCAGACATGAAATGTGCAGGCAGCTTTAGGCCTAGTACGTTTGCAGTTTCTGAAGAACTGAAGTAGTAACAGGAGAGTGGCTGGTATGATTATACTGGTGCTCTACGAGCATGCGATACAAATTAAAAGAAGTAGCTTAGGCTATTATCTTGCTTCTGTAGAAGTAGTAACGACGGTAGCAGCAATAGGAGTTAATATTTATTGAATATCTGCTGTGTTCTAGACATGAGGCTTAGCAATTAGTATTCATTACTCCACTTAGTTCTCACTGGAGCCCACGTGGGAAACCCTTATTGTCCCCCATTGTATAATTGAAGAAACTAAAACACAGAGAGGCTAAATAACTTGCTTGGCTTAATCAGCGGTCAAGTAGTTGAGCTGAGACTTGAACCCCCATTTGATTCCAGAGGGAAATCACTTAGTCACTATCCTCCATTGCCTTTGTGCTACATTACTCTGCCACTATAGTTTATAGAATTATGTGCCTGGGCAGGGGTTGCCAGGATGGTGCCTATAGCCAAGAATTTCATCATCTGAAAGTCTTTTAAATAACATTTCTAGTTTCTTGTGAAACCTTCTCATTGTTTAACAATCAACTTAAATTCCCCCACTTGCCTTTCAAACTGTTAGCTGTCACTTTCTCTTGTGTCATTAGAAGATCAATCAATATGATCGTCTTTTTTCTCCAAAGAACATGAAAGCAAAGATAAATGTTATGGTCTCTATACCTCCTTAGTTAACATCTCCAGGCCCCAAACTCTCAAGAGAGTCCCTGCACATTGTAATATTTGGGCACTGTCCTTGCTGAGGTAGGTAACCTTGGGTATCTAAATCCTGGACTTATACACCTAAGGTGCAAAGGCTAAGGTGCAAATCACTGACAGGTAATGTGATGTATAAGTCCTGTTTTACTGTTCTCATGTAAGTCAATTTCCCCTTCAAACGTTGCAACACAGCATTTGAAATTCAGCTGAAAAAAGATTTATTCAAGTGTTTTCTTAAGTGCAGGTTTTCTTAGTTGTTTTGGTGTAAAGGGAAAATGCCATTTTAAAGACTTACTTTTATGAGAACTAAAACTTTTTTATGTTCTCCTGTTTTTTTTTTCTCTTCCCTCTCCTCTCCTCATCCTATTTAGCCTTTCTCAATGGCTTTATTTTCACCAATACCACTTTTAAATTGAACATATGCTTTACAGTAACAAAAGCTAAAGAGTAGTGTGTGTACTGGATTGATTTTCAATTTCTTTTCAAGAAAGGCTAAAAAAGCTTGGCTCAAAAGAAGGGCAATCAGAAATAGAGCATTTTGCGTCTTTCTTTCACAATACTCAGTGCTTGGTTTTGGTTCCTTATTTTTTCTTCTTCGAATCTTGGTCCACATTTTGCACTACCCTCACCTGTACTATCTTGCAGACTCCGCAGTCTCGGTCTTGGCCAGTCTGCAAGTGAATTCTCTTAATGTGATATGATTTTAAAAAACAGAAGCAGTTTGTCATCTCAAACACTAGAAGAATGTGCCATGTCACTCTGCTGTAACTCCCTCTCTTCCGTCTTTCTCTCCCATTCCATTAAGTTTCAAGGGAGCAAAAGCACCCAGGAAGTTTTTGCTATAAACGAAGCTCCCTCGAGGTGGACGATAATAAAATGGAACAGATAAATGACCTCCTTTGTCTTTCCATGACTGCTTTATCAGTTTAAGGAGCCAAATGACATGGCAGGTTTGCATTTCTATCTCATGGAGGTTGGCATATTTTTTTTTTTTGTAGCCACATCATAGTTCATCTAAATTTGAATACGTGAGACACACGAATCCAGAGTTAGATGCTCTAACTTATTTCTATAGCAACTGGAGTACAGTGCTCTATAGAGAGGAGCCACTCAATACGTATGTGCCAACTTCAGCACCTCTCAGCCTTACAAAGATGCTGGAATGCTTGAGCAATTCCCAAGACAGGAAGCAAAAAAGTGATAGGTTGTTGCTGATAGCTTACCTGCCTGGAGCCTCAGTAAATTATTAATATGAGGGGATAAGCTGATGAGCTTCCGATTTCTATGGAAAAATGTAAGGGGGAACTCCCCCCAATGAATCAACCAGAAAGAAAACGTTTCTGAAACATATTGAGATATATAACCAGAAGGATAATTGCTATTGAAAATTAGAGGATGGGGAGCTGTGACCAAAATTTGATGATATCATTTAATTAAAAATATTTGTAAGCACAGATGATGATGATGGAATTAACAGTGCTGCCAAAGTGTTTGTTCACAAATTAGAGAAGGGCTGGGACATGGTATCAGTTGAGCCCTCACAAAGGGGCATGGAAAAAGAAGTAGAAAAACTGCGAATATTTATGTTTTCCTATTTGATATTACTTCAGGCAGCCTTGCCTCCTTCCCCCTCCTCTCTGAAGTCAGCAAAGTGGAAAAGCTGAGACTTTAGGGCCTCCAGCTCTGGAAACAAAGTAACAGAGTAAGGGAAGTAGGAGGAATGAGAAAAAAGTTCTTTACCAGTTAAATATGCATTTGGGACTATAGGATCCTCTTTAAAAAGAAAAGCAACAACAATAATTCCTTAGAGAAACTGGCAGAAGAGAAAGGCGGAGAAATGTTTGAGTCTTAGCTCTGTGTCAGGGGCCAGTTAGTGAACCTTTCTGAACTTCAGGCTCTCCGTCGGTAAAGGTGAGATCAGGAATCTACTTCCGCCCTTCTTGGAAAGTGGTATTGAAATAATGTATGGGAAAGTCCATTTTGGAGTCGGGGGACTGGGATTGTGGTCATTGGGATTTCTGAGTGTATTTATGTCCTGTGGCTGCCCTGACAAATTATCACAAACTGGGTGGCTTTGAACAACAGAAATGTATTATCTCACAGTTCTAGAGGCCAGATGTCCAAAATCAAGATGTTGGTGGGGCCATGCTCTCTCCAAGGCTCTAGGGGAGAATCCTTCCTTGCCTCTTCCAGCCTCTGGTGGCTCCAGCATTTCCTTAGCTTGTGGCTGCATCACTCCAATCCCTATCTTCTCCTGTTCTTATAAGGACACTTGTCATTTGATTTAGGGCTCACCCAACTAATCCAGAATAATCTCAAGATCCTTCACTTAATTATATCTGCAGAAACTCTTTCCCAATAAGATCACATGCACAGGTACTGAAGGCTAGAATCACATGCATAGGTACTGAAGGCTAGAATCACATGCATAGGTACTGAAGGCTAGAATCACATGCATAGGTACTGAATGCTAGAACTTTAACACATTTTGCGAGAGGGAGGCACAACCAAACCACTGCACTGGATTTCTAAGCCTCAAGACATATGGGTCATCATAGCTTACTATGAATTAGTCTAACCTGATAACAAATTTGTACAAAGCATAGCAAGAGTGGTGCTCTGCTAACTAAAGGAGAGCTATCTTGGAGCTTATGATATTTGGAGGAGGGGAGATGAAAGTGGAGTACCCCTGGTGATACATTCAGGATCCTGAGAGAAGTTGGAACCACTGTCCTGGCACTGAAAGAGAGGTTGGAGGGGGTGAATGAAAAGTTAAAAACAAACTTCACCTTCCTTACCTTCATATCCAGGGATCTGACAGTTGCTCCTGTCATGGCCACAGAAGGTCACTTGAGTGCCTTTTTGTCACACTTCTGCCACCTGTACCATAAGATTGATCTGTTACATAAATGTAAAATGAGAGACACTGGTCTCCCTGAAGAACAAGCGTACATTTGAATCAGGTAGCCAACCCCTGTGGCAGGTGGGACTGCATCTTCATATAATTTATATATATACTGTCAGGGGAGTTCCTCACTGCGATGAACAGAAAGCAAGGGTGTGTCTGATTCTTGAGCCTGTAGGAGGATGCTGCCTAACAGACCACCCATTCTCATGCCATAATCCTGTTAGGAACTGCGATGAACACAAAGCACTATTAAACCAGGAATGCATGATCCCATTAGGAGCCTGCCCTCTGCAGAGTTCGTCAGCAGAGCCTTAGGTGCCCTCTGGAGCTGTTTTTATTGGCTTTGACACCTCTGCCTATTTCTAACACTCCTAGAATAACTTTGAAGTCCAAAGGGCATTTTATTGATTGATTGATTGAGAGACAGGGTCTCACTCTGTCACCCGGGCTGGAGTGCAGTGGCGCAATCTTGGCTCACTGCCGCCTCAGCAGCCTGGGCTCAAGCAGATCCTGATCCTCCCACCTCAGCTTCCCGAGTAGCTGGGGTTACAGGCATGCTCCACTGCGACTGGCTAATTTTTATTTTTATTTTTTGTAAAGATGGGGTTTCACCATATTGCTCAGGCTGGTCTTGAACTCCTGGCCTCAAGTGATCTGTCTGCCTTGGCCTCCCAAAATGCTGGGATTACAGGAGTGAGTCACTGCGCCTGGCCCCAGAGGTCATTTTAGAAAGTGGGGCCTGGACTCTAAAGCTCTTCCGTGTTCTAAGACCTATGCTATACATTCATTTATTCTAAAGAATAGCTAATGGGCAGTGAACATTCTAAGCACTGTTCTAGTGCTGAGGAGGCATTATTTCTTTAATTCTCACAAGAATCTTGCAAGATAGGGAGATTATTGCCTCCTCTGTTAAGGTTAAGAAATGATGATTAGAGAATTTAGGTAATTTGCCCAAAGGCATATTGCTGGTAGGTAGAGAATCCAAGAATTAAATCCAGGTATCTCTAACGGCAAAGCCCATGCTATAGAAGGCCTGGAGGGTGACAGGGGCAAGCTGCTTGCACAGGAAAGAGAAGTGGGGAGGGAACCTGGCAAAAAGAAGTTTTTTCTAAGGAAGAAGGGCTCAAAAACCTAAAAACTAAGACCAGGGAATTTTCAGACCATGTGACAGGGACAATCTGTCACTGCTTACCACCCTTGCCCCTGTGTCCTTTCAAACAAACACTGATCAGACAGACTAGATCTGCCCGCGAGAAGGTAGTGAAAGCTGACATATGGAAATGTTTCAGGTCAGCTTTTACTAGAACTTCTGGTTTGAAATCAGGATCGCTTAAAACACACACACACACACACAAGACAGATGGTTGTTTTCAGGAAAGCTTCCCTTAAGAAATGGAATTCCGTGTTCTTAATTAACACAGAACAAACCCTGTTTTGGGTGTCTTGCATACCTTGCCACAATTTTTCCAATTTTATAAACATAAGATGGGCCTCTCCACAGTGATACTGTGAAGAGAGTGGCCCAGCTAAGAGGGATTCGAATATGTACAGAAATACAAATCAGTAGAGACCGTTTTACCACTTTAATAAGCTGGTGTGAATAATTTTGAATCTGAGACCACTAGGTATTTAACATGCCCAGCAATAATGGAATATGGCTGTCTGAATACTTCTAAATGATTTCTATTTCAGAGTTGGGAAACACCAGAGAGACTTTTGTTACTCCAGTTACAAGAAAAAGAATTTCTTCTTGGGAACTCCAATTCTAGAAAAGTAATGGATAACTGTATACATGTTGGAAGAGGAGAACCATGCGAGCCTTTTTGACATATCATATATAAACACCAGTTCCAGGCCCTGGCCATCAACTCATATAAGAAAAATATAATTTAAAATGGCTACTTTTTCAGGTTATTCCCATGAATAATTATGAAGGCAGCCACATTTCTTGTTCATCAAAAAATAATTTTTTTCACATGTTAACTCCAGGAAAGTTCAAATAATGTACCTTTCTGCTTAAAAAAAAGTGTTCCAGATATTACTGCCACACGACAAACTTTCCAAGATATAGCAACTTAAAACAACCACCATTTTAATAAGCTCATAGATTCTGTGGGTCAGGAATTTGGATAGGGCACAAAAAGGATGTGTTCCTTCTGCTCTGTGACATCTGAGTTCTCAGATGAAAAGGCTCAAAAGCTGAGAGTGACTCAGTGGCTGGGGGCTGGAGTTCTCATACCTGGGATAAAAAGGTGGCTTGTGGAGTAGGGCTGCTGACCGGAGCACCTCCAGGTGGCCTCCCCATGTGGCTCAGCCTCCTCACAAGCATGGTGGCCTCAGGACTCTAAACGAACGTGTTCAGTAGACAAGGTAGAAGCTGAATGTCGTGTTGTGACTCATATAATGATTTCCACCATGCTGTATTGAACAAAGGTGTGAGAAGCCCACCCAGATTCAAGGTGAGGGGACACCACCTGTTGATGGAGAAGCAACAGGTCACACTGTAAAAGATAAATGTGAGATGGAAGTTATTGCTTCAGGTGATATATATATATATATATTTATATATATATTTATATATATTTATATATATATATTTATATATATATATATTTATTTTTTTTTACCCAGGAGGCAGGTAACAACAATGGTAATAATGATAGTAACTAAATCTTACAGCGCTCACTATGTGTTGGACACTGTTCCACACCATTCACCTATATTCATTCAGTTCAGCCTCAGTGGAAATTGGGATACAAAGAGGCTAAGAAACTAGCCCAGTTACACAGCTAGAGAACAGTGAAACCAGGCTTCAAGCACAGGCAATTCAGTTCCATTTGCTGTGTGCTTTAACTCCTCCTCCATAGTGCCTCTCCAGTCCAGTGAAGAAACATAAAGTATAAGGAAACACAAACTATAAAGTGACATTTACTTGTAGGCTAGACTAGGGAAAGGGGACAGACCTTTATTGATTATCCACCACACGCCAGGTATTATGCCTCACACAATACCTTTCTTAATTCTCCTAATAACCCTGTAAGGTAGGTATTATTACTGTCGTTTTACAGAAGACAGACTTGAGGCTCAGAGGTGTTAAGTAACTTGAGCAAAGAACAGAGCTGTCAAATGTTGGCCCTGAGATCTAAAGTCAGATCCATCTTACTTCAATTTACCTGCTCTTTCCCCTTTCTATAGCTGCAGTCTGCCTCCTCTTGAGGGTCTTTGTGTCAGGGTTCACTTGAATCCTAGCTCACATAATTCACTATGGAATCTTTCGAGTCTTGATAACATGGCATTTTAGGCATGTAGCTGAATAATTCGGAGCAGCTAAAATCCCTTGTTTGATTATGGAGCTTTGGGGACTAATAGTGCAACATTTGTGTTTGTCTTTGTAAATTCCTGCTGGACATGAACTGTGACTTTTATCTTAGGTAATAAGCCTGAATTCTGGAAAGACTGTTTTTTTCTCTTTCTAAGACTATGACTTACAGAATACCTGACATTTCCAAGAATTTATCCTTTGCCCTATCAGACCATTAAGTAAGCAGTAACTGATCTGAAAAGGTCTGTGCTTTGCTTTGTCTTCAGCTATAATTTGATGGGCACTCAACCATAACATTATGATTATGACGCACTTAGGCAGGACTGTGCATCTGCAAGATGCTGTCTAAATATTTTCTGATCTTGTGCTTCTTCCTCTAAGTCTCTAATCCCAGCTGTGCTAGGTCCTTAACTGATTCTGAGAAAGTTCCTTGATCTGTCATGGAAGAAAGAGACAATTTGATTTGGGAATCCAGAGATATTTGTACACGCATTTTTATTCCATTAATGTGACTGACAGCTTCAGCTCTTGCGCCAGAGAGCTCTCTTTCAACTTGCTTCCTGGGCTGACAACTGATGTTTTAACTTGCTCATGACCTGTGGACTCAGAGGGTTATACTGCTTGCCCTTTGCTTCAATAACAAAAATGGCACGAAATCTATCATTGCGTAAAGTCTGACACTGTGCTTTCCAAGGCTAAGACTCAGTGGACTTTCCTAGACTTTGTCCAGAGAGAAAGTTGAGGGTTTTCAGTTATTTATACTCTTTTTTTTTTTTTTTTTTTTGAGGCGGAGTCTCGTTCTGTCAGTTATTTATACTCTTATGATGCTATAATGACATTATTTGGAATCACATCTGCTCCTAATGGGATAGAATTTAAACTAATGACGGGAGATCAGGTAGAGTCACAAAGGTTTTAGATAGCTACAGAATTCACCAACACAATATTCAGGCATCAGTGCAAATAGGAAGCTAGTGAGTGAATGATATCTCTTATCGGGATACAAAAGCCATTTGGATGTGTTTATCTGAGTTTGCTTTCTAACACAAAAACTCCTTGACAAGGTGCCAAGCCCTTTTCATCTTAGTGTAGGCTCACTGCCTAGCACATGGTAAGTTTTTAGTAAATCTTTGTCGACTTGTTCAGAGTTGTCTCAGAAACTTGCTTACAGGAATTTGTTTAAACTTGGAATGCATTGTCAGAGAACTTTAAGGAAGAAAGGCCTGAATTTTTTACGTGTGGCTCAAACCCTTCAATTCTCCGGCCCAGTGCTTTCCTTTTGAAATCATCCTTAGCATTCAGTGGGCTGGAGTGTATTACATAGTAGCTGTGATTTACTCATTGTCCTACTGGGAACCTTACTTATAACTTACCCAATCTCCTTGAGGGCTGCAGAGCTGCTCACGCAGTGCCTAGTACATGCAGTGGACACTTACTATAATTTGCTGAGTGACTGCAGAAACTGAACCATCCATCTTATGAGGAAAAGCTTTTCTATTAAGTTCCATCTTGGTCACAGAAGTTACTCATCAAATCCCATTCTGGATGAAACTGCTGTTCTTTGCAAATACTTAAGATATGCATGTTTTGGTGCTTGCCTTCAATTTCGTTCAGAGAGCACCAGAGTGGGTGGAGGCCATTCCTTTCTATTTTTTGAGGCATTACTAAATGCAGTATTCATCCAGATGAAAAATATGCACATAAAAACAGAATTATCTTAATCTCATTATAAGAAAAAGAAACACACTCAAGCTAGTTGAAGTAAAGAGAAATTTATTGTAACCATCTGAAAAAATGCTATGAATCTAATGATACAGCTGGGGACATGTGGGAACTTAAATTTCTTCAAGCAGATAATTCGTCTTGGTCTTTTTCACTCTACTTCCCTCTGCAGGTCAGCTCCATCTTCCCTATGGAAACAAACTTCTATAGGTCTTTTAGGGTCTGTTTCCCTGTAGCTTCAGTTACATTTAACTTTGGGATGCTATAAAACCAATCCTAATGTTAATTCTATTCGACCTTATGGCGCTTAAGCCTAAAATGTCAATTTATCCAGTCTCTATGTTTCAATTTTGAAATTTCTGAAAGAGGATTTGAATGGTTCAGACTGGATCATTTGCCCACTCTCGGTCCATTTACCAAGGGCATGAGTCATATTCCTTCAGGGTCCTTAGCAGGAAAAGTCATCTAAGAAGAGAGTTTGGACAAGGGAAAATGATGGACATATCTAGAACAAGAATCTCCCAAAATTATCATGGAAATCTGACTTTGGGGGAGATAATTCTGATTAGATTACTTGTCATGAGAATATATACAATAAAAATGATAAAAATTAGCTTCATAGACTTTGTACCTAATACTTTCCTTTTTATTGCTAAAATACATCTTTATCTCCAAATCTGCTATTTCCTTTCCAAAAATTATCTTTAGAGGATAATTTTGTAAACTTTGACCTTGTAGGTTCTATGTGAGAAGCCAAACAACAAGGGTAAATCCTTTGAACATTTCTGGTTGCTTCTGGTAGTTTCATTTGTAATGACTATCTGGCCTAAATTAAAGTGAGGTGTGGGCAAGTAGAAATTAAACTCCAGGAAAAAGATTGGAAAAGCTGGGGATACTTTTGAAGTTTGTGAAGATGAAAGAGATTATAAGTAGTCTCAAACCTTTCTTTGATAATTTACTCATTTAAAATCTGCTTTCTTCAAAGGCAATACATAAACTTACTGAAGAATTAACTTTGGAAAATATGGGTAGGCTTACATCTTAAAGATTAAGATATTGATTGATTGCCTAGAAATGACTGTATTTGATTATTTAAAATTTTTGAAAAATGATCCCATTGTAATTTAATGTAACTATGTAAAATAATTACATTAAGTCAATTAATTAATTACATTAATTACAATCAAGTTCTCAGTTCTGCCCCAAATATCCCACTTACACTAGACATGTTTACAGTGCCTGCTAGCCCAGAGTAGCTTCTAGTGAGGCAGTCTCCACTTGAGAGAAGAGAGAGACAGAGACAGAGAGTGCACACAAGAGTGCATCATTGGCGGCCAGGCATGGTGGCTAACGCCTGTAATCCCAGCACTTTGGGAGGCCGAGGTGGGCAGATCACCTGAGGTTGGGAGTTCGAGAACAGCTTGACCAACATGGAGAAATCCTGTCTCTACTAAAAATTCAAAAGTAGCCTGGTGTGGTGGCACATGCCTGTAATCCCAGCTACTCTGGAGGCTGAGGCAGGAGGATTGCTTGAACCCAGGAGGCAGAGGTTGCAGTGAGCCAAGATTGTACCATTGCACTCCAGCCTGGGCAACAAGAGAGAAACTCCATCTCAAAAAAAGTAGAAAGAAAAAGGAAAAGGAAAAAAAAAGAGTGCATCATTGTCAGCCATTTTTTCTTTTCTTTTCTTTTCTTTTGAGACAGAGTTCTGCTCCTCACCCAGGCTGGAGTGCAATGGCATGATCTCTGCTCACTGCAACCTCCACCTCCTGGGTTCAAGCAATTCTCCTACTTCAGCCTCCCGAGTAGATGGGATTACAGGTACTTGCCACCATGCCCAGCTAATTTTTGTATTTTTAGTAGAGATGGGGTTTCACCATGTTGGCCAGGCTAGTCTTGAACTCCTGACCTCAGGTTATCTGCCTGCCTCGGCCTCCCAAAGTGCTGCGATTACAGGTGTGAGCCACCGCACCTGGCCGACAGCCATTTTTTTCTATGACTTGACTCTTCCTCACCATTATAGCTGATTGAATCAGGAGAGACATCCCAGTTCAAGGCTGGCCTATAACCTCTGACTTGATGTTCAAAAAAACGTGTTGAGCCAATCAGATTCCTTCTCTCAGGAATGTGAACTTAGAAATGTCAAGAGAAGGATTTCAGAGAGCATTATTAGGAGCAGAAGAAGAACCATTCATTACAACATAGAGGAATTTAATTTCCAGTGTGCTCTGCAACTATGAGCCAATAAAGGAAGTCTAACTATAGAGCGGAGGTGGAAAGCAGGAACGTATTAGAAATCAAGCATCTGCTGATAACTGGACAGCCCACTGGCCCCTAGAGCTGCCCCAGTTTCTTTTTCTTTCTTTTTTTTTTTTGAGATGGAGTCTCGCTCTGTTGCCAGGCTGGAGTGCAGTGGTGTGATCTTGGCTCACTGCAACCTCCGCCTCCCTGGTTCAAGCAATTCTCCTGCCTCAGCCTCCCGAGTAGCTGGGACTACCATGCCACCATGCCCATAAATTTTTGTATTTTTAGTGGAGACAGGGTTTCACCATGTTGGCCAGGATGGTCTCAATCTCTTGACCTTATGATCCGCCTGCCTCGACCTCCCAAAGTGCTGGGATTACAGGTGTGAGCCACTGCCCCGACCTCTTTTCGATCCAGGTGGAGACTTACAGCAAAATCTCCCTTTTCTTGAAGTATCACGAGTGACTCTCTGTTTCTTGTGATTCAAAAGACCTCACACCTCAACATCATCTTATCCAGAGTTCATGTAAAAAGGTTAAGGACTGCCAACTTACATTAGGCAATGGAACTTGATAATTTGATATTCAGGTTACTGACATTGATCCTTTCAATAATGAAATTTAAGCAGATTTGGAGTTAGCAGCATTGTAAAGCATTATTTGCAGGTTGGCCTGCTTTTGTGGAGCCAGAAGTTTGTATCTCTCCCTCAACCATGCTGATGTAGGCACTCTCGGCAGCTGGCTATGGACTCAGCTACAGAGGACACACCCACCAACAGACAACAGACAAACCTGTGTTGCTCAGAGGTGCCTGGACCATTCCAGTCTCGGGTCTCTTACGAACAGCTAGGGTGATGATTAGAAGGCCTTCCCAGTTACTGAATGAGCAGCATGGTTCTTTGGCAAGGCCATAAACTCTTGCTCAGTGTACAGTCAGAAGAGCCCTGAAGTTAAACAAAGTTTTTAGTCACCCTACATAGGGTGTAGGGTCTATTATACATATAATAGAATTACTCTGTAGCTAGGCCAGAAGTGATCTGGTGGGGGAGTTGGATGTGCCAGTGAGGACACCGAGAGTGATTATGCGTCTGTGTGTGTGCGTGTGTGCACACATGCACATAGTGCTGAGGCAGCAGAGCAGGGAGCAGAGATTGAGCCTTTAAACACTGGCCCCCACCCAGAGAGAAACAGCTCTCTTGTTTGCTCAGGGAGCGCACTGGGTACATCAACTGGCCTCAAGAACTTGAAGTTAGCCAGGCGCAGTGGCCCATGCCTGTAATCCCAGCAGTTTGGGAGGCCAAGGGCGGATCCCTTGAGTCCAGGAGTTTGAGACCAGCCTGAGCGACACGGCAAAATCCTATCTCTATGAAATATGCAAATATCAGCCATGCCAATAGCCGCAGTTACTTGGGAGGCTGAGGCAGGAGGACTGCTTGAGCCCACAAGGTCGAGGCTGCAGTGAGGTGAGATCGTGCCACTGTACTCCAGTGCTTGGGCAACAGAGTGAGACCCTGTCTCAAAAAACAAAACAAAACAAAAAACCAAAACACAAAAAAGGAGCTTGGAGCTCTTATTGGAGAGTTGACTAGCACACGCTGTGTGATTCCTGATTCCTGTTTATAATACCTTGCGAATAGATATCTCTGGCCCTGTGCTTTTAGTTACTTTGGGACAGGGAGGTACATCTAGTTAGCTAAATGGTCCTCCATGCTAGAAGTGTATGTGTGACAAAAACTGATGAGCATGATAGGCATATAAAAGGACATTAAGATAATATCACCAATAGGTGTAAAGTAAAATTTTAAAAAGTAAGAGGCATCATAGCATATTGTTAAAAGGTGTGGATTCTGGAACTAGATATTTTGAGTCTAAAGCCCAGCTCCTACCACTTACTAGTTGGAGAGCTCTGAACAAGGCACTTAAATTCTCTATGCTTCAATTTCTTTATCTAGGTAATGAGGATAATGGTGCTAATAGGTCCTACCTCATTCAGTTCTTGTGAGGATTACATATATTATTTGTGTAAAGTCTGTACGATAGCGCCTGGTACATAATAAACATTCAGTCAGTGTTAATGATGCTACTATTACCTACTGAACTTCAGGAATAAGGCACAGAGAACTGAAAACCTGTTGAAGACCCTACGGTGATGAGCTGCAAAGTTAAAAGGAACACAAGTTCCTATTTGACACTGGTTCTTTTATAGCATTCTGCAATAAAACCAAACTTTGCATTTCTCATGCCTCTGGGAAGGAAGTATAATGTTACACATACTTTACTCTCAATTACAGGTGGAAAAAACTAGAGAATAAAAAATGAAATTTACACTCAAGGTGATGTCCTCTCTGGTTTGCCTTTTTTTGGTCACTATATTGTTCTGACTCTGTTGCCATTCTCCCTCAATAGCACCCAGGAGTAGAGTCCTTTAGCAGCCCTCCAGGCAATGAAGACCCTTCAGAGGCTCGGCTCTAGAGTATACAACTAAACTACTCCCAGGGCCCAGCACCAGGCCTGGCACAGAGGAGACACTCACTGAAAAATTATTTTAAATGCATGAATGTTGATTTTGTTCTTGTGGTTTTGACCTCATCACCTCCCATCTCAAAATCTTCAACAAGACCTCTCTCCTTCCAATTCAAATTACTCATTCTATATTTTAATCTTCTTGGTGATCTAATCCTTCACCATTCTTTATTTTCATTAATGTGTCTGTTTTGGCTATGCTTTCCCATTTTTATCCCAAACATAGTGCTAAATATAGCTCTATAACATTTTTTGTTTACACTCCATTTTTTCCACTTTCTCTCCATTGGAATGATAGTTGTAGTAGACAGTTACAAGGTGTTTCCCAGCCCACATCCTTTCTTCTCTAAAAACTGCTCCCATAGTAGCTATGTTTGAACTCCATGCCCCTGACTGACCCTTAGCCTTAGCTGATGGGACCAGGACTGGTCACCTGGCCCAAGGTAAGCCAATCAAATTCTTTGCCCTTAGAACTGGAATTGGGGTTTCAAGTAGCTAAGTACTTTTTGTTAGTCACATGAGCTAAGCACATGTAACTGCGGAAGCCATAGGGTGGCTCCCCTCTGACAGGTTTATAATGAAACAAAGATGACTGCACAGAGAGAAGATAAAAGTGAAAACAGAGGAAGAAGGAGAAGGAGAAGGAGAAGAAGAAGAAGAAACAGAGAGAATCCATGCAGTCTCAGAAAAAAACAGAGATCAACTGCCTTAGTTCTTGGTCAGATTTTCCATTTTCTGGTTCTGTCCCTGATGAAGCCCAATTGTACTTCCTGCCCTTGTTTTCCATAAACTACCTACATAACTTTGTTACAAATTCCTCATCTTTAAGATAGGTTAAATGGGTTTCTGATACTTGCAACCAAAAAATGCTTAATAAGACTATATTAAATAGGCCGGGCATGGTGGCTCATGCCTGTAATCCCAGCACTGTAGGAGGCTGAGGCAGGCAGATCACCTGAGGTCAGTTCAAGACTAGCCTGGCCAACATGGTGAACCTCCGTCTCTACTAAAAATACAAAAACTAGCCAGGCGTGCTGCTGTGCATCTGTAATCCCAGTTACCTGGGAGGCTGAGGCAGGAGAATTGCTTGAACCCGGGAGGTGGAGGTTGCAGTGAGCCGAGATCACTCCATTAAACTCCAGCCTGGGCGACAGAGTGAGACTGTCTGGAAAAAAAAAAAAAAAAAAAAAAAGACTCTGTTAAATAAAGGGATAGTGTAGTTTATCTTATTTAATCTATGACTGGGTTACAAACCAACCCAAAAGTATTTTGTTTTGTAGTAACAGATAACTGATACAATCATTATCCTCAAAAGCTGCTTAATAAAATCTCTAATTGTGAATGAAAAAGTATGCTTAGAACTATAGACATTTCAACTTAATATCGATACTTTTTATTACAAAAGATGACTGCCAGAAAGATTATAAATGTTAAAATGCCTAGAGGAGTGACAGGGCAAGGGATTTAATATTTTAAGACTAAGAAAAAAAGAAAACAACTAGCTTGTAGCATCTATTGGTCTAGACATAGAAGAGGACACTTTATGTAATAAAATGTTCATTTCATAGAGGAAATAAATTTGGTTCTTTTCTCTCATAAATGAATATCTCTTTAAATGTCAAGTGTTGGAGCTTAGTTAAGATTTTTGACTTTTCTGTTGTGTATTTGTGGCTTGCTTTTGGTCAGCAGATCTTTCTGTCATATTGACTTTAGCCAGTCATAACACAAGAACTGAACACAAGAGGGAAGACCTCTTTGTGTAATTGACCAGTGACCGAGCAAAGAAAAAGGTTAATAGAAACTCACATTTACCAGGCAGGTGAATGTTTTATAAATCAACAGTTTTGATTTTGTGGGTCTTAAGGTGTTTAATTCTCCCATTACTATGATTAAGCTGCAACCTTGGCTTTAATGCTTTTGAAATAAATGAAAAATGTCATTTTATCTTATTATTTATCTTAAGGGAATAGTTACAACTTCTGCCTCTTAGCTGGTGCACATTCTTACTTTAATTGTTGGCTATGGGGGTCAGTTCCATCTGGACAGAGCTGTGTGTCTACGTGCCCTTGGATTTTTTCATGTGAACTAGCACGTGTTAATGGAGATTAGGTGGCTCTGCTTCATGTGTTTATTTTGCAGCTAAACACACCCGATCGCTTCACATGTGCAATGATAATGGCGACATTTAAAAGATAATAAAAAGGTAAGAATAAAATGAGTGTCTTTATTGTGCCCAAGTTAAGGTCAAATGGATACTCACGGACTAGTTGAAGATGATTGAAACAGTAGATCAAAATTTTAGAGGCAGCTTCCTGACATAAGCTGATCTTAATTTAGTATTCTATCACAATCATGCTACTGTATAGTACTCTATAGTTTAGAAAGCATTCTCATTTGGATCCATTTCTTATTTCAATTCTGTGGTTCTAGTTGTCACAACTAGAACATTTCACAACTAGCAGGAAAGCTACAGATTATGTGGCCTTTACCAGCCAGATTTCCACACCCTCCCCATTGCATAGCTTTGCACTGTCCCTCATTCTGGGATCAGGATTTTACCTCCACTGGGAATTCTGGTTTCCTGCTGTCTTACTTGCTGCTGTATCACTTGCTGTATCTACCACCAGGATTTCAAAATAATAGATACTAAATAAACATTTATCACATTTTGCTTATTATTACAGGGCTGAACCTAAGAAGTACAGGAAGCTTTCAACACATATTTACTGATGTGTTATTTAATATTTCTATATTCTCCCTCGCACAATATTCTTCACGTAAATAATAATACTGTAGACATTTTAATACTATGCGGTCTTCAAGTAACCATCACATGCATTACCTCATTTGATTTTCTGAAAAACATTGTGAGGTACATAGCCAGGAAGTGCTATCTCACAGATGGGAAAACTGAGGCAGGCAAAAGGAAATTTAGTAATGTCGAACTGAGGTCTCTGACTCCTATACCAGGCCTCTCTCCACTCTATTAGAATCCCTTTCTCAGGCTTCAGGTTAACCTCTTACTTGAGTCCCTGTCTCATTATTAAACAAGTGTAGGGAGGCCCTCTTTCAGAACCATCTCACTGTTACAAGTTTGTCTCTTTGTTTGCAATAATTCTGGCTTTGGGCTAAGAGTGTAAAAATGAATCCCTTTATTAAAAAAATCATTTATTACGCAACTTTAAAAATGCATATCTTGACTTTAGCCAAGCATTTTATGGTCTCATGATATGTATGGGAGGTAAAATTGTTAGATGATTTATTTATTATTGTTTCAACAACTATACCCAAATTGTCAGAGAATTCCAATATCAAAGAGAAACAAATCACATTTTCCCATCATTACCTGAAAGCCCAGTATAATCTGACTCCTATCTACGTCTCCAACTTTATCTCATACGCCTTTCCTGCTCATTCAGTAAGCTCCAGTAGCATGGGTTTCTTTCTGTTCCTAATATATGCCAAGCTTATTCCCACCTGAGGGCATTTGTACTTGCTGTACCTTCTGTATGGAATATCATTGTTCGTTAAGATATTGCACAGGTGACACTGTCATCATTCATTCACCTGCTCAAAGGCCTCCTTTAAGAGTCTTCCTGGTCTCTGTGTTAAGTGAAAAAAGTTAGCAGAGTAGTATATATAGTGTGCTGCCATTTCTGTATATTTTCTTAAATATTATTTGCACAATCATATGCACACACAGAGGATAATGCTGGAAAAATACACAAGAAACTGGGAATGGTGCTTTCTACTAGGGAGGAGAATAGTAGGTTTAAGACATTTTTTGCCCTTTGGTATTATTGTCATTGCTTACCATCTGTATGTATTACTTATTGAAATAATTAAAATCTCTTTAACAGAATGAGAAAAAAATTCATTGCATTGTCTGAAACCTAACAAATTGGAAATAAGAAATAAATATTTAATATTTTACTTAGATTCAGTAATTTAGTTGCACAGGTTCTGATAAGGTAGACCCTTCTTAAAAGCAATTCATCTGACAAAAATCCAAGATTAGATCAACTACCAGCTCAACCATTTTTGTTTTAAAAAGTGAATGCGGGCTGGGTGTGGTGGCTCACGCCTGTAATCCTAGCACTTTGGAAGGCTGAGGTAGGCGGATCACCTGAGGTCAGGAGTTCAAGACCATCCTGGCCAACATGGGGTGAAACTCCATCTCTACTAAAAATAGAAAAATTAGCCAGGTGTTGTGGTGTGTGCTTGTAATCCCAGCTACATAGGGAGGCTGAGGTCGGAGAATCGCTTGAATCAGGGAGGCAGAGGTTGCAGTGAGCCGAGATTGTGCCACTGCACTCCAGCCTGGATAAAAGAGCGAGACTCCATCTCAAAAAAAAAAAAAAAAAAAAAGAAAAGAAAAGAAAAGAAAAAAAAAGTAAATGCATCCACCGAAAAGCAGCAGAATACACCTTCTTTTCATGGATACACAGAACATTCTTCAGGATAAATCACCTGTTAGGTCACAAAATAAGTCTTAACACATTGAAGAAGATTGAAATAATACCAAGAATCTTTTTGGACCACATTGGAATGAAACTACAAGTCAATAGCAGAAAGCAAGTTGGAAAATTCAAAAATATGTGGAAATCAAACAACATGCTCTGGAACAACCAATTGGTCAAGAAGAAATAAGGAAAATTAGAAAATATTTTGAAACAAACAGAAATGAAAACATACCATACTAAAACTTATTGGATTTAGCAAATGCAGTACTAGGCAGGAAGTTTATAGCAATACATACCTACATTAAAAAAGAAGAAGGGGCCGGGTGCGGTGGGTCATACCTGTAGACCCAGCACTTTGGGAGGATCCACCAGGTGGGTGGATCTCTTGAGCTCAGGAGTTGGAGACCAGCCTGGTCAACATGGTAAAACCCTGTCTCTATAAAAAAATTAGCTGGGTGTGGTGGCACAGGCCTGTAGTCCTAGCTACTCAGGAGGCTGAGGTGGGAGGATTGCTTGAGCCTGGGAGATGGAAGTTGCAGTGAGCCAAGACTGTGCCACTGCAGTCCAGTCTGGGTAACAGAGTGAAACCCTGTCTCAAAAAAAGAAAGACCTCAAATAAGCAACCTGATTCTATACCTCAAGGAATTAGAAAAAGAAAAACAAACTAAGCCCAAACTTGGGAAGAGGAAGAAAATAATTAAGTCAGAACAGAAATAAATGAAACAGATAATAGGAAAACAACAGAAAAAAAAAAATCAAAACTAAGAGTTGGTTTTTTGAAAAGAACAAATGAAAAAAAGATTCAGATAAAATCAGAAATGAAAGAGCAGACATTGCAACTGGCGCCACAGAAATAAAGAGGATTGTAAGGGACAACTATGAACAATTATACACCAACAAAGTGGGTAACCTAGAAGAAATAGATACATTTCTAGAAATGTAACCTACCAAGACTGAATCAAGAAGAAACAGAAAATCTGAACAGACCTGTCACTAGTAAGGAGATACAATTGGTAATCAAAAAATTCCCAGCAAAGAAAAGTCCAGGATCAGATAGCTCCAGGACACGTGAATTCTTGCAAACATGTAAAAAATAATTAATGGCAGTTCTTCTCAAACCCTTCCAAAAACAAGTGAAGAGAAGGGAACATTCGCAAACTCACTTTGTGAGGCCAGTGTGTACCCTATGAGATAGTTTGAATATTTGTCCCAGCCCAAATCTCATGGTGCATTGTAATCCCCAATGCTGAAGGTGGGACCTGGTGGAGGTGTTTGGATCATGGGGGTCAGAGCCCTCATGGCTTGGTGCTGTCTTCCTGATAGTGAATTCTCATGAGATCTGCTCATTTGAAAGCGTGTGGCCGGGTGCAGTGGCTCATGTCTGTAATCCTGGCACTTTGGGAGGCCGAGGCAGGTGTATCACTTGAGGTCAGGAGTACAAGAACAGCCTGGCCAACGTGGTGAAACCCCGTCTCTACTAAAAATATAAAAATTAGTTGGGTACAGTGGTGGGCGCCTGTAGTCCTGCTACTTGGGAGGCAGAGGCAGGAGAGTCTCTTGAACCCGGGAGGTGGAGGTTGCAGTGAGCCGAGATTGTGCCACTGCTCCAGCTTGTGTGTGCTGCCTCCTGCTCCCCCAACTGTCTCTCTCTCTCTTTCCTTTCCTTTTCTTTTTCTTTTTTTTTTTGAAACAGGGTTTCACTTAGTCACCCAAGCTGGAGTACAGTGGTGTGTGATGAAGTATGATTTATTCTTGAGATGCAAGGATGGTTCAACATACGAAAATCAGTCAATGTAATATTAACAGAACAAAGGATGAAAATCACATGATCATCTTAATAGACGCAGAACAAGCATCTGAAAAAATTCAGCACCCTTTCATAGTAAATACACTCAACAAAATAGGAATAAAAGGAAATTCTCTTAACATATTAAAGGCAGCATGTGGAAAGTCCACAGCTAACATAATACTCAACGATGAAAAACTACAAGCTTTTCCTCTAATGTCAGAAACAAGGCAAGGATGCCCACTCTTGCTATTTCTATTAACATAGTACTGAAATTCTTAGCCAGAACACTTATGCAAGAAAAAGAAATAAAAGGTCTCTGTTAATAAATTAGCTCTTTTCTCAGGTAACATGATTTTATACATGGCAAACCCTAAAGACTTCAGAAAATAACTGTTACAACTAATAAATGAATTCAGTAAAGTTGCAAGACACAAAAATCCACACACAAAAATCATTTGCATTTCTCTGCAGTAACAACAAACAATCCAAAAAAGAAAATAGAAAATCAATCCCATTTACAATAGCACCAAAAAGGATAAAGTACTTAGGAATGAACCCAGGAGGTAAAAGACTTCTACACTAAAAACCACAAAACGTTGCTGAAGGGAATTGAAGATACATAAATAAATGGAAAAATATCCAATGTTCATGAATTGGAAGGCTTAATATTGTTAACATGTACATACTAAACAAAGCTACATATTCAATGCTTTCCCTACCAGAATCCCAATGGCAATTTTTACAGAAATAGAAAAACTGAATCCAAAATTGATATAGAACCACAAAGAAGTTAAAACAATCTTGAGAAAGATAAACAAACCTGGAGGCCTCACACTTCCTGATTTCAAAACATATTCAAAGCTACAGTAACCAAAACAATATGGTAATGGCATAAAGACAGACATGTAGATCAATGGAACAAAATAGACAGCCCAGAAATAAACCCATTCATGTATGGTCAACTGATCTTCCACAAGAGTGACAAAATTACAAAATGGGGAAAGGGTAGTCTCTTCAACAAATGGTATTGGGAAAACTGAAGATCCACACAAAAAAGAATAAAATTGGACCCCTATTTTATATCATATGCAGAAATAAACTCAATAAAGACTTGAACATAAAACCTAAAATATAAATCTCTGAGAAGAAAACATAGGGGAAAGTCTTCATGCACAGGTCTTGGCAATGATTCCTTGATATGACACCAAAAGCACAGCGAATAAAAGCAAAAATAGCCAAGTGGGACTGCATAAAACTAAAAAGCTTCTGTACAACAAAGGAAACCAGCAAGAGAGAGGAAAAGCATACCAAACATAGGTATGGGATGGGAGAAAATATCTGCAAGACATATATCTCATAAGAGGTTACTACCCAAAATATATAAGAAACTCCTATAACTCAATAGCAAAACAAACAAAAACACAAATGACCCAATTAAAACATGGACAAAGGACTTAAATAGACACTTCATTAAAGAAGATATAGAAATCGCCAACAGATATAGCAAAAGATACTCAGTGTCACTAATCATCAGGAAATGCAAAACAAAATCACAATGAGATATCATCTCATATCTATTAGGATGGCCGCTATAACAAAACAAAACAGAAAATAACAAGAATTGGCAAGCATGTGGAGAAACTGGAACCTTTGTGTATTGTGGATGGGAATGTAAAATGGTGTGGCTGCTATGGAAAACAGTATAGAGATTCCTAAAAAAATTAAAAATAGAGCTAACATATCATCCAGCAATTCTAATTCAACGTATTTATCCAAAAATATTAAAATCAGGATCTCAAAGAGATGTTGTACTCTCATGTTCATTGCAGCATTATTTACAATCTAAATGTCTATTAACAGATGACATTAACAGATTAATGGATAAGGAAAATGTATATACTTACAATGAAATATTGTTCAGTCATTAAAAGAAGAAAATCCTGTCATATGCTATCATATGGATAAATCTGGAGGCCATTATGCTATGTAAAATAAACTAGTCACGGAAGGACAAATGACTACACGATTTACATATACGAAGTATCTCAAAAAATCAAACTCATCAAAGCAGGAAGTAGAATGGTAGTTGCCAGAGGCAAGGGGAGGGAGAAATGGTGAGTTGCTGTTCAATGGTATAAAGATTCAGTCACGTAAGATGAAAAAGTTCTAGAGATGTGCTGTAGAACAATGTTCTTATAATTAACAAGCTGTACTGTGCACTTAATAATCTGTTAATGGGGTAGTTCTCATGTTATGTGGGGTTTTTTCCCACAATAGGAAAAAGTCAATGTATCTTACAATAGCAAATCATGACAATGCAAATAAAAAATTATCACCCATTAAATTAGTAAGGATTTTTAAATGCTGGTGGGAGTTTCCTGAGGCAACCTCTCACATACCACTCGTTACAGTATAAACTGGCAGTTACAACCTTCTGAAAAATGGTTTGGAAATATGCATGAAAGGGTCTTACAGATATTTGTACCCTTTAATATAAGAATTTTACCTATAGAAATATGTCTTCATGAAGTAATAACAAATACAAACATGTTTATTATTTATAAGAGCAAAAATTAGAAAACTTGTACATATTCCATAGGAGGGGAACGGTTAATAAATGTTGATACTTACGATGAAACAAGAAAGATATTTTTGAAGTTTTAGTTACAAGAGAAAACGTCTAACAAAATAATATTAAATTAAAAAGGCAGGATACACTTTAGAGAGGGTGATTATACATATGTCAAAAATTAAAAATAAAAAATGAAGGAAAAATACAAAAATGATAAATATGTTTTTTTTCTGGGTAATGAGATTACAGATGATTTAAGATAATTTTTAAATCTTTTTTTATATTTCTAAAACTTTTGACAAAGAGCTTATATTACTCTCAGACAACTACAAAAAGATAGTTTAAAAATGAAATGTAATCTAAAGTTCCATGAAAAAATATACTGTATCCTGCTCAGTTTGTCCAAACATATTTTTGAAAGTGTCTACTTGCTCTTTAGTCTTTCCAAACATAAACATGTAAGGTAGAATGTAGAATGACCAAAAATTAGATGCTTCATTCTAGAAATACTGGAAGGTATTTGACTGACTTTAAGGTATGTCTAAAACATACAAGCACTTTTTCACTAAATCTTTTGATTTTAACAAAACAGGAAGATGTTTGGGGGAAAAGTCAAGGGAAAGCCTTACATTATTTATTTGTATGGTAAGCATATGGCCTCTGGTAGCCCAAGAAATAGCACGGACTCCCTCTGGGATGCTGTGGGTGGCTCATCCTCTTCAAGAGAGTGGTCTGGGGTGAGGGACATAAATGGAAAGGCAAGCAGAGAGGGCAGGGAAGGGTCTGCTTTGGCAATCAAGCCAGCCAAGCCCACCCTGGCTCTTAGTGGGTTGGCAGATGGCACAGCCAGATTGTCCCACCAGCCTGGAGCAACTCACTAAAACAATTACATTCAAGAGGGGATAAATCCATGCTACAATCAGATTCTTAGTATTAACTGGGGATGGTGGGGGTCATGTCCTAATTGGGTTAAGTTGTGAGCAAATAACTCTGATAAGAGATGCATGGAGAAAGTCTGATAAGAGATGCATGGAGAAAGTCACACGCTGGCTTCTTTAAGAACACAAGCCATCAACACTCTGAGAAAATCAAGTTAACACCCCTCACCACTCTGCCATTCCCCTATCTCTACCATTTGATACCATTTCAGAAGTGTTCTTTTTACCTTTACTCATGTCTGTTTCCTTGAAATCACAGAAAGCAACTGTGGGGACCTTGGGTACATAGAGTCTAGAAAAACAGACATAGTTTTGATGGGCTCATGCTGTGTTTCAAGAAAACTGAAAGTGTGAATGAGTTGCCAACAGTTAAAAATTGAGAGGTTTGGTGTAATCAGGATTTGAGGCTTTTAGAAAAATTAAATCTAGCAAGAGTGAACTGTCATTGTCACATGGCAACAATCAGCTAGAGATGAGTGACAGATAAGCCCTGTAGACAGCACAGACCCTACCAATGTGCCACAGTCCTCACTCAGCCCATTTGCTCATTTGGATTTCCATGCCTGGTCCCTGTATGTATTCTTGACTGCGATCAATAGAATTGCTCTTACCAGTCAGAAGCTTTCAGGGCTCAGAGTGATTCACAGAGCTGATCTAGCCTTGAGCTGCCTAGGATAAAAAGCCTCCATTGATACAAAAACTCATTCACAGCAACACTTCCTGTCAGTCAGTCTGATAAAGACAGACCTGATTAAGTACTATAAACATTCTCAAAGACATGTTAGGAGAGTAGAAAGAGAGATATATCTCTCTGAAAGTCAGGGGTGCCATAGGCAGATAGCTAGACTGGGGGGGCCTTGGAAGATTGGGATATCCTATGGGAAACTCTCAGCCTAGTGCTGGGAACTTAGTAGGAGGTCGATACATATTTCTATCTTCCTAAGAGCAGATGCGAAGCACAGCAAGGAAGAAATGCAGCTACAACAGTGTAATGCAATGCACACAGGCACAAAAGGCCAAGAGAGAAGGAAGGAGGTAATGGTAGCCTAGAGCAGGAGCAGCAATAGAGCAGGCCTAGAGAAGCTAGGGTGACAGAGGCAGGCACCAACGTAAACAGGACCGTGCAACTGCAGAATGATTCTGACAGATCTTTGATAGTTATACAATCTATGTGGTAAGTAGATGCACAGAGTAGATGAAGACAACATTAATCCAGCAGAAATTTGAAAGAAATTTACATCAACACTGGGGAGGAGAAATGATTTCTCCCTCTAGAAGGAGTGCTGGTTAAAACTGTAACAGATTTTTTATTACATATAAAAATATAGAGAATATGTAATATATGCAGAATAATATTCATTTGAAATATAGAATTTCTATAGTTAGCTGAAATAAGTTAACTGTTTAATAAAGTTTATTTTTGGCTTACCAATGGTGTGACTTTAGTTACTTTGGAATAATTTATTTCTAAAGCCTCAATTAAAAAAAAATCAGTTCCTAACTGAAGTAAAATTACCAGAAACATCATGTCACTACCGTAATAACCTGTCAGAGAAGGTTACACAAGGGGTGCAGCACAGCGGAATGGAAGGTTACAGATGCAATTATTATTTTTTCTAGCCCTTTGCTTCGGGTCATAGCCAACCAGTCACTATACACAGGGCAGCTTTTGCAGCATTTATTTCTTTAAATATTTCACAGTGTTGAGAGGCAGTGACCGGCAATAATATGTAGAGTTTCTAGCACATTATGAGTGCTTAATAAATGTTAGAACAATAAAATCCTGTATGATGAAAAACAGCAATCAGTAAAACTATTACAGTCTACAATATTTTAAAGCTGTAGCAATGACTAGTTTAAAAAGAATAGAAAGCAAACAGTGCACTGATTAAATCATGGTCACAAAGGAACATTTACATTCACTAAAAAATCCACCCAGGAAATTTCTCCTTATATGTATTAGGGGATGGAAAGAAGGCACGAGAAAAGTGGATAAAGTATGGATTAAAAAACAACTCTTCCCCCAACCCTCTGTCACCCCCCAAAAGCCAGTTGGAGTTCTGTTGACGACACGCCGGGGTAGCTACATCCAGTACAACGGTGGGGGTGCTCCAAGCGCCTTCGAAACGTCCTCTACTCCAGCACCAACTGGCAAAACCTTCTAATTGTCTAGACGCCTTTCTGCTTGGTTTTGGAAGGGGAGGCACCCAAGTGGGTGTGTGAGACACCTCCAGATGTAAGCCGGGACACAGTGACACCGAGAGAGCGCTCTTCTACTTGGAGAGGAAGTTAATCCCATCGAACTCCAGTCAGGAAAACGTAGGCTTGGGATCCGCGGCCGCTGGCTTCCAGGATCTCCCGCGGGCCTTCGCGGCTAAAGAACCAGGCGGCGAGGGCTGAGAACCCCGCGCTCTAAGTTTGGGGAAGGAAGTGAGGAAAAAAAATAGAGCTGCTCCTTTAAGAACTTCCTTTCCCTTTTACTCTATGTTTACATAACACAGGGGCTGAGCCTCCGCCGGGCCGAGGGGGGCGGGGAGTGGGCGCGGGCGGCCCCACGCGCCGGGGGAGGGGGCGCCCCGCGGGCCGGGGGCGGGCGGCTCGCTCCGCGTGGGGCGGGGCGGCTCCCACCTGCCCGCGCGCCGGCCCCCACCTCCCCCGCACGGCCCCCGCCTCTCGTGCGCCCGCTCCCTCCTCCCTCTCTCCCTCCCGCGGGGCTTCGGCGGCGGCGCTCGGCGCGGGCAGGTCCCCCTACTGCCCGGTCCCATTTGTTGCCGGCTCTGACTCGGGGCGGCCGCGGCGCGCGGAGCTCCGGGGAGTCAGGCGGAACAGCCGCGCAGCCACGACGGAGCAGCAGCGGGACTGGCCGCCCCGCGCCCCCTTCGCCGCCGTGCCCTTCCCCGGCGCGCTCACCCCGTTCTCGGGATGGGATTGTAGCGGCGGCGCGGACTCGGCGGGGATCGCGGCGGAGGCGGCGGCGGCGGCGGCGGCATCGGCTGCCGAGCGGGGCTCCATGTTTTCCCCTGGCCAGGAGGAGCACTGCGCCCCCAATAAGGAGCCAGTGAAATACGGGGAGCTGGTGGTGCTCGGGTGAGTCCTGGGGTCCCTGGTCCCGGGCAGCGGCGCGGGCGGGGAGCGTCCGCATCCTCGAGTGGGGCAGGCGGGGTGGCTCGGCGCTCTCTGGGGACTGCCGGGGCGCTCGGGGCGGCAGGAGAGGCTCGCAGGGCCGGGACGCCCCCCATGGGCGCGCGCTCCAGGCGCTGCGGCGGGCGCCGGGCTGCGCTGTCCCCGCGGAGGACGCAGCGGAGGAAGTGGCGGCCGGGACTCGGGCGACCCCGCAGGGGCAGCGCCGGGCACCGGGTCCGTGGCCGTATCGTGAGGGCGGGGGCAGGGGCTCCACTTCCCGCGCGCCGCGTCCGGCCGGGGAGGGCGGGCAGGAACTCGGGGTGAGGCGCCGCCGTCGCGGGCACTTCGCGGGGTCGCTTCCCGAAGCTGAGAGGCCGGCCGGCCCGGAGTCCAGTCTTCCCACCTCCCGGGCGGACCGTGGTTCCCGCGCCCCCGAACTCCGAGCGCGGCGCCGTGAGCTCGGGCTGCCGCGGGCTGTGGGATCCCCGGCTGCGCTTCGGAAATTGTTCCGATGACCGCCGCGGGCCGCCGCAGCCCGAGGGCAGTGAACGGTGTGTGACCCGGGCCGGCCGGTCCTCCGCTTTTCCTTGCTTGGAATGCCCTGGTGGGGAGGGGCAGGATGCGGCTGCTCGGGGCCTGGCACCGGGGCGCGGGCCGCATCCCCCTGGTCCCGGCCTCGCCAGTGTCCTGTCGGCCTTGGCTCCCTCTCTGCTGGTGAAAGCCGCATTTTGTAGATAGTAATTATGTACAATCGTTAAACGGCAGCAATTAGAGACTTCATCTACTTCCTGAGTTTCCTTGTGACATTTCTATTGTTTACCCTTAATAAGCCAGGAGAGAGGCTTCGCGGGATTATAGCTGGATATAGTGGGCAGTGAAAGGGGAGGGGGAGGGGGGAAGTGCAGGAAACTGGGGAGAAGGAACAACTTGGGTTTAGTGTTGAAGAAAGGATTATTTTTTCCTTTGGATGTGTTGCTCCTGGGAACCCGCGCTTTTGTCCTTCTGCGTTGAAAGACCTGTATTCAGAACATCCTTGGCGCTGATAGGTAGGCTTAGCACACATATGAGGAGTCATGGCTGTGGGAAGACTCAGGGAACTTTGCAAAACGTGTTTTGATACTTGAGTACCTTGAAGTAAGTGCTGACTTAAAAATAATTTAAGAGGAGTTTTTTAAGGGAAGCTTCCAGACACCGCACAACTCAAAGCTTCCCAGTCTTCCTGACTTTGTTGCTAGTGCATTAAGTGGGGGTAGTATTGGAAATCTCATTACCTATTTTGAAGCTGTTTGCAGGTAAGTGTTTTTCTCACCTGCATCTTAATTGCACTTCAAAGACAAATATCAGGGTTCACAGGAAGGCGGGAGGAATGACAGGAGAAAAACCACAGTATAGTCTGTCTTATGTAACTTCAGCCCAACCTAATTTTGTGGAGTTTGGTTTTGTGTGGCTGGCTTCAAAGTATGTTTAACACTGGGAATTTGACGCGGAAGATTAACGTATGCCAGGACATTATTTTCATTATTTCCTTTTGAGGAAATAATTGTTGAGATGTTTCAGAAAAGCAGCGAGTGGGCCTGGAGAGGTTTTGTGTTCATAGCTGGAAGTGCAGGGCATTCCGAAGCCACGGAAAGGATTGAAACCCTGGATTGTCCTAGTATCATACATGGTCTTACTGCACAGGAGCCTGTGGATATAACGTTGCAGTTGCATACGCTCTGCCCTTTGCTAATGCTTTTCCAGGAGACCAAGGTATGACATAGTTGGCCCTTAGTGGGCGAGACACTCAATCGTCATTTGTGTACCTACTCTGTGCCTATGCTGTTTAGGCATTGCTGATGCAGTGGGAACAGGGAACTTTCATTTTAGTGTGGAGTGACAGGCATAAACAGAAAGAAACATTCAAATAGATGAGTAATAAGTGACCATTTCAGGTGTAACCAAGTTCTAAAGAGGAGCTGATAAACTTGGAGAGTGACTGCTTAGGTGGGTATTGCTTTCTTCCACTGGAAGATCAGGGAAGTTCTCTCTCAGGAGGTGAAATGTGAATAGAGGATGCTAGTCTGGTTTTTGAATACTTGAATTGTGGTATTTTTCTTTTTTTGAGAGTAGGTTTCTGACTGTTTACCAATGTTGAACACATTGTAGAGTGCAGGTGAAAGAGTGACTAGGTAGGTACATTTTTAAAGAGAACCTTATTGATATTCCACCCTTAGGGTTTCAGACAGTGTACTTCATCTTAAAACAACAATAACATTCACATAGAATTACTGTCTTTATGATATTATCTTTATGTCCTCTGGGACATAAATATTGGAAAACAAAATTTCAGGTAGATTTTCTGAATAATGAGATGATTCCTGAGATCTAAAAATGGCTAATATTTGATATTGATAGAAGCTTTGCTTGTCAAATTCAGTGCTGTTTTGTTTTTTAATGGTTATGTGACTGTCCTTTTTGCTCACTTTTGAATGTCATAGTAGAACATTACTAGGAAATCCTGGAGAGCGGAATGAAGAGCTGATAGATGTCTATATCCATATACAAATACTTCTGTATCTTTTCATGTGTTACACAGTATTATTAAGAGGTTCCACATAGCTAGGATTTTAGTGAGCTCATCACTTTCTGGGCAGATTAGTGGAATTTAATTATTTCATGATTCCAGCCAGTTATTGTATCATAGCCGCGACTCTGTTGTGTCCACTGCTTAACTGAAGGTAGAGAAAAATGAGTGATCTAACTAGCAGGGCTTTTTGCTATAGTTTTAAACTTACTAATGTTTTAAGGTTAGGGAAGTGGATCAGGATTTGAGAGGCAGTTTGATATAGTGGGAAGAACATGCATTTACAGGTGGGTGACCTGGATAAGCCCTGCTCTCTTGCTGACTGGCTCTGTGACTTTGGTTTAGTTCCTCCTCTTCCTCTCTGTTTCTTTATCCATTTGCAAGATATGATTGGATTAGGTCGCCTTCAAGAGCCCTTCCTGGTCTGTGCTCAGTAATTCTGTTCATTGGCGCAAATGTGGAAAATATTTAGTTACATATTCTAGGTTCCCTGACAGTTGTTTTAATAGCAGAAAAGACCAGTGCGGTGGTTGTTTTTTATGAAGGAGATGTGCTTAAAAACAGAATGTTTAAAAAAGTTGTAATGATATATACATCTATTTGACTCACTGATGTTAGATTACCCATGAGAGCATTTAAATTGGGTAAAACTTTATGTTCCAAGTTCAAGAAAGACAGTGATGTTTTGAAGTTTAGGTAAATAGATGGAAATAACCAGCATAAAGATGAGATGATCTCATGATAAAAATTTAGGACTGGACAGCATTAGGAGAAATACCTAATGTAGATGACAGGTTGATGGGTGCAGCAAACCACCATGGCACATATATACCTATGTAACAAACCACAGTCTGCACATGTATCCCAGACTTAAAGTATAATAAAAAAAAAAATAGGACTGGAAGGAAGCCTCATGGTCATGGCATATGTTTAGCCCTTGTATTTTATTCATAAGGAAACTGAGGCTCCCAGAACGAGAGAGGTTCAAGTTCATAGTTGGTTTGGGCTGAACTGGGTGGCTGTAGTACCCCACTCTACCCTTTCCCCACTTTAAGACAGATTCCAGCAGCGCTGCCAGTTCCTCAGAGCATCCTTTCTGGATTCAATTTGAAGCATGTCGCTCTCTTGCTGACTAATGGCCCATCGTGGTTTTTGGAAAAATACTGCTTACTCTCTTAGTTCTTCTCACCTCACAGTTGAATGGATAATGCATTTTGCAAGCCTTTTTTTTTTTTTTTTTTTTTTTTCTTTTGTTGCTTCACAAAATGTATTTTTATTGGCTCTCTCAACCAAGGGTTCTTAACCTAGGGTCCACAGATGGAGTTTGCTAAGTTCTTGAACTTAGATGGGGGAAAAATATGTCTTTATTTTCATGATATTCAAACTGCAGTTTAGCATTTTCATTCACTTATGAGTGTAGGCAACAAAAAGATTTGCTGCTAAATTTTGTTATTTAATGCATTATTACAGAAGTGCACTTATGTATTACAATTTAAGACTTTTGAGAATGAAGCATAACTGATACCAATCGTAATCCTTTGTATTTTAGTTTATATGTTTAAAAACATAGTCTGAGAAGGGCTCAGTACATGTCATCAAACTGCCAAAGGGATTCTTGGCACAAAAAGAGGGTAAGAACCTCTACAAATGAAAATATATAAATATGACTGAAAAATGAAGTATTTTGGTAGAAATTGATTAAGCTCTACAGAAGGAGGTAGATACCTGCCTCATTTCCTTTGGATGATACAGTGTTCTGTCAGATAAGACAAAGAGGATTATAGTAGCTTGTAGAGTTTATGGTCTTTTTTTTTTTTTTTTTTTAAAGCAGATCCCAATTTCTATATGCTTTTTGTTGTTGCTGTAACCTCAACACTTTGCCTTGACTACTCCACCCTTTGGTGGCAATGAGAAACCTTCAAATATACCCTAACACTTTTCCTTTTCTTATCCTCCACTCTAATTTGGGCCCAAAGACATCAAACTTAATATCTTTTATAGACTAAAAGGTCTTTGAACTTAAAAAAAATTCATAAAACAAAATCTTTGCTGTCACTCAGCATGTGGGGTGATCTGAAGAGCTCAGACCTGTTTGTGTGGATGGAGTGTCTAATTCTGTAGGCTATTAAGGGTTATGGTGTTACTGGCTTTGAGTTGCTATATTTTCCTTTACTAACTTTAGCCTTGTTTGGAATATGTGGCTGTCTGTGTTGCTGTGCGGTTTCTGGTCTGGCATTCTCAGATTTATTTGTTTCTCTCTTTAACACACCAAGACTGAAACCTTCATTAGGGCTTTTCATTTCTGGTTGTGTTTCATCCTGCGATCAATATTTGGGGATGCTGTATATAAAGGAAAGTAAAACAGGCTTGATTCAGGTTCAGTAATTTTACCAAGTATTTTATCGAAAAGATAAAATATTTATGCACAAAGGACCAAAGCAAACAAAATAGCTGTTACTATATTTGAGGGAGATGAGTATTGTCACATTGGAGCACTGGTTTTATTTCTGCTGTGCAGGGCTTGCAGTGTGGCTTTCCTGAAAGTATGTATATGGGGTTGTAGGTTGGCTTTTGAATGGAGACAACAGCAACTTGGTAGACCTCATTGGTATGGGAGAAAAATAACTGAAAAGTAATTTATAATGTCTTTTGATTTAATTAAACATTTCTCCTGGGGTGTGCAGAAATCTATTTTATAAAAAGAAAAGTAAAGGTTAGAATAATTCATTTATTAGTTCTTACTGAGCTTATTGTCACTTTATCTTCTGGAAAATAAAATAACAAGAGCAGAAAGTGCTTCGTGTTTCTTAGCTTTGTCTAAATCAGCTGTTCTCAACCACTGTCTCAACTACCTCATATGTGATGATCAGTCTTGAGGGTATGTGGCCAGTAATTTATGACAAGTAATAAAATGTGGATCTTTCAAATGATTCGGAGATGTCCTGTTAATAATGCCATTTTTCACCCTCTTGCATTCTGATGTGTTTTCTCAAGTGGGAGAAAAGGGGGTGGAGTTATATCAGGCAATCCAGGAATGTATTCATTCAGCAAATATTTATTGGCTGTCGACTCTTCCAGGCATGAGGAATACAGCTAGGACAAGGCAGACACATTCATTTTCCTGGTGAACTGCTCTCTTATTTTTGTCCCAGCCTCTTTGTGGATAACCATTACTGATACATGGTTCATTGATGTATTCCCCAAATATTTGAGCATCTGCCACTTGTCAGATGCTGTGGATTGCACTAAGGGATGCGCAGGTGAACAAGACAGTCATGGTCCCTGCTGCTGCAGAGCTGACAGCCTAGCTAGGAGACCAGAAGGCTGGGATGGTGGATGTGTTAGCGAGTCCCCTAGCCGTGTGCCAGGATGAGATGGGGATGACCAGGTTGGGGATAAGAGGGAAAGAGTGCTTTCTGAAGTAGATTTGGAGTGTTCTGCAACCTGGAGATGAGCACATGCGGCTACTTTGAGGAACAGACTAAACTGTGGTTTTTCTCCTGTCATTCTTCCCTTTATGGCTAGAAAAGAATGATTGAATGAAATAATGTGAGGGATGATGATGGAGGGGAGATCATGAAGGGCTTGTAAGATATTGGAAGGGATTTGGACTTTACCCTGAGGGCAGAGGACACTGTCGCAGAGTTTTCCAGTATGAGATGGGAGTGAAGAAAGCCCTCTGCTCTTTGCAGAATGGAGTTGGAAGGCACAGTGGAGTTGGAAGGCACAGTGGAGTTGGAAGGAGAAACTGAGGCTGCAGCCCAACAAAGCAAAGAGAGAATGGAGTGTGAGCTAGAGGGCAGCCGTCTTGCTTTTAGTTCGTGGTTTGGGTACCTCCTGAGACCTAGTTTCGTGTGATTGACCATTCATTCCGTGACTCAATATATTGACTGAGGACCAGTACTGCTCCCAGCCCTGGGCTACACCAGCGAACAAGACAGACAGCTTCCCTTCCTGCCTGCTTGGAGCTTACCTTTTACTGGGAAAGGTGAGCAAGGAAATGAGTAGATAAAAAAGGGAACTTCAGAGACTGCTGGTAGGAAACTAAAGCAGGATAAGGAGGAAGAGAGTGATTGGGTGGGCAGGGGTGGGTGAATTGGCAGGGTAAAATGCTAGGGATAAGGTAGCAGGGGATCCTTTCGGGCAGAATAATCAGGAAAAGCTTTTCTGAGAAAATAATCCTGTGTCCTTTGAGAGTCCCCACTTCTTTCAGTTACTTACTTTTTTTTTCTGTTTAAGCCACCTTGAGTGGGTTCTGCTCTTACAATCAGAAGATTCCAAGCATTCCGTTGTTAAGAGGCAAAGTATATAAGCAATTTACTGAAGGGAAAATAGAAGTGTAAACAAATATAAGGGCAGATAGTTAAGCATCCCTGGGCAAAAACGTGGTTCTGCCCTCTGTGCTGCTTGCCATGTGCCCAGAGTGGCCATTGCATTCCACTAGAGCGTATTGCTCCTTGAGGGTAGGAACCCTGGCTTCCACCCCGCTTGGAGTGCTGGGCTTACCTTTCTGGTGCATGTTAGGTACTCGCTGAGCCTCTTGGAGAAATGGATTTCTGTGACACACCCTAGTTTACCACCCCACATGGAGATGTGGCCAGGGCTCAGTGAATGTTTCTGGACTTGGAAGAACATTTTGCTTCTGTAGCACAACTGCAGTTTTGTAAACAATCCTACCAACCTTTAGGGCCCAAGTCGCAGTTTCCCTGAGAAACTAAACATGTGCTTTACTGACATCAGATATTCTAGTTTCAACTTTTGTTTGTTTTTCTTTTTGTCAGTCACCTAGCAGTCATGTTGTCACCTGCAGAAAGTCCTGCCTTGAAGGGAAGCTGGCCATCTGTTCTGATTCCACCAGCTGCTCAGAGCTGCATTGCAGTGCGCCACAGTGGCGTTGAAAGGCTGTGGTCATTAATGCCTGTTAATGATGGCTGGAAATACTGTGGCATACAAGCCTCTTGGATGACAGACCTAATAAATATGCATCAGGGGGCATTTTCAGCAGCAGGTTTAAGGCTATTGAGAGTCATTCTTGATTGAGGTTTTCTTTCTAGCCATCCACATAATGCTTCTCACTCTCAAAACACTTAACTCTGCTTATCCCTGCTTTTCTGCTCATGCAGAATCTGTTTTTAGGATGAGAAATCATTATTTCAAGCTTTGTACTTCCATTCTTATTAGTACTGGTTTAACAGAATTTAACCAGAGCGAGCAGTTGTGTGTTTGGCTTCTAGGCTATGGGTATAAAACGGCTGATCATGATTACCAAGTACTTCGGAGGACCTCGGTGGCCCCCTTCCTTTCCCATTTTGTGCTTCCTGCTCCATGATTATAGAACACTAATTATAATCAGAACTGGTGATGGGTGAGCAATTAGGCTTTTCTGGACTGATGATTGATTGATTGATTGATTGATTGATTGTGCTGGGGAAAGGCCGTTCCTGCGGAAGGATTGTAAACACAAAGGAGTGTGCTTTCAAACCAGATCCCAGAAGATTGTGGGGACTAGATCCTTGATGGAGTACATGAGATTACATTATGGTTTGGTTACTTCCATCACATGCTCTGGATATAACTCAAAATGCAACCTGACAAGACTGATAAGAAATAAATTCATTCAGTTTTTGTCGAGTTGTTTTTTCCCTCCTTGGGTTATTGATCATTCTAGTGAGCACAATTTCAGCCTTTTGGATGAGTTATTCCAAACATTAAGTACTGTACGGTGTGAAAATCTTAGCTAACAAAAGCATTTTTAGAGTGACTTTATAATTTATAAGTCATCTCCCAGTCTTTTTGCATTTGTTAATCTCCAGTATTATCTCCTGAAATTTGTTGAGAGCACGGCAGTTGAAGAATAGCCTAGCTTACTGAGAACTATGCTTCTGGTAGACTGGAACATAAGCAGCTTTCACCCAGGAGAGCTAATGCATGACACAGATTTTCAAGCTTTTAAAGGTCACCTGACATGAAATAACAGAACTAAGAGATTGGAGTAGGTGAGGTAATCTATAGAAGCATCCTGCAGGTACAGGTTGGCGGAAGGACCAGAAGAATGTTAACGCTGCATTCGGGTGGTTAGAGGACAGGATGAAGAGCTCATTTATATTGGTTGTACCTGTCTGTGACTGTTGGCAGTAAGAAGGTAGTGCAGTTCCTGAAGTACTTTATGTCTCCTCCACACCATGGAGAACAGTTCTGTGTTGGTGAGAAGCAAGCCAAGGCAGAAGATTGCTCTTGTCTGATGCAGTTTAGACAGCAGCCACTGCTGCCAGCCACCTGCATAGCACTCAGGGTGGGGAGAGCTACAGGCCTAGCATCCACTGGTTACTGCCTCCAGATTGAACACTTGGCCATAGAAAGAAAATGAAAACATTCTTCTAGTAGCTAAAGTGAACGTAACTTCTGAAATTTCCCCAAATTCTGTTTGGGGAATTTTAGCATTTTTCATTTCTAATGAGAGGGAATGAAAAATGTAAAATAAAAACTTTTGCATTCAAAATTGATCAACTGGTGTAAAAGAAATTTAAATAATTGAACTTCCAAATGATGTTAAGTTTCTAGCTTTCATAATTTTGTCATTTTTAAAGCTTAAAATTATAATAAGAATTTTGAGATGCATGCGCATATGTATATATTTTATTGCATGTGTGTTCTGCGTGGGTATATTAAAAATGAGATTCATAGATCCTTCACATGGACCCCTGAACCTTAAGTTGAAGAAAAAAAATGGGATTCCCTCTACATACTAGGAATTAAGCACTATCTCAGCATACACACTAAACACTGATCACTCAGTTTATGTTAGGTGATGCTGTTGTTGTTGCTATTTTACGAGGCTAATTTCACTTCAGAGGACTAGGGGTGCTACATAAGGAAATGTCCCCGCAGGGGTATACAGTCTAAGGGCAAGACAGATGACTTAGCAACAACTCATTAATTAGGATGTAGAGGGGTGGTGGGCGAGAGCTGTGGGCATATGATATGCCAGATTCCATTAGGTGGTTTACATTATCCTTTCCAGGAGTTCAAATTCGTTATCTGGGCAGTGAGGCTCCAGCTTAGTGACTTGTCCAAGGCTCACTCCCTAGTTAGTGGGAATCTGGTTAGAAGGTAGGTCCTTATGGCTCTCATGCTTGATTATTTCCACCAGGGTGAAGGTGAGAGGCATGTGTATTGCTGGGAGATTGGGAAAGATTTCGTGGGGCAGGTGGCCTTTAGCAGAGCCTTGAGAGGTGACCTGGGTTTTTATAGAGCAGTAGTAATAAATGCATGGCAATTATGGAACCTTGAGGGATTTGGCTGGAGGCTGAAGTACTTGGTGAGGCAGGTGAAGTTGGCAAGTCAGGTTGGGGTATTGTCGGGGTATTGAAATACTTGGGCTAGGGTTATAATAGGTAATCTCAGAGTGGTCCCTGCCTTCATGGAGCTTATAGTCCATCAAGAAGGAAGCCCTTTTAGCAAACCTGGCAAGGTGCTGCCAAGGAGTACAGGGTTTCATGTACAGCAGGGGACAAAATTTGTGTTGGGGGGAGGGCAGATTTTTGTGGGGAGGGAAGGAATTCCATGTCAGCAGAAGTAGAAAGGGTTCGCAAGGGGAAAGCAAGAGTGCCTGGAGGCACATCGAGAGGCTGAGGGTCAGAGGCTGAGAGATACCCAGCGCCTTTGGAATGGAAGGGGTGAGAGGGCCTTTGTGATGAGAGAGACTTGAAAGGAAGGACCTGGGCCCAATAAAGTCTGTGGCCTCCGGGAGGGGGAAGCCCTGCTAATAAGGGCTTTATTCCAGACTCCAGGTAGCAGGCAGTGTCAGCCTTCTGAGTAGGTTAGTGAACTAATCCTTAAGACCCGGTCTTGCTTGAAATCTCCAAATAGGCTTGTTTTCCCTTTTGTAGTTAGTTTCCCTCCTACCTTTGTCTCACTTCCCCTGCCAAAGAACAGTTGCTCACAATGGGTGTAGCCCTTCTGTGCGATGGTGACAGTGAGATGGGATGACATGATCCATTTAGTCCTTTGGGCACTCAGTGGTTTGATTTTGAAACTTGTGCTGGAACTAGTGAATGTTTTGGGGTTAAACTCCACTGGCCAAGCAGTTAGTGATCTAAGAACTCTTTCCTGTTAACCATTCAGACAACTGTCCTCCGGAGCCTTGCTTTCCCTGGAGACCCAAGGGATGAGGTCCTGAGTGCTTTGTCCGCCAAGAAGGGAGGAGAAGGACCCATAGCCCCGTGCTCTTTCCTGCATCTGAGGAGGCAGAGTGTGCCGACCAACTGGGGGATCGCCCTCAGGAGGCAAAATGGGCTTTTTCCTCCAGGGTGTTGTGTCAAGCAGTGGTGGGCTTGTCCCTCTGCCTTGGGGTCTTGGCTGTCTCTTGCTGAGCTGTGGCAGCAATAGTGTGGAGCAGGTGGGACTGGCATTTTGCCCCCAGATGAGCCCCTCTGAGGCTCTGAGGGTGTAATTGATCCCATTGCTGGAGAAAAGAGCAGAGCAGATTTCTGGCCTTGCAGTGTTTGCTGCAGGCGGCGGCCTTGGATTGCTGAGGGGCTGCCCTGCTTGGCCTGGTCGTGTTCCCATCTCTACCTCTGCCATTTCTTCAGGTTGCTCCTTTTGAATTGAAGTGGAGGTCCCTGGCCAGAACCTGCAGTTAAAAATTATCCTTAAAGAGGAAGCATCGAGATCTGAGTCTTTTTTTCTTTTCCTGCGGAGATGAGGAAATTCTGGCTAGACTCTTGCTGCATAGTGGGTTGGTTCTTCCTGCTCCTTGGGGGAGGTGCCCAGAGGGGTGGCTCCTGAACCCTGATGGTATCTGTGCTTTATTGAGTGCTGATTCTTAGCTGGGTCCTTTGTAAAGTGCTGTTCCTTGTGTGGCCTCTTTAAGTGTTCACCAAGGGAGGTGGGTACCATCACTCACCATTTTATGCATGAAACTGAGTCATGATGCTTGAGAAGCCTGTGCGGGGCCACGTGTGACAGAGTGCTAATTCGAACCTAGGCCTTTCTGACTCCAGGTTGTTCAGTCCTGCCTTTAAGTATGTGTTCCAAAGCAGTTTTGTATGTTTTTATTTTGTTTTTTAACCAAACCCTTGCCATACTGGGTATTCTCATTAAACATGGTGTAAAACTTCACTCATTCAAAGAAGTTACCAGTAAGGTGAATTTTTTTTTCTTGGGTTTACAACTTTTATTAACTTTTTTGAGAAGTTGCCCACATACGTGCTTTGCCCATGTAAGTATTGTGCTCCTAGTATGTTTTCAGAAAATTAAATATATGTTTTTGAGGAAATAAAAATGAATCCTCATATCTGCCCTATTTGCCTGAATATATTATAATGTATATAATTATATTTCATATTGAATTGATGCATCAATGTGAATTGGATATTGGATAAAGGCAGGAAAAGCTGCCTTTATAATCCATAATAGTAAGTTCATTTCTCTAGTTTTCAAGATAATCCATTTTCTTTCTCCTTCCAGAAAAGCTGTCTAACCTTATTAGCTATGGCATATAGCCTTGAAATCTTTCTTCTTGCTTTTGTTGCTGTTGTTGGTAATTTAGGCTAGAATTTGTATTTTGTTTATAGTTTGGAAAAGGGGCTTCAAGTACTTTCCCTCTCTAATATCTTTGCCTGCGACTAACGTCACTGTTATGTTGATTTTTCCTTACTTGTCTTTTGATCTTCCTGTTAGTATTGATTAAGGGAAAAGACCATATAGCTCCTATCTCCTCACTAACAGTACTTGGTATAACTTGTTCCAGCAGTGGCACTTGGTTTAGCTAATCCAAAAAAGCAGAGTCCAACAGCAGTCCAGGAAAAGTGCCTTTTATTTGCTTATTGTGTTAGCTTAGACCAGATGCCAGCTCTAAGGCTTTGATGAAACTCAGTTGATTTAGACCCTTCTGAGAGCTGGCATAGCTTTTACACTGTATAGGTTGAACCTTCCTGTGAGAGCAGTTAAGCCTTTTTGGTTACATAGGTGGTGAGGTACATATGACCCAGAGTTTCTGAAAAACATTCTGAGCAGGCAGGCATCTTGAGAGATCAGTTAGTAAAATACCAAAGGACAAATACAGCATCTTCATAAGCAGTATTAGATGTTATATGGGAAAAACTAGAGACTTGGAAGCACTGCAGGGAAGTAATTCAATCAGCAGGTTCTGCTAATGTAATAAGTGACACAAGGGTGAAACCTGAGTAGTTTACACGTACCAGAATGCCCTTCAGTTGAATTATTGTCTTATCATAGTTGCCTGCCTGTGCACTACTGTTTTGAATATTAAAAGATAGCACAGCTCACTTTTTCCCCAGATGGAAAAGGCCCAAATCTTCATCACCTTAGTAATTTGTTTCCTCTTTTTCCCACTCCTTACCCCCTTTAGTCAAAGCTCATGTTTTGGGTTTATTACTTGGAAATCTTGTCTGGGATAACAAAGCATACAGACTTGGTGTTGTATAAAAACCACTGCACTCCAGCCTGGCTGACACAGTGAAACCCTGTCTCAAAAAAATGAAGTAAAACTGCTCTTTAATTGTGCCGAGTTCGGGAGAGAGTTGCTTCTCTCTCTGCAGGTAGTGCGGAGGTCTGAGCAGAGGAATTTCCCGCTCACTGAATTTTCCTTTCTCCTGTGCAATTTACTAATTATAAATTAGTAAATTGAACTGCCAGTCTCTTGCCCAGTGTGAGAGGCTTATAAAGGGGCCCAGGCTCCTGCCACATGCCATGTGCTCCTTTATAGCAGCCCTGGAGGAGGCGATGCCATCCCATTGAACAAGTGAGGAAATGCTGATGTCCAGGCACTCAGTGACTTGTGTGACTCTGCACAGTCAGTAAAGGATTTTGAAGTTCAGAAATTTGAATCCAGGTCTGAGATTCTAAAGCTCAAGTGTATTCCACTTCTCAAAGCCTATGTATACATCTTATGCTTGTATCAGGACTTTACAAGACTGGAGTCACTGCCCAAAGGCTGTATCATTGTCCGTAATAACTTCTGATAGAGATCAGGAGGATGTAACTTAATGTTTTACATTAAGGTCCGAAGTTGTAATGATGACAGTGGAAATGCTGGAGACTTCCCCGTGGGACTCCTGTCGTGGGGTGGACAGCTGTGTAGGCGGACAGCCCTGCTGGAGCCACCCCCGCCCCGCTGCTTGATGGCTTGGCCTGCTTGTGTTCCTGTTCTGTTCTTCCCTTCCAGGCCCACGGAAAGGGTCAGAGGGTGCCTGCCCCTGTTTTTCCTGTTACCTCCATTCAGATCAAATCCAGACAATAGAGCTCAGCTCCCTCAGGAGAAGGGCTTTCTGTAGCCCTTTCAGCTCAGTTTAAGTGACTGTTTCTCTGATCTAATTGGGTCTTTTTATCTACTTGAACACTCACCATGTTGGTTACCATAAATCACGCCCTCTTCAATTTTGCTTGTGAAATTAATTCACCCCAGTTTTCGCTAGGTTAAGCCAGTTTTAAGTTATCTCTCATTGATTCCTACAACTTTTAGATGTGGACACTAATCATTAACACAAATCATTTAGCTTTCTTCACTAAAAAATTTGTAAATGGGATTTTTTTCTTAAGGCAGGCCATTTATATTTAGGTAGTATTGTATTAATTTAAAAGACTGTATACTAAATGGTATGTTAATGAAAATTTTGGAAGAAAAATTTTTCCAAATTTTGGAAAAATACTCATTTTTCTTTAATCCATAATGCTAATGTTATTTTCATTTTTTTACATTCCCTTCTAATTATTGTCCATATACATATGTATTTTCATACACCTCATTTTGAACATAGTATATGTGCTTCTTTTTAAAGCTTTAGCCAACTGACTTTCATTTTTAGAGAATTTGATTAATGCTAAAAATCATTTAAAATAAGCCAAACATATTATTTCTTCATCAGAGTGAGGTATATGTTAATAGGTGAATACAAGTCTGCTTTTTTTTGGGGGGGGTTGAGGGGGCAGCATCAGGAATTGCCATGTGATTTCTAAAGTCTCTGTATGTTTTAACAGGATATATGGGAGGAGGAGAAACAGTGTTTTGTCCTCTGAGATCTTTGGAAGATCTCTGGAAGACCCAGAATGTATGCACAGGGCATGGCTTCTGAAAAGAAGTCTGTTAGGTACTTAGAGGAAAGGACACTACATTTTACACATCCTGCCCAGGCAAGCTTGGGATCCAATTTTCTGCCCTTGGGGCCTTTCCCCCACCCCCATTACATGTTCATATGACTTTCTTCTTTTTCTTCATCTTTTGTGCTTTGGCACATGCAACTCCCTCTGCCTGCTACAACCTGCTAAACTGATAGGATTTAGCCCAGGTGTCATTTCTAGCATGATGCCTTTCCTGAATCCTCCCCCTTTTCCCTCCAGTCAGGAGCAAGGATTTCTAGTGACCTTTCTGTGCCTTGTAAATGTCCCCTCCTTTAAGTGCCATGACAGAGCAGGGTCTGGGGCTCATTCAGCTGTCATCTGTCCCAGTACCTGGTGTACTTGGCACTACGTGGAGCGTCAGAATGGATTGGAAATATAAACATTCTCATAAGGATATCTTCTTCCTCCTTTTTTCTGTACCCTGATGTAGTTTGTAAGAATGTGTTATTTACTTTAAAATAGGTACTTAGTTTATTTATATTTCGTTAGTTTCCTAAAAGCATTCTCCTGTTTGTGTCTTCCAAGGTAAGGTAGATTGTAAAATTATTCAACACATAGCTATTATAAGTACTCATTGACAATTGACTGTCTGGTTCTCAAGTGAGATGGTGATAAATTTTAAAGTTTCCTTCTAAACTTTAAGAAAGAGAAGGGGTTACAGTCATGAGTACAGAGATGTGGCCTGAAGCTGACAGTGATTTCAGCTTTTTGCCTGAAATGATCTTTCTTAGTGTGTAGTATTAAAGTTTCCCCAGAAAAATCAACAAACCGAAACATGTTTTGACAGTAGTGATAAAGCTTTATTTTTACTCAAAATTAGTTGCTCTGGTTTCTTTTCACTCTAAAGTCACAGATAAATATTCTATTATTTTTTCTGATAGTTATCACATCTGGCTTTTGCATTTGTATGCTTGTATTTGTGTATCTCTGGATCTTTTACTTTTCAACTCCTTTCCTTTGATTCTTAGAGAACTTTGTGCTTGTAATCTATATGTGATATTTGCTGTTCAGCCAATTTTGATGTATTCTTTTTTCATGTCGCTACAAAAATACTTGCTGTTTGTTGACTTTTTTTCCTCCACCCTGCTCCTATGTTGAGTGCAGCTTATTGTATTTGAAGCAAAACTGCTGGAGTGATACCATGAAAGCCAACTTCAGTCTATTTTTTTCTTCCTTTTTGTCTTTCTTTTTTAAAAAAATCATTATGAGGAACCAGTAATCTTGTCAGTAAACTATTTCTTTTTGCTAGAGAGAGTTGAGTATAGCAGGAAAATATAAGCCATCTTTTTTTCTGTTTTTCTTTTATTACACCATCCCCCAGTCCAATTTCCCAACCCACCCTCCATTCGTAGAATTCTCAAATGAATATTCAGCTCCTTTCTCCATTTCTAATCTAGTTTTTATAGGGACCATAATGGATAATGAAATTTCTAGAATTCAACTTACTGATAGGATTTGTAACACATAAAAAGGGAAATGTAATATTTTTTAAAATTACGTGTACAGTGGAGAGCAATGTGGTGGCATAAATTATTCTGAATTAAAGTTCTGGGTCTTAGTGGTGTCTCTGCAACCCCAGAGCTGTAGTGTAAGTGTGAAAGATACACAGACACAAATCTGGTTCTGTGAGCCTGTGTGCTGCTGCGTGAGGGGCCAGCGAGTAGAAGGGTGAGGCCTGCTGCCCAGTGTGTGCACACACCTTGGGAGTAAGTCACAGTCCAAATGATTTGTGAATTGTGGCTTTGTGAAGTGGCTTAATGAATTTGTTCATTTAGTTTTGGTTGGATTGTAATAAGAGACTGTCTTATGGTGAGTATCTGGCCGATTATATTTTGCCTTGTAGATTTTCTTTCTGGTGTGTAATGGGTACATGATCTCAATAAAAAATGATCCAGAAATTGCAGATATTTTCTCTGATAAGTAATCCTCAAGGATGGTAGCTCAGAGATTTTGAGGGCATGTTGGTGGTTGATGAGTCAATTTATTATTGAAGATCTCTCTAAAGTGAGATTTCTTCAAGAGCTGACGTCTTTTGGCTTTCTGTTACAAATGTATCAGCTACGCGTGGTGACTATTATTAAATTGAAAACAGCTTTTATTTTTCTGATAGACTATTTTTCAAAATCTGGAACTGTTGTTTCTTCTGGACCAAAAGTAACTGGGTGAAAAAATGGATCAAGACTAAGAGAATAATATGCTGTATGTTTTGCTTGCTAAGAAAACTTGAGTGAGTGGCTGACAACCTTGGCTTTATGTAGTAAAGACCTCTGTTAACTGGAATGCGTCAGAAGAGGCATCCTTATGGACTGTGGAAGTTTTAGGTTAACTGATAATTAAGCAGAAATCTTTGTAGAGGAATTTTTTTTTTTTAATTAGAGTTTGTGATTCTGCTTTTTCTAATATAACATATGGAATCTGCTTGCATCTTTCTTTGGTGGATGAGGCTTACCTTGTTGATCTTTCTGAACATTAGTAATCATTGCATAACACTGTAAATTTAAAAGACGTAGAAAACTGGGACCCAGTGGAATTCTCTGAAAATCCCATTTATACATTTTATTCTTATAGATAAAATTAAAACTTAAAAACCAAGTTTAAAGGATGTTTTAAAGGACAGAAGGTATTTCTGTCATCCAGGGTTCCACCGGTTCACTTAGATTCTGCATATTTGAGTTTTTGAGTATTTTCAAGGGAGTGTGGTGGAATGTTGAGGTCCACAGTGTCTCTAGTCACACCCAGAGGTTCTGGATTTAGATAGCATGGCAACAAAATAAACATGTTTACTTGGTGCATCTGCAGTGTCTATAATTTAGAAGCATCACTGCTGTCAGATTATATTTTTAACCTTTTAAACTGGCACTTTCTTGTAATACATTGGGCTGTTGAAAATCAGATTAAATCAGGGTTTCAACTGAGGAGAATTGGGACTGGAAAGCAAAGCTGGAGATGTCATATGTGATATATCATTCTCCAGAGCTATTTAGTTAGAGGGATGCCTTTTGTTTAAATAAGAATAAAAATATTAATTGGCTACTTCAGCCCACTGATCTTGGAAATTGTTACATCCTCTGATGTAATTTATTAGTGTAACTTACTGAGTGCTAGGGGTTTTAATTGGTGCATAAAGCACAGAATTTATATGGGACTCCTGCCAAGGGTCTCACTCTAAAGTTGAATGTGTCTTTCGTTTTCTCTTTCTTTTTCTCCTCTTTCTCCTTCCCTTCCACCATCCCTCCTCTTCCTCTCCCTTCTCCACTTCTTCTCTTTGTAATTGTGCACTCTGAGATCATTACTTTCCAGGTAGACCTTGGCAGTTTGTCTTTGGCAGTTTCTTCTAGGATACATGTGGAGAAAAACCCACCAATATAGAATTAGTCTGTTTCCTCAGCTTCTTGAAAAACTACTTCACACTTCCTTGCCTTCTAGTTAGAGGTGACAGTGTTATGCCTGGCTAGTGTCTAGTCTTACGTTGACTGGACAGGTTTGCTTGGGTGTTACTGAAACAAAATGAGTTTTCACCTACCCAGTAGAAACCTGTACTGCATAAGAGGTAACAGTGTCAAGTTTAAAGCTAGGAGTTAAAGATGGGATTTGTAACCTCTTTCAGAAAGTTTTATGTCTCATTATTAACACAAGCCCATAGTAACTGGTTTTTTTTTTTTTTTCTTAGAAGAGAAAGGCTGTTAAGTATGTGTAGTAAGATGAATTTTTCACGTGAAATTTGAGAAGTGTCTTTCTCGGTCACTGGAGTGGGTAACAGAGAAAAAATGAGCCTTTTGGACCACATAGCATGTCATTGCTCTGCCTCTGGATTAAAGTGGAGGAAAAGAATGAAACCCTACACTACTTAGAGCTTAGCGGGTCATTGGAACCTGTCCCGTTGCCAGAACAGCAGACTTCTTTTTCCAGGTTCCCTAGAGGGTACTCTGACCCTGGTTCCTTATCACCTCCAGAATGTTGCTGATTTGAATGTCTTAAGTTTGATTCTTCTGCTGAAGATCAGGCTCATGCATCTAGAAAGGAGCAGTGTAGAAAAGTGCATGGTTTCCCCTTCTAGGGTATTGAGCAATATAGTTATGAAAAAGACCACTCTTTTGGTGTGTGGAGCTCTAATTTGACCATCGGTTGTTTAAAAAGCAAGGTTGTGCGATCACATTTGAGGCTGATGGATTTAAGATGTTAAACTGTTCTGAGTTTATTTAAATTGCTGATGTTCTTTAGGGAGTTGAAAACATTGATCGTTGCAGAGAATTCAGAAACCTTTAAGAGTAGTGCTTGGATCATTCTCATAGAACTATTAGTTGATGTCAGATATTTCAGTTTGAGGTTGGAATGAGCTCGCTTGCTCTGGGCTGTGGTTCCTTGCCTGACATCACTTCTTTACCTACGAAGTTATGGGAAGCTCCCAGTTGCACATTTCCCTTGGGCAGTCTTGTGACTGCTGCCTTTGCTGCTTCTGTATCCGTGGAGGAGGCTGCTTTGTGTGCTCAGACACTCCGCAATGGGGGTCAGCCAGGCCACATGCCTTACCTCTCCCAGCCCGCTGTCCCTGCACCAGCTTGCCACTGATGCCTGTGTCTATTAGGTGCTCACCAGAGCGTTGCAGGGCTCAGAAAATTGCTTTCTCTAAGAACTGGCTGTTTTTGTTTAAATAAGTCGTTTTCCATGAGGAGGTACAAGTAACTTCAGGAATATTCTTTGAAAATTGTACATGTGTTTGGCAAAAAGGGCCACATTTCAAAACAGATAGTGCATTTCTACATAGATTTTGACACAAAGTTCCATACATTTGGAGTTAGAGTCTGATTGTGGAATTAGAAAAGGCATTTTCCAGGATTTGAGCGTTTCCTCTCTTGGGGGTCCCCTGCAACTTTTTAAGCCAAGTACAGGTGATTCTGTGGTTCTTTCTTTCAAAGACTGAAAAGTATTCGTGAATTATGTTCTGCAATATCTACCTTTTATTAGACTATGAAATGACAGCTGCTTAACAGGAATATTATAGTTTTGACTTTAGTAACTTCGTAAAATGTCCTGCTTAGTACACTTAAGAAAAAGTCAGATCTACTATCAGTGATGTGTGAATAATAATGGAATATTAAAATTTTAAAGGTTTGATCCAGCAAGCCTGTCTTAGCATTTATTCCGTTTCAGACTATAACTGACTTATGGCATAACTAAAATATATAGTGAGCACGTTATTTTCGCATATTGTCAGTCTAGTAGTATCTGTCATTCATTCACTCAGCTTGTGTGAAGTCTCAATCGTGTGGTTATGGAAACGCTGAGTTCAGGTTGAAACAATGATTTCTCCTGTGTTGTTGGTTTGCCTGTTTTCTCAGGTGCCTTTTCACAGCCTGACTTTTACTTCTTTCCTGCTGACAAAGTTGATGAACATGTGGGAAGGCAATGGGAAAAAATGGGGGTTACGTGTGATTCAAGCTGGTCCAGCCCAACGGGACTGGAGGGATTTTCAGAATTGCAGGGACAGCTGGGTAGAGGGGGACTTACTAGATAAACCACAGAATCCTTAATTCTCTAACAGTGTGCCTTGCTTCTCGCACACCCCAGATGATAGGGTATTGCCTACCCAATCACTTTCCTTGGTGTGGTGCTCGCTGGGGGTGGAGATAGAAGGGGAGGAAGGAAAGGAAGACAGATGGGCCAAGGAAGGTGGAGGAGGAGGGAGAGGATGGGGGAGGAGAGAGACCTTGTGGGCTGCTGAATACAGTGGGATTGAAAAATGGTGGGTTTTCTTTGTGCTTGGTAGTTTCATGATTTAATTGTCTTAGACTAGTTATGAAACTATGAAAATTGATTGATTTTTATATATTTGCTATGAGATTGCTTATTTTCTAAGGAAAGGACCCTGTAGTTTTTGTTGCGCTGTGACAGTTCGTTATTGAACTGACTTCTTACCCCCGATTTGTTGCTCCTTATTATTGTTTACCTTTCCTTTTCGTTCTTCTTCTTTGGGTACATTTTACATTTTGGTTCGTTAAAAAAAATTTTAGATTTACTTTTGTAAAGTACCTGAAGGTCTTTTAAAAAAATTCTTACTGCCTTCTATGTTTTCAGCTTGTCCCCCCACAACACACACCTTTTTTTGTTTTTCTATGTTGCAAACTTTATTTTTTTAAAGGTAATTTTCTAAAAATATGATTCTGCTATCCAGTGAGACTCTACTAGCACAGATGAAAGAAAAACCGACCCAGGAGAAGTCCTCAACAATAATCATGTCACACACCACTCCCAATTCGGCAGTCTTTATAGTTGGTAAAATTCAGCTCCTTTCTTTGGAAGGGGTGGTGCAAACCAGCTTCTTTACTAAAAAAAAAAAAAAAGGTGAGATTTTAGTATTTGAGGTTTGTCATTTGTAGGGCAGCTCATTGCTGTTCAAACTGGCTTTCATCAGAAATGAATGATTAATTTATTCTGAAAATGGACCTTTCCTCCTTCCCCCTTCTCTTTTTCCTCCCCTGTTAACGTCTGAGCACATGTCTGAATGAAATGGAAATATAGCTCTGTTGATTATAGCTAAATCATGCATCATGCCTCAAACATGTATAATTTAGAGCTGGGTGCTTCAGTTGAGTGCTCTTCCATCTGAAAGGTTTGCAATTTTACAGAACTGATGCATGCTTCTCATTAATGTCGTCAGGACTTGTAAAGAATAGTTAATAACAGCCTCCTCCTCCCAAAGCACAAGCACATTCCTTCTACCCCATTGTACTTATTCATTTAAAATGAGTTAAAACCATATCAATGGTCACTTGAAATGAAAGCCATTTGAATATATTCTTGTTAGGTGCAAATTAATTTAATTCTTCAAAAGTAGTCAGAGCAACAGTAGATACAACAGTGTCTCCTTAAGTTCTATTTTGCCTTCACAGTGAGGTCTAAAAAGAAAAGGACGTTAAATTTAATCAAACCTTGGAAAACAACTTCTGTTTTGAAAACAAGTTTTTGAAAGTTTCTAAGTCAAGACTACCTACATTAAAGAGTTACATGCGATGCAATGCAGTCCTCAGGATCATATGCCTCTTTAAGAGGATGTTTGTTAACTTCTCCTGATGGAATAATGGCAGGGAAGAAGAATATTGAAGACTTAAAAGTGTTTTAGTTTTTAACTTTATCCCAAGGACTTAATAGTGTTTTCAGTTTGAAATTTTGGTTTAACCACAAGATGGAAAAATTGACGATGCAAGAACTAGTGCACACGGGATCTAATGGGCAAGTTGGGTGGTGACTTGGTATCATGGGAGCATCACTGTTCATCCCGAGGTACAGGAGGGAAGGCCAAGAGAATGGCAAAGATGCATGAAGCTGGCGGGTTTGCTGGCCTGGGCATGGGGATGCTGACATAGCAGCTGACCATTGATTTCTGTCCTTTTTCCCTGACTACTGTATTGTTTAGTTGTGCTGTCAGCTGAGGAGAGCATTAGTTCAGGAGTATAAAAATAGTTGTTTTGTCTGGTTTGGTGAGAACCCAAAGGCTATGGCAAGGCTTGGACCATCAGGGAGGGATGGCTGTTCATAGTACTGAACAGTTTCCTGGGAAGTCTGGGATTCCCTTGCATAGATGAAAGTAAAACTTGTTTCAGTCAACTTAAGACAAAGTTTCTGTTTGATTCATAATGAAAATGCTTAACATTTTCCAGGCATTATTCTGTTTACTGTGTGTATGGGTCTGGGAAAATTAAATGTAGGAAGAGATGTCATCAGACCAGAATCTTGTATGTGCTCTCCTGTGCCCTCAGGGCTTTTGTCAGGAAGGACGTTAGGACTGGCAAGGCAAGACTGGCTGGCACAAGAATGGCCAGTTAGGCAACTAAACATCTTTTCCTCTTTGGCCTGTTAGGTTTTTTTCTGAGGTGGAATTTGCCTCACAGTTTTTAGGAGATAATTTATTTCATAGACCATGTAGTCTGTTCTCACGTGGCTATGAAGAAATGCCCGAGACTGGGCAATTTATAAACAAAAGAGGTTCAATTGACTTACAGTTCGGGATGGTTGGGGAGGCCTCAGGAAACTAACAATCGTGGCACCTGATTGTAAGGCGCCTCTTCACAGGGCAGCAGGAGAGAGAGTGAGGCAAGCAGGGAAAATGCCAAATGCTTATAAAACCATCAGACCTCATGATACTCACTACCATGAGGACAGCGTGGGGGGAACCACCCCCATGATTCTGTTACCTCCACCTGGCCCAGCCCTTGACATGTGGGGATTATTACAGTTCAAGGTGAGATTTGGGTGGGGACACTGAGCCAAACCATATCAGACCCTATTCCTGGATTTGAATTATTAGTATTTCATGACAAGGAAAATTCCTTGTAGCGTTGTACAAAGGCCTTCATAAGCTTAAACAAATGCAAAGGGTGTTACTTGTGGCTATTCAGTACCACATCAGTGTAGTTCTGATCTTTTCCAGCTCTAGAGAGTTCTTGTATTAGCAGTCGTCTCTTAAGTTACTGTGATTTGAGTCTACCTGTCCCCCTTGGAAATAAGAGGTCACCGTGGCTCTTAACTTTGGATAGCGACACTGATCTCTGCTTCACCTGTAAAATTTTGGCTTACCCTTTAAAGTTAAAACAAACTCAGGGTTTCAAGTAAATAGGCAACAAATACATTACTCATTTAGAAGTCTGTTGGACGGAATCAAGACATGCCACTTCTTGAATGCTATTATCTCTAACTGGAGGCTTGCTCCTACCCACTGCACCGTCTGAGAATATGGTGGGCTTGTGAGAGGAAACTCCCACTGAGCCATTAGGCTCCCATTTACCTAGTAACTCGCCCCTGGATGCCTCACAGTCGCTAAGTTGTCAGAGTTAGGAATTTAATACTTAGAAGTGGTGGTGAGCTCCATGCGTGGGGATGACATCATAGTAGTATCCGTAACCTAGAACCTGGCAGAGGCCTAGAATATTGTGGGGGCTTAGTAGAAATGCATTAAACAAGGAATGAATGAATCAATCTTCCACACCCTTCTCTTTGCATACACATTTACACATAATTACATATATATTTGTCCTTTACAAAATTCTCAGTTTGATTTTTTTCCTTCCTGGCCAGTTCAGTTCCTTTTCATTGTAAATGAAGAGGATGAGGTTATGGCATACTTTTTTTTTTTTTTAAAGCACTAAAGATTGCTATTTATAATACTTATTTTTAATAAAAATAGGAGCACATAGCCTTCATGTTTCAAATAAAAAAGATGAAAAAAACTACTGCCCTATTTTTTTAAGTTTAAAAAATTATAGGACCAGATTTAGATCTTTTTAAACTACAGCTTTTTTTGTTTGCTTTTCATTTTGATCTTGTGTAAAAATGGTTCAACTAGTACAGAGTGTTCCCGTATATCCTTCATGCTTCTTCTAGTATCAGTTTTCATATTTATGGAAAAATTATGGAGCCTGGAAATCAACAATGGTACAATATTATTACTGAAACTACAGATCTTCTATGAATTTCACCAGTTTTTCCCCAATCCCTTTTTTTCGGTTCCACAATCCAGTCCAGTATCTCACATTGCATTGGTTGTCATGTCTCCTTATTCCCTTCTTTCTAATCTGTGACAGTTCCTCAGTCTTTCATGACCATGACACTTTCGTTGAGCACTGGTCGGTTATTTTGTAGACTGCCTCTCAATTTGGGTTAGTCAAGGCTATCCAGTTTTGTCTAGAAGTCCATTGAAGTAATGTGTTCTTAGTGTATCACAGCTGGATACATTGTATACAAATGATAATGAAATTTGTCTTACCTTGATCACTTAGTGAAGGTGATGTCTGCTTAATTCTCCTCTGTAGTTAGTATTATTCCTTTGTAATTGATAAATATCTTGGGGGAGACACGTTGAGATGAATTTTCATGTTTTCCCTTAGACTTTCACCCACTGATTTTAGCATCCATCAGTAGATCTTGCCTGCAAGTCATTTCTGTGATGTTTGCCTAATGGTGATTTTGTATTTCCTTTATTTCTTTTATGTTTATTGGAATTCTTCCATAAGGAAGATCTGTCCCTTCTCCTTCATTTAAATATTTATTCAGTTTTTTATATCAAAATGGAGTTTCAGGTATTTATTTTGTCCTATGATTATAATCCAAAGGAGTAAATTATTATTTACTTTTTTGCTCAAACTGTTTCAGCTTTGGCCATTGTGAGTTCCAGCAGGTTGGCTCCTGTGTCCTTTTGACATGCCCCATTGGGCACTTCCTTGATTTTTGGCAGCATATGATGTTTTAGGCGCACCTTGTATGTTCCCTGTCTCAGCCTGCAATCAACCACTTTTTCACAGAGCCTTATTTCCTTTTATTAGAGGATGATATTTAGAAGCCAGGATCTGGGTGCTAATTGAACTCACTGCTTCTGGATTATCGTTGCTTCCAAACCTTCTCAGTGGAGAGCTAGGAAAAACATGCATGTATACTAGCCTATGCTTGTATATACATCTATATTTATTTCTGTATACATGTATTTGTGTGTGTGCATGTGTATACTCATACTATACTACCACTGATTCCAGTCTAACACCCTAAGAATCATTCTAGCCTTCTCTCTTCCCTTGTAACTTCTTTCATAGACAGTGAGAAACTTAGTTCTCATTACTACAGCGTATTTACCTCTTTGTTCAATCCTATTGTATCATTGAGGATTCAACCAGAGAAACAGAACTAGCAAGAGATATATTAAAAAGATTTCTTGCAAAGAATTGGCTTGTGTGATTGTGGGGCTGGCTTGGTCAGTCCAAAATCCATAGAGCAGGCTGCCAGGAAAGACAGACTAGAACTCTTGGGCATGAGCCAAAGCTGCTGTCCACAGGGGGGATTCTTCAGGGAAACCAGAGTTCTGCTCCTAAGCCTTTTCATCTGATTCAATCCCCACAGGCTATCTAGGAGAATCTCCTTTATGTAAATATAACTGATTATGAACTTTAAAAACATCTACAAGATATCTTCATAGCAGCATGTAGATTAGTGTTTGAATAACTAGGGACAATAATCTGGTTGAATTGACACATAAAACTGGCCATCACACCTAATATATGCATAATATAGTTACAAAATTGCTAATATGATAGACACGATTATAACATTTGTGAAATTATAAAGAATTGTAAAATTTACAGACATGATGAATGTAAAATAGCACTGTTCAGAATCTCTAATTATACCTTTTATTTATAGTCTTGTTGGGCCTCTTGCCCTATAACTCCAGCCCTGTCTTGCCCTGTAACCTCAGCACTTAGTATGGGGCCTGGTACAGGAATAAAAGGAATAAGGATTTCTATCCTCATATTTCTTTATTAGTGACTTTACTCTTTGCCAGTATTTCCATTACAGGAGAAGAGGGATGTGGAAGACCCAGTTTGGAAGGGGTTAGAAAAAGACCAAAAAGTGGGTGTTAGGTTAAGTCCTGGATTCTAGGTGTATTGCTATGAAGAACTTCCTGAGACTATGTTCTTTATAAAGAAAAGAGGTTTAATTGGCTAACAGTTCTGCAGGCTGTGCGGGTAGCGTGGCTGGGGAGTCCTCAGGAAACTTTCAATCATGGAGGAAGGCAAAAGGCAGGCACATCCTCACATGGCAGAGCAGGAGAGAGAGAGTGAAGGGGAAGGTGCCATATACTTTTAAACAACCACATCTCATGAGAACTCTTATCAATCATGAAACAGCGCTAGGGGGATGGTGCTAAACCATTAGAAACCACCTCCATGATCCAGTCACCTCCCACTAGGCCCCACCTCCAACACTGGGGATTACAATTCAGCATGAGATTTGGGTTGGATCGCAGCCAGATCATATCTCTAGGAAGATGTTTCATAAATGTTCTTTTTGCCTCTGGTTAATATTGAAATAGTTCAGTGAATGACAGATCCGTTTCATTCACAGAATGCCTGCTTTCCCTCCCTTCCCCACACCTTTCCACTCCTTCTACAAGTTCTGCTTAGTTAGGTTTTATACCTTTGAGAGCAGGATAACTCCCCATGGTTTAAAGTTCCAGAATAGATTAGCTGAGGGCATTATCAGACAGTAACAGTTCACATTTTTGTTGTTTGGAGTAGCAGCAGAATGCAAACTATCATTTATTCAACCATATTTTATGAGGATTTTTCCTACGCCATGCATTTGGGCTACAGAAAGGAAAAGATATGGCCTTTGCTATGAAAGGGTATATATTCTAGTGTACTGTTTCTCTAATTTGAGTAACATATGGTTCTGTTTCAAATGGAAAAGAACTATCTGAACTCCCAATGTTGACTTACGTTACTTTTGTTATAATATTACATAAGTGTGTAAAAACCTGTAACTAGGAATAAGCACCTTATGCTTATATATTTTTTACAGCTATAAACCACAGCCAGTTTGTAATGAAATATAAAACTATAAAGCCATTGAAATCCAAACTGACTGTATTAATTTAATGTGACAGATGACACTGTTTTGCTAAAACAAAAGGACTATTTGCAATACAAAATATTGTATTGACTCATCCAGGCAGAGGTTTTTGAGTTCAGACTACCTCTCCTGTGTGGGATGACTCAGTGTTCCCTGTTCTGTGTCGGAAATGCTGAAGTCCTGGTTCTTGTGGAGTGCAGTATGATTTCATTTGGTCTTCTCTTGCCCCAAATGCATCATCTGTGTAGTAGGTCTGCCTCTTGGTTTTTTGTTAGTGACAGACAATGGAAAGGGTAACAGTTTGCCCCATCATGACTCTGAATGCAGTACAAACTGGCCCTGAGAAAGAAGATTTAAAAATAGGCTTCTTTACATATTGTGGACCCCTAAGAATAGGTCCATGAATCTCCCTTCGAGACACATTGGTTCCGTGGAGAGAGAGGTGCAAACATACTTTCACCATATGATGTGCTCATTGCTGTACTGGAAGTTCGTGTATGGTACCATCTGATGGTAGGAGAAGTTGTGAGCATTAGGTTGAAACTTGAAGAATGAGAAGGATTTTGCCAGGCTGACATGTAAAGGAGGGCATTTCCAGCCGGACTAACAGCATGTACACAGTCATAGGGTTTTGGAAGAATGGGTGGTTCTGTACTACTGGAATACAGTACAAACTTGTGAAGTTGAAAGTAGCATTCTAGCACAGTCTTTATTAGGGAATTCTTATGTTTGCATGATGAGAGATAAATTTTACTCGTGTAATAACATTATAAGATAAAGGTCTTCTTTTTTTTCTTCTTCTTTACTGAGGTGTTCTTTATATGCCACACCTTACCTACTTCAGCATAGTTCAGTGGTTTAGTAAATTTACATATTACTTTACGTATTCATCACCACAGTCCAGTTCAGAATACTTTCATCACCGTACAGTGTTCCCTCCTGCCAGTCTGTGGTTAATTCCTGTGCTCGTCTCAGCTCTAGGCAACCACTGATCTGCTCTTTGTCTCTATCATTTTGCCTTTTCTAGAAATTTCGTAACGTAGGATCACACAGGATTTAGTCTTTTGTGTCTGGTGTCTTCCACTTAACATCATGTTTTCAATAGTCAGCCATGTTGTAGCATGTATAAGCACTTATTCCTTTTTATGACCAAGTGATATTCCATTGTATATCAATGGCCATGCCACATTTTGTTTATGTGTTGATAAGTTAATGTACAGTTGGATGTCTTCAAGTTTTGGCTATTATGAATAGTGCTGTTATGGACATTTGCTTGCAACTCTTTGTGTGGATGTATGTTTTTCTTTGGTAGATACTTAGTAGTGGAATTGCTAGGTCTTGTGATGAGATGCTGTACCATCTTACTGAGTTTATTGTATTACTGGCAACAAGCCATAGTGTTGTCATTTGCATTTATGGTGAACAGCAGCACATGTACGTGGGGCAGAGGGAATGAGAAGATATGAAAATCACTGGTGGGATGGCTTCTTTCTTTGTCTCTCACTTAACATTCCGAATTCCTACACCAGCACCAAATTGCATAGAATGGCATTCTGAGGGTATAACTTTCTTCTTCCTGAAGTTTAACGTTTATATTAATTCTTTTTCTCTTTATGAGCTCTGGTTTTATGTGAACTATTTGTCGATCTGTGGAATCTAGAAAAATATAGTGATCCCCAACTGGGCTAAAACAACACTGTTATAATTCTCTGTCTTGTGATGGAATTCGCTGGCCCTAGCCTTTTAGAAAGTTAGGCAAAAGCTATAAATATGTAGGAGGAAGAGCAGATATTTTGAGGTGTGTGGTTTGGGTATGTGTTAAAAAGGAAAACTAGAGTACTGTTATGTTATTACCCATGTGGCATTTTGACCACAGCCTTATTAGTCTGACAGGTTGTCTTGGAATCAGATTTGGTACAAGACTTCATGGTCTGTGTAACTGAACCTGGGAACAGTTCAGTTTAGGTTTGGTGTTTTAATAGCATTAGATGAGAAATACAGATTACTGAATACCTTTGGGTCATAATATAAAGTTCAGCACCAGATCGTTGTCTTTCCCTGGTAAATCCACTTCCTTATGCTGGATTCTGTCTCTGGGCAGCTGGCACTATGAGCTGTGCAAACCGGAACCTGGAGGTCAGCCTGGATCCTTCCCTCACCCCTCATGTCATATAAATCCCTGAGCTTTTTTTTACTTCCTTATGTCCAATCTGACTTCTCTTTTCTACCCCAGACTTGCCTGTAGCCTCCTTATTCCTTTTCGTCTTTTCTCCATTCCAGTCCATCCTTCACAGTGCTAACCAGAGAGATCTATTAAAAATGAAAAGAGCTGTGACCCAGTTAAGATTTATGTAAAAATGTGTATGTGTATGTGTGTTGACTCTAGGATAAGGTGTAAATGTTCTGTGGTGTAAAAGGGCCTTCACAGTACGGGCCCTGCTCACATCAGCCCCCTCTGTGTCCTCATGTACAGGCTGCAGCCTATTCTTGGAGCTTCTCAGGTGGTCCATGTGCTCTTGCTTCCAGGCCTTCACAGATCCTGCTCTGGCTGTCCGGGACACCCTGTCCTCCCCAGCCCTTGTCTGCTCTGAACATATAAATTTAAGGCTCAGTGTAGGGGCCTCTGCTGCCCGAAACCTTCCCGCACATCTTTTCCCTCCTCTCTTCCTCTCTTCTGTGTTGTTCTGCGAGCACTTTTGCAAACCTTCCTGTTGTCCTTTGTCCCCAGGGACTGTAGCAGTGTGTTCTGCTCCTCTGCTGAACTATGCACTCCTGGTAACAGGGACTTTTCTTACATGTTTGTGACCCTGGCGTCTGGTCCTATGCTTGGCACAAGTGAATACTCCACAAGGCTTTTTCAGATGAAGAGGGAAGAGGAGTGAGGGAAAATGGGGGATGGGAGCAGCAGATACTTGTGAGAAGTGAGAGGCAGCCCATGAATATCGGAGGAGGAGGTGTGTGGGTAACTGTATCTTTCAGGAAGGCTGAGACCCAAACCCATTCACTGATGGGAAAGAGCTTCATGAGAGAGGCCACCCCCTTAGCTTGTTTCGGTCATCAAAGACCTTGTGCTGAGAAAATGTAGACTGACATTTTACCCAAATTCTTTAAACTAGGGTTTAAATATTTTTGGCCTTAGTATGTATGGATCCTTCTGTGAAGGCAGATAAAACATTCTAACCAGGGTTGTAATAAAATTGAAACAAGAGTTGTTAGATGCCAAAATGGGTGAACCTACTAGGTAAGTGTTAAACCACACATCCATGGTTATTGAAAAGTGAGGGCTTTGCAAACAACGTACTTTTCCCTGTTTAACTTTCTTCTTATGCATAGTTCTGCTTTACGTATTCTGGTAAGATATTCTGCACACTGCAGCTTGTTCTTTGTCCTTTTTTATTTCTACAACTTGCCAAGTGTAATCACATGTGGAATTATGCCTTACAAAATAAGAATGCCTGCCTCAAGGAGCATGGGCGTCTAGGACGAAAATGCTATGAGAGAAGAAATATAAGAATATGTCTTATCAGCAGGTATTTCTCCATTTGGCTCATGGTTCAGTTTGCTTGGAGATTGGAGCCCACCTTTTACTTTTTTTTTTCATTTTAAAAACTACATCACATTGTGAAATCTTTTTTGTTATTTTGGTAGATTAATTTTTACCTGACCTTCAGAAGTCATGTTGCCTCAGTTCATTTCCAGATTCTCTCACTTTGCAGTATCTCTGAAAAAATCTTAAAATCTCTAAAATATTGTATATGTTGTGTTTTGTTTCTTGGTCTAAAAGCTCAAGTATCTTTTAGGGATTAATACAAATATTTTGTGTTTTACTGTCATTAAGGATGTTTAATGTCTTTCCTCCCATGTATATAAAACATGCATTTTCCTGCCTTCTTCCTTTTTTGGTGCTGGTCGGAGATTTAACAAGTCTTGCTTCCCTATAACTCTCTATGCTGCTCCAGCTACCTAGTGGATGGGATTAATAGTTTTCTTAGAAATCTATGTTACAGACATTAGTAATATTGTTATTAAGAGGAAAACGTTAATAACTTTAGTTACGCTTGCTACCTTCCCTCTCAAGTGCTTGAGATGTAAGGATAAATAAGGTAAAGTGCTTTGATCTCTTCAAAAGCAAAGTAGTTTGAGGAGGAAATACTGTGGGGATTAAGTCCCTGGCAGAAAGCACGGCGTAACTGTCAAGTGTGTCTGGTGGTTAACATTAAGATGCAGTGTTAACTGCCAATATGCCAGCTTGAAGGAAACCATTTCCCCATGTATAAGCCAAAATAAAGAAATTCACTTAGATAGAGTTTAAGAATGAAGATGTATTTTAATGAATGCTATGTATGTTAATTAATCCAATGTAATCTCATAATTGATCCCATTTTCTATTACCCATATGTTTAGTTTTTTGAAAAATTATTTTAAGTGTACTCAGTAGTCACTCTAAGATAAGTGATTTTTTTGTCAGGCTAGCCTATATCTGACACACTACTCAGTACTAGAGTATTTATTAATGAGTTTTGGGAGTAGGTAATTAACATAACTAAGAATGTTTAAGTATCTGTTTATATATTTTGAGGTATTTATAGTACTTGAAAAATATCTTACAACCTTTTATTTCCAAGATTCTAAATATTTGAAGGGCTGTCAGGTAGAAAAGTGGCAGACTTACTTGCATTGGTTAAGAGGGCTTGATACGGACATTGAGTAAAAACGACAGAGAAGCCAAGTTTAACATAATATACAGAAAACCTTTACTAGGGACATGAGCTGGCCTTCTGTGGCTGTGCTCCATCCAGTTGGGACAGCTGGTCGGCCAACCCTCTGTCTCAGAGCTCGCAGAGTGGATTCTGGGCAGCACTGGAGTGGCTGGACCAGGTGATGCACAGGATTCCTTCACCCTTGACCCTGAGAAATCTGATGTAACTTTATGGATAAGAAGATTGAAGTTTAAGGAGATGAAATGATTTTGTCTTTTGCATGTTAAGAACTATGAAAATGAAAGATTCAGGCACCCTTGCCGTCTTTGTGGCTGGAAATAAACAGTGAAAAATGAGATTGAAGTAGGTGCTTCTGACAGTGTTGCCTGCCTGCCCATACCCGCCCACAGCACCCCGTGTGGCCTCTTTGCAGCATCTTTGGTGACTTGGAGCAGTTGCAGGGTTTAACGCCAGGTGGCCTTTGCCTGTCATTCTCCTGTTGCTCCCTCCCTCGTCCCCCATTTACCTCATGAATTTTTACTTCTATCCATTGCATTGTTCTGCAGTTACCACCTCTGTGAACTCACTTTTGATCCTCACTTATCTTTACCCCATGGTTACTGCTCATCCTTGCTGGCCCCAGGTACTTCAACTGTGATGCTTCCTTGCTATTTTACACAGACCTGTTCTAGAACAACATTACATACTGTAAGTGTTTCACATTTCTCAAGGGGCTGAACTTCCTCAGTGCATTGTGTGACCTTAGTAATACCTCAACCGTTAGAATGTAGTTGTTCAGCTAGGACCTGAGTCACAGTGTTTGTTCATCCCAGTTCTGCTGCTTCTTAGCTCCATGATGATGAACAAGTTACTTAACCAGCACCCCAGTTTCTCTTCTCTTAGATGAGGATATTAACAGGGCCTCCCCCATAAGTTTAAGATTAACTGAGTTAATATATGTAAAGTGCTTAGAACAATATCAGGTAAGCATTTAGTAAGTTATAGTTACTATCTGGACTAAAGCTGAGAAACAAGTTTTATTAAGAAACAAATTATTAGTAGTTTATTTAAGAAGACAAAGTTCTGGGCCAAAAGAAAATGAGATTAAGCTGCTCTTAACAAAGATAACCCAAAGACACCTAAGTCATATAGTTGAAATTTAGTAGATGTTTCCTCTCTCATCAAATAGCCCAAAGTTGAGTAGCCCAAGGCTGCTGTAGTCCACAGGATCGTTCAGGGACCCAGCTTCCATTCATGCCGTTACTCCCAGGTAGCTGCTCCCACTCACATAGTAGAAGCTGCCCTGTCTCCAGTCTGTGTTCCAGCATTCAGGGAGGAGAAAGGCCAGGGAATGTGGTTTCAACTTTAAGGAGAAGAGCCAAAAGTTGTACTTATGGTCACATCCCTTTGTCCCAAACAATTATGTGGCCACACCTAGCTGCAAGGGAAACTGAGGGAGTGGTTAGATTCCCAGTTCTGCCACTTAAGGCTGTAAGACTTTGGGAAAGCCTTTTAACCTCTCTGTATCTGCTTTCTTATCCATAAAATGGGGGTAATACGAGTACCTACTTCATGGGGTTATGGTGGGAATTACATCATCTTAATACACATGAAGGATTCTGGACAGGGCTTGACACAAAAGAAGCATTATATAGATGTTAGAAGTTGTAATTATTCTTTTACTAAAAGGAAGACGGGAAGATGAGTATTGAGGGACAATTAACAGTCTGTGTATGAGAGGAAAACCGGAGACTGGAGCTCTGCAGCCTGCCTCATTATTTGAGGTTTCTGGGTGGCCACCAACTTACTATAATTATTCAAGGTCCCAGGAACTTCTCAGCTCTATCTAAGTCTGTCCTGCCCAGGTCTTGTTTAGACCTCCCTTGGGTCAGTCTGAGAAAGGTTTATTATCTTGTGTTTATGGCTTTTATCTCTTAATTTTTCATATATATTTCTTCCTTCACTATAGCTTGTCATTAATATACCAAGGAAGTAAAGAAAACATTCTGTGTATAACCATATTAGTTTATAATTAGAATGTTAATTCTTTCTTACAGTAGATAAATTTGTAAAAAGATGGCTGTAAGATGAAGTTTTCACATATTGAAATTCATTTCCAGTTGATGTCAGTTAGAAAATGTGGATTAGTGGGAACATAGGCAATATGCATTCTAATTATTTCTGACTCCTTTTTCTCCAAGACATCATCCCATGTCTTCATCTAGTGAGGTGGGCTTTGTGGTACTGTATGTCTACACACCTACCTCTGCGGTTCCAAAAGGAGCTGCTTAGAGCACTATTCCAGAAATGATTATGTGTGCCATGATAGTAGGAGAGTGGGTCAAGTATACTCGGGAAATATTGCATGTTGTTTTTTCCACCTGGAGATTCATAACTCTTTGAATCTTATTATATTAGCATTTTTTTTAAAAGCATGAGAAAGATGATAAAACCCTGTTTAATTTTGTTTAGATCTCTTCACAAACTCATTTGCAGATGAATTTTTTTGGCTTATTGGTTTGTTATTGGCTATAGCCATTTGGGAAAATGGGGTTTTTGTATATAATGATTTTGGCAGTATGAGAGAGCCTAATCTATCCGAGTTGCTTGTGGTTCCTGCTCTTAATTGTCATTAGTGTCAAGCTTAAAGATACAGCTTACTACCCTGTTCAGCTAGAGAGAAAGTAGCAAAAAGATGGTCACTGGTGAGAGAAAAGGGTTAGGCACTGCCTGATTCATGGTGCTGACAACTCTCTTCTTTTAGGAATTGATCCAATACAAACTTTTCAGACTGAAATGTTTTCAAAAGTGTGTCCGTAGGCCCTAGAAACCAATTTTGTATGCTAATGATAAATTACATGAGTTAAAAATTTGACTAACATTCTATATAAAATAATTAAATATACCTATGTGAGGAATATCTGTAGTAAAAGCAGAAACTTGAGATTTAATTTAAAAAATAAAGTATAAGAATGATAGGTACATAAAGTTTTTTGTAAACAGCTTCCCCAGCTGTTTTGTGTATTTAAAATGGAGGTCATCACCCTGCATCCTGAAAAACCGAGTTCTTTTCTTGTGTTAGAAATAATCTGTGCATTGGTGTTTGTGAATGTAGCTGTTTAATACTTTAGGTACAGGGTGGCCTTCTACTGAGTATAAATTTAAACCCTCTTCTTATGGTAAGGTTGATTTTGTTTCTGGCTTCTGTTTCAAATGTAAATTGAGTAATACTGTACCATTAGAAATTAAAACAATGAAGACACCTTATTTAACAAAGTATACACTTTTAACAATGTTTAATTCTGGTTTAAATATGCTCAATATAGACATTTAGAAGATATAGAAAAATATAAATAATTAAATTACCCATATCTAATGGCTGTCATCCACTGTTAGTATTTTGGTGTGTTTATTTTAGTTTTTCTTATGCATATTAAAAAGTTTCAACATGTTTAAGGGTTGATGCTGGCCGGGCGCAGTGGCTCAAGCCTGTAATCCCAGCACTTTGGGAGCCCGAGGTGGGTGGATCACGAGGTCAGGAGATCGAGACCATCCTGGCTAACACGGTGAAACCTCATCTCTACTAAAAAACACAAAAAAGTTAGCCGGGCGAGGTGGCGGGCGCCTGTAGTCCCAGCTACTTGGGAGGCTGAGGCAGGAGAATGGCAGGAACCCGGGAGGCGGAGCTTGCAGTGAGCCGAGATCGCACCACTGCACTCCAGCCTGGGCGACAGAGCGAGACTCCGTCTCAAAAAAAAAAAAAAAAAAAAAAAAAAGAGTTGATGCTATATGTACATTTGTATATTTTGGTTTACACAATTTTTTTCATTGCTATTAATTTGTAGTAAACATAATTTCATCATGTAGAATTACACAGTCTACTTGATTCATTGTTATTGAACACCGATACGGTTTGGCTCTGTGTCCCCACCCAAATCTCATCTGAAATTGTAATCTCCAGGTGTCTAGGGAGGGACCTGGTGGGAGGTGATTGTATCATGGGGTGGTTTCCCCCATGCCTTTCCCATGATAGTGAGTGAGCTCTCATGAGATCTGTTGGTTTTTAAGTGGCAGTTCCCTCCATTCTCTCTCCTGCTGCCTTGTGAAGAAGGTCCTTGCTTCCCCTTTGCTTTCAGCCATGATTGTTAATTTCCTGAGGCCTCCCAGCCATGCTGAACTGAGTCAATTAAACATTTTTCCCTTATAAATTACCCAGTCTCAGGGAAGTTCTTTATAGCAGTAGGAAAATGGACTAATACAGACATTCATGTTTACATTTTTTCCCCTTATAAACAGTGACATAATTAACATCTTTGTACATAAAACTTGGCTTACATTTCAAATTTATGTCCTTAGGGTAGATCCCTCAAATTAGAATTACTAGCTCAAAGTTCATGAGTACTTTTACAAGGGTGTTGATGAATGTTGTTAAATTCCTTTGTGGAGAGATTGTATTAATTAACGTTCTTACCTGTAGTCTGTTAGAGCACTGTGTCATTTGATCAGAGTTTGGTGATTTGATTGGCAAATAATGAAACCTTGCTTTAATTTGTGTTTTTTGATTACTGATAGGAATTTTATGTTAAAAACTGTTCGTTAGCCATTGTTATGTTTTATCTGTGAATTGTCATGTTCTTTGCCAATTTTTTGATTGTGTGTCTATGAAGATGTCTGTGTTTTGCCTTTATTTGTAAAAATGTTTATTAAAGTCACGAGGCTTTTGTCATGTTATTGCCAGTGTTTTTTCTAGTTTTGTTGGTTGTGTAATTTTATAATTTTTGATGTGCAGAAGTTTCAGGTTTTTACGTATTCAAGCATATCAATCTGTTGGGTTTTGTTTTGTTTTTTTTTTTTGGTTAATTTTTCATTGCTTTTATGTTAGGAACATTATTCCTGATTCAGGGATAAGATGAATAGTTAACTTTGTTTCTTCTTTTATTTTTTGACTGTTCACATCGATCTTTTGAGTACTTTAGAATTTATTCTGTGGTGGAATGTAAGATACAGCTCGAAACAATTCTTTTCTTTCAAAGTAGCCTCAGTTTCCCCAGCACAATCGATTGGATAATCCAGCTTCTTTCTCATTGACTGGTGGTCCTTTCTTCATCGTACATTACTTTTAATATATCAAGGGTCTATTTCTGAAGTGTTTCTTCTGTTCTACTGGCTTTTGGTTTTTGTTCTCAAGTAATACATTTTATTTTTATTTTTATTTTATTTTATTTTTGAGACGGAGTCTTGCTCTGTCACCCAGGCTGGAGTGCAGTGGCGCGATCTCAGCTCACTGCAGCCTCCGCCTCCCAGGTTCACGCCTTTCTCCTGCCTCAGCCTCCTGAGTAGCTGGGACCACAGGCGCCCGCCACCATGCGTGGCTAATTTCTTTGTATTTTTAGTAGAGACAGGGTTTCACCATGTTAGCCAGGATGGTCTTGATCTCCTGACCTCGTGATCTGCCCGCCTCAGCCTCCCAAAGTGCTGGGATTACAGGCGTGAGCACCCAGGTTCAAGTAATACATTGTTTTAATTATTGTACCAACAATGCTAGTTTTCTGCCTTGTTTTTCAGCAATTAGTACCCCTTATTTCCATTTCAATTTTATTGATTAGGCTAGAACTTTTATTTATAACAGTATTTAGGAAAATGGTAATAGTGGACATCCGTGTTTTGTTTCTGATTTTTAATATAAGTACTTTTACTGTTTTATCTTTAATTATGTGAAGGAAATATTTTATTCTTGGTTCTTAAAAACACTAATCTGGAATAATAAAGAATTTATCAAATGTCCTCTCAGTATCTGTAGTAAGTCTGAATTTGGAAGCTGTTTATAGATTGAGTTTTTATAGGTGAATCATACTTTGTGAGTAACTTATATTGCAAATTCCAAAATGTGTCCCTAGAGAAAATGCTTCAACCCCAAGCAAAATATATTTTTTGATGCCGAAATGTTTCCTTTCCCTTAAAAGGCAGTAGGACATTTTCTTAATTACCAGTTAGAGAGAAAAACATCTTCAAGCAGAGAGAGAGAGAGTTTGAGAATGTCTTCCAGCCCTCCTGGCATTATTCCAACAAACTATTTTAGAAACATAATGTCCAAAAACTGGTAAATTCTAGAAATCCTGAGGACTGAATTGAACTAGCATTCATGGTTCTTCTGCTGATTGGCTGTGTGACCTTGAGGATGCTTCATCACTTGACATGATTGAAAATCTATACCAGCACTGTCCAGTAGAACTTTCTGCAATGTTGGAAGTATTACATGGCTCAGCTGTCCAGTATGGTAGCCACTGGCCACATGTAGCTGTTGAGCACTTGAAGTATGGCTAGTATGGAGAACTAGATTTTAAATTTTATTTAACTTTAATTAATTCAAATTCAAATTTAAATGACTGCATATGGCTAGTGGCTACTATATTGAACAATATAGATCTATACAATGAATCAGTATACCTATAAGGTCATTTGTAGCTCTCAAACTGTGCCTCTCTAGTAAGGCTGCAAATTACCCAAGAATCTTCTTATATTTCAAGAATTTGTAAACTGGGAGATTTTGGGGAAAACTGCTGTTGTGTTCTGATTCTTGAATTTTTGATAATGTATTCCCTGTGTTCAGATTATGTACATGGCTGTTGACTGACTCCTAGCATCCATGTAAAATATAACATGCTATTTGTGATAATTGCCAAGTTAGTGTATTCATGTATTTTCATGACGTATGAGGGGCTTCCCTCTTTGCAGCCAGTGGGTTAATGTGTCAAACTAAAATTAACTTCTAGGTAATATACTTTCATAGCACTGGAGAGTTGGTTGTGGCAAACATCGTTTACTACTGAGAGGCCCAAAGGCACTTTTGAGTAATTGACCTGATTCACTTACTCCTTTGCAGTTAGAAAATGCAGCTCTAGAGAGTGCTTCCATTTCTTAAAATAAGCTTGAATTTGTATACATTTTATTTCTAATATTTTCTAATCTCGTGGTTCAGCTATTAGTTATATGTAGATATTCTAGAAATAGAAGAATTTTCTTTAGAAAAGTCATATGAAGGGCATGAATCCATGTAGCATCAATATACACCATGTAAAGCTGTGAATGGCTTTATGCTTTGTAGCTCATTAAAAAGTGTTTATATTTCATATAAAATCACTTCCCCCACCAAAAAAAATCTGTCAGGGGTAATTGAACAAAGCCAAAATAATTTGTAGAAATTGTCATCTTGAGAATTTGTTTTTCTGTACAATAGCAATTAAGTATCTCCTTAGTAAGTAATTTGGATGTTGTCCATTAATGTTCACAGTTGGATTTGCTTGATCTGGCATGTCTATATTTCCAGGAATTTCGAAAAATTCTCTAAACATACTCAAAAAGTTTAAAGTAAATATACATTAGTGTGATTCTTAGAAGTAGTAAGAAAGGCATGCCATGAAATGTTAAAAAAAAAGGAAAAGAGATCAGAAGTAATTATTTTAGTAGTTAGGTATGATACAGAGGAGATTCCAGTGCTAGTTTCAATTTCCAGCTTTAATACCTAGTCTCAAACTTAGGGCAATAATCAGATTTCTGTGTACCATCAAGTTTCTTTATTTGAAATGTTAGATGATAGGGTCAATGTTACTGTGTTACTGTTTCCTTTATAGGTTGCCTTTGAGATTCTTACTTGAATTTAATTATTTATTTATTTATTTTTTTGAGATGCAATCTCACTCTTTTGCCCAGGCTGGAGTATAGTGGTGCAATCTTGGCTCACTGCAACCTCCACCTCCCAGTTTCAAGCGATTCTCCTGCCTCAGCTGCCTTCCAAGTAGGGATTATAGATGTGCATCACCACGCTTGGCTAATTTTTGTATTTTTAGTAGAGACGGGGTTTCATGGTGTTGGCCAGGCTGGTCTCAAACGCCTGACCTCAGGTGATTCGCCTGCTTCAGGCTTCCAAAGTGCTGAGATTACAGACGTGAGCCTCCGTGCCCAGCCAAGATTCTTGTTTAAATTTAATTTCGTTTTTCAAGACAGGGTCTCACTGTGTCACCTAGGCTGGAGCTGCAGTGGTGTGATCTTGGCTCACTGCAACCTTGACCTTCCAGGCTTGAGTGATCCTCTCACCTCAGCCTCCCGAGTAGCTGGTACTACAAGTGCATGCCACCACACCTGGCTAATTTTATATTTTGTTAATTTACTTTTTGTAGAGATGGGGTTTCACCATGTTGCCCAGGCTGGTCTTGAACTCCTGGGCTCAAGCTGTCCACCTGCCTTGACCTCCCAATGTGCTGGGACTACAGGTGTGAGCCACCACATCTGACCAAGATTATTTTTTAAGAGGCTTCTTACTATACGTAGAAGTTGTATATAAACAGATTTAAAAGAGTCAATGTTTTGCCAAATAATTAGTAATTTGTCCTAATTCTTTTGTATCTAAAATTGATTATTACAGATTGAGATCTTTGTGCACACACATTATTTGGCTTATTTGAGGTACCACAGATTTTAATAGACATAGTGATTTATTGGAAAGAAAAATAAAGGACATACAATTTAATATTATCAGCTGTCCTTTCTTTAATATGTATTCATTTTTAAAAAGAATCTGATTTTCTTAGGGAGACATTTGAAGTTATCCCTAATTTTAGACTTCTTTCTGAAAGAGTATTCTTTATATATAAAACGTTCAGAGGGTATGTATTTGGTGTTTTATGTGTATTTAGCTCACAGTCTTTAGATACAGAGGAAGCTGCTTAAGTTAATTTGCATTTGAAACAGAGTGTCAGCTAATTATTGCCATATGATGCTGTGTAACAAATCATCCCAAAACTCAGTGACTTAAAACAATTGTTTGTTCTCTTGAATCTGTGGGCTGATTGAGGAGGCATTGCTTTAGGCTGTGGCGGAGTGGCTTTGCGCCTGCTGTGTGGATGTGGCCTGGGTCTTCTCCAAGTGTCTCTCATTCTCCTTGGCACGGCAGGCTAGCTGGACATGTTCTTCTTGTGGCCATGGCAGAGATGCCAGAGTATAATACTAACTGCCAAGTACATTTCATGCCAAAGCAAGTCACATGGCCTAACCCCAAAATTATTAATCGGTAAAATATATAAAGTATGGAGTATAAAAATGGCCCTCATTCAGGAATAAGATTTAATAACAAACCTTTACCTGGTGGTTCTTGCATTATACAAATATGCACTATACTGATCTATTTGTTGCAACACTTTTTTTTTTCTTGGTGTGATATTTTCTCTTCTTTTGGGAATCAAAAATTACTGCAGGGCAATACTTTAAAAATAATTTTTACCCATAGGGTAAAAAAATTCTTCGATAATATAACTAATGTTATATTAATATATACTTAAGTGGCGATATTTTGGATGGTTAGAGCCAACAGCAGCATACAAAAAACAGTCTTTAAGGATAACATAAATAGCCTTCCTGATTCCTGGTACTTTGCCCACTTTCAAGTGGTCAGTAAAAAGTACTCTGCTGTTGACCCTCCAGAATGCTCAGAAGTCAGATTCAGTACAATAAAAGATCTTGTATGATTCAATGACGGTACCTATTTGAGATGAAAAAGGAGAGGAGAAAGACTTCAAAAAGGCAAGCAGCTAAATATTAGATAATACAGTTCTTTTCATAAACAGTTTCTTTGTTTTTTTTAGGTAGACTGGATTTGCTTTCCATGTTCTTTTTGTGTGTGACCTGGTTGGAGGAAGAAGTAGGGAAATTTGACTTTCAAGAATTAATGGGGATTGGAATAAATGCAGGAAGGAACAGTGCTTGCCCAGGGATCAATGTACATGTGGTACTAATGAGGCTGGGGTTGGGAGTCAGTCGAGGCCTCCCGTGAGCTAGTTAACTCTGCCCTTACCTCCCCACACCACACTGTCCCAGAACCCAAACCATGTGGTGGTATACTTTTCTACTTTATGAGGAAGGAAACAGACTCTGAGAAGTTAAGGGACTTGTGCAAAGTCACATTTGGCGTTGGAGGTAGAGCCAGGACGCAGTCTTCCTCTTCCCTTTGCACCAGGTCTTTCATTTGGGGTGAGAGTGGGGGACTGATGAATGATGGTGTGTGGGTATATAAATACAGGACAGGTTAAAACTTAATGAACGTGGGTGTGGTACTGTGTTTCTGACACTAAAATCTTTATAGTAGTTAGCCCTGGGAAGCATTTTGGCATGGGGAAGCTAGAAAACTTCAAGATAAGAAAAAGGTTACCTGAAAGTTAACTCCCACATTTCAATTGCTATAAAAATTTGGGGTCTTCTGTAAACGGCAACATATCAAAGCCAGTAATTAATCTAGCAGTGACAACCTCCACCTTTCTTAGACTGGATGCCAGTATTTTAATTGGATGAAATGCCTTCTGTATCCATGCTGAATTGGCATGTTTGAAAGATTCTTGGGAATCTTTTAAAAACTGAATTTGTAACTTTGTGTTACTATCTCTGTAGCTGAGGAAACTGAGGCCCATCTTAGTTATGATTTAGGTAAGTTCCCAGAATCAGCTAGGAAAGAGCTAGAGCTGGAATCCCACTCTCATGATCCTTAGACCACTGCCATTATTTTCACACAAATGTGGTGACTTTTATTGGGCCCCTCCTCTGTTTTAAGGTACTCTGTAGAGGTAAAGGGGAGTATGCAAAGAAATACGAAACCTCTCAACATCCAGTACAGATGTGTGAGATAATGGAAGATGAACTTACGTTGTCACATGGGTCTGGTATAGAAGACTGTTATTAAGGTTCCATGACTGGAATCACACATGTAAGACATACCAGGAAATAGCCCTTCAAAGACACCAGAGCAGCATCCCAATTCAGAGCTTACTGTTCTGCTTTCATTTACTTCTTTTTTTCCTGTTGTGCTTTCTGAGTTACTTTCGTTAGTGTTTGTCAAGGGTCTTTCATCTGGTTTGTTGTTGTTGTTGTTGTTTTTGAAACAGAGTCTCGCTCTGTTGCCAGGCTGCAGTGCAGTGGCACGATCTCAGCTCACTGCAACCTCTGCCTCCCGAGTAGCTGGGACGACAGGCGCGTGCCACCACAACCAGCTAAGTGTTGTATTTTTAGTAGAGACGGGGTTTCACTATGTTGGCCAGGATGGTCTCGATCTCTTAACCTCGTGATCTGCCCGCCTTGGCATCCCAAAGTGCTGGGATTACAGGCGTGAGCCACCGTGCCTGGCCGAGTCTTTCATATCTGTTACCTTGACTGTCTTGTCTACCTGGCTGAGTCTGTCAAAAGACAGGGTGTCTTCTTGTTTCCTAAGCCCCTTAACATCCAGCCCTGGGACTAACATGCCCCATCCACATCACTTGATGCATTTTGAATGAATACATATATATTTTTTCAATTATATCTTAAGCAGCTACTTGAAGCAAAGACCATTTCCAGCTAGGAATGGGGACTTGAGTCTATTTTAAGGCCAAGCCAGGGAACATATTCTGAATGAACTGATGTTTACAAAGCTGCTGCAGGTTATCTCTAAAGAGAAAATATGTTATGGCACTACCATATTAGTTCTCTGGCTAGAAATCAAAGCCTACCTACTTTATAAGACTCTCCCATATGCAACATTTCTTTTTTTTTCCCCTTTTTTAAAAACATTTTGGTGGGTACACAGTAGGTGTGTATATTTAGGGGTACATGAGATGTTTTGATACAGACATGCAATGTGAAATAACCACATCATGGAGAATGGGTTATCCATCCCCTCAAGCATTTATTTTGAGTTACACACAATCCAGTTACATTCTGTAAGTTATTTAAACATGTACAACTGAGTTATTTATTGACTGTAGCCACCTTACTACACTATCAAATAGTAGGTCTTATTCATTTTTCTATTTTTTTTTTTAAATACCTGTTAACCATCCCTACCTTCCCCTCGGTCTTCCTAGCCACTGGTGACCATCTTTCTCCTCTCTGTGTCCATGAGTTTGGTTGTCTTGGTTTTTAGATACCACAAATAAGTAAGAGCATGTGATACTTGTTTTTCTGTGCCTGGCTCATTTCACTTAACATAATGACTTCCAGTTCCATCCACGTTGTTGCAAATAACTGGATCTTACTTCCTTTTATGGCTGAATAGTAATCCATTGCGTATATGTACCACATTTTCTTTATCCATTCATCTGTTGATGGATACCTAAGTTGCTTCCAAATCTTAGCTCTTGTAAACAGTGCTGCAACAAACATAGGAGTGCAGATATCTCTTTGTTATACTGATTTCCTTTCTTTTTGGTATATACCTAGCAGTGAGATTGCTGAGTCATATGGTAGCTCAATTTTTAGTTTTTTGAGGAACCTCCACATTGTTCTTATAGTGGTTGTACTAATTTACATTCCTAACAACAGTGTACAAGGGTTCCCTTTTCTCCATGTCCTTGCCAGCTTTTATTATTGCCTGTCTTTTGGATAAAAGCCTTGTGAACTGGAATGGATGATATCTCATTGTAGTTTTTATTTGCATTTCTCTGATGATCAGTTATGTTGAGCACCTGTTTGTCATTTGTATGTCTTTCTTTGAGAAATGTCTATTTAAATCTTTAGCCCATGTTTTGATTGGATTATTATATTTTCTATAGAGTTGTTTGAGCTCCTTATATATTCTCGTTATTAATCCCTTGTCAAATGAGTAGTTTTAAAATATTTTCTCACATTCTGTGGGTTTTCTCTTTATTGATTGTATCCTTTGCTGTGCAGAAACTTTTTAACTTGGTGTGACAAATGGTTGTCCATTTTTGCTTTGGTTGCCTGTGCTTGTGGGATATTATTCAGGAAGTATTTCACTAGGCCAGTGTCCCAGAGATTTTCCCAAGTGTTTGCTTGTAGTAATTTCATAGTTTGAGGTCTTAGATTTAAGTCTTTAACGCATTTTGATTTGATTTTTGTATATGGTGAGAGATAGTGATCTAGTTTCATTCTTCTGCATATGGGTATCCAGTTTTCCCAGCACCATTTATTGAAGAGACTTTTTCCCATGGTATGTTCTTAGCACATTTGTCAAAAATGAGTTCATTGTAGGCGTGTGGATCTGTTTCTGGGTTCTCTGTTCTGTTCCATTGGTCTATGTGTCTATTTTTATACCAGTATCATGCTGTTTTGGTTAGCGTAGCACTGTAGTGTAATTTTAAGTCAGGTAATGTGATTCCTCCAGTTTCATTCTTTTTACTTAGGACAGCTTTGGCTATTCTGGGTCTTTTGTTGCTCTGTATACTTTTTCGGATTTTTTTTTTTCTTTCTATTTCTGTGTAGGATGTTACTGGTATTTTGATAGGGATTTCATTAAATCTGTAGATTGCTTTTGGTAGTATGGACATTTTAATAATATTTATTTTTCTAATCCATGAACATGGGATGTCTTTTCATTTTTTTTGGTGTCCTCTTCAGTGTTACGTAGTTTTCATTATAGAGATCTTTCACTTCACTGGTTAATTCCTAGGTATTTAATTTTATGTGTGGCTATTGTAAATGGGATTAATTTTAAAATTTCTTTTTCATGTTGTTCAGTATTGGCACATAGAAATGCTACTGACTTTTGTATGTTGGTTTTGTATTCTGCAACTTTACTGAATTTGTTGATCAATTCTAATAGCTTTTTGGAGTCTTTACATCTTTCCAAATATTAGATTATATTATCTGCAAACAAGGATAATTTGACTTCCTACTTTCCGGGTTGGATGCCCTTTATATCTTATCTGATTACTCTAGCTAGGACCTCCTGTACTATGTTGTGTAACGGTGGTGACAGTGGGCATCCTTGTTGTGTTCCAGGTCTTAGAGGAAACGCTTTCAGCTTCCCCATTCAGTATGATACTAGCTGTGGGTCTGTCATATATGGCTCTTATTATGTTGAAGTATGTTCCTTCTATACGTAGTTTTTTTAGTGCTTTTATCACGAAGGGATGTTGAATTTTCTCAAATGCTTTTTAAGCATCAGTTGAAGTAAAAATCAAATTTATCCTTCATTGTGTTGATACAATGTATCACACTGATTGATTTGCATATGTTGAAGCATCCTTGCATCCCAGGAATAAATCCCACTTTGTCATGATGAATAATCTTTCTAATGTATTGTTGAATTAGGTTTGCTAGTATTTCATTATGGATTTTTGCATCATTATTCACCGGAGATATTGGCCTGTAGTTTTCTTTTTTTGATGTATCTTCATGTGGTTTTGGTATCAGGGTAATACTTGCCTCATAGAGTAAGTTTGGAGAGTATTCCCTCCTCTATTTTTCGGAATAATTTGAGTAGGATTGGTATCAGTTCTTCTTTAAATGCTTAGTAGAATTCAGCAGTGAAGTCACCAGGTTCCGGGCTTTTCTTTACTGGGAGACTTCTTACTACAGCTTTGATCTTATTTGTTATTGGTCTGTCCAGGTTTTGGATTTCTTCCTGGTTCAATCTTTGTATGTTGTATCTAGGAATTTTTCCATTTCTTCTAGATTTTCTAACTTATTGGCATATAGTTACTCATAGAAGCCACTAATGATCCTTTGGATTTCTGCAGTAGTATCAGTTGTAATGTCTTCTTTTTCATTTCTGGTTTTATTTATTTCGGTCTTGTCTCTTTTTTCTTAGTGTGGCTAAAGGTTTGTCAATTTTGTTGGTTTTTTCCAAAAAACCGACTTTTTGTTTTATTGATCTTTTGTATTGTTTCTTTCATTTAAATTTCTGCTCTGATCTTTATTATTTCTTCTACTAATTTTGGGTTTGGTTTGCTCTTGCTTTTCTAGTCCTTTTAAGATACATCATTAGATTGTTCATTTGAAGTTTTTTCTCTTTTGATGTGGGCCCTTAACAGCTGTAAGCTTCCCTGTTGTACTACTTTAGCTGTATCTGATAGGTTTTGATATGTTGTGTTTCCATCATTTGTTTCAAGATATTTTTCAGTTTCTTTCTTAAGTTTTTCATTGACCCACACTGGTCATTCAGTAGCATATTGTTTAATTTACATGTATTCGTATAGTTTCCAAAATTTCTCCTGTTATTAAGTTCTGGTTTTATTCCATTGCGATCAGATAAGATGCTTGATATTTCACATTTTTTGAACGTTTTAAGACTTGTTTAACGTTTGTTTTCAAATACTCTGTCTTCAAGCTCCTATGTGACCTAACACATATGACCTTGGACAGACCATATAATGTGGTCTATCCTTGAGAAGATCCATGTGCTGAGGAAAAGAATGTGTATTCTGCAGCTCTTGGATGAAATATTTTGTAAATACCTATTAGATTCATTTTTTTCCATAGTGCAGAGGAAGTGCAGGGTTTCTTTGCTGATCTTCTGTTTGGAAGATCTGTTCAGTGTTGAAAGTGGGGTGTGAAGTCTCCAGTTATTGTTGTATTAGGGCTTATCTCTCTATCTAAAGGGGCTGAATTGGCCCCTTCATCATTATATAGTGACTGTCTTTGTCTCTTCTTATAGTTTTTTTCTTGAAATCAATTTTGTCTGATATAAGTATAGCGACTCCTGCTCTTTTTTAGTTTCTGTTGGCTGGAATATCTTTTTCCATCCGTTTATTTTCAGTCCATATGTGTCTTTATAGGTGTTTCTTGTAGGTCACAGATCAGTGGGTCAAATTAATGGGTCTTTACATTAAATGTAAATAGACTGAACTCTCATTATTAATAAGGGTTTCTTTCATTTTGTTATTTATTTTGTGGTTGTTACATGGTCTTCTCTTCCTTTTCTTCTTGTCTTCCTCTAGCAAAGGTAATTTTCTCTGGTGATATGACTTAGTTTCTTGCTTTTTGTTTATCCACTGTATGTTTTTTTGATTTGAGGATAACATGAGGCTTGCAGATACTATCTTATAACCCCTTATTTTAACCCAATAACAACTTAACACTATTTGCATAAACAAACAAAAATAAAACTAAGAAAAATGCTGTCCCTTAACTTTGCCACCCCTCCACCTGCTTTTTAACTTTTTGTTGTTCTGTTTATATCTTATTTTACTATGTCCTGAAACATTGATATAGGTATATTTTTGATTGGTTCATCTTTCTACTTAGGATAAGAGTAGTTTACACACCATAGTTACAGTGTTATAATATTCTGTGTTTTTCTGTGTATTTACTATTAGTTGTGAGTTTTGTACCTTCAGCTGATTATCTATTGCTCATTAATGTCCTTTTCTTTCTGATTGAAATACTCCATTTAGCATTTCTTGTAGGAAGGGTCTGGTATTGATGAAATTTCTCAGCTTTTGTTTGTCTGGGAAAGTCTTTCTTCTTCATATTTGAATAATTTTTTTTCTAAATATACTATTCTAGGGTAAAAGTTTTTTCTTCAGCACTTTAACTCTGTCATGCCACTCTCCTGTCCTCTAAGGTTTCCACTGAAAAGTCTGCTGCCAGACATATTGGAGTTCCATTGTATGTGATTTGTTCCTTTCTTTATTTTTTTTTTTTGAGACGGAGTCTCTATCTGTCGCCCTGGATGGAGTGCAGTGGTGTGATCTCAGCTTTGCAAGCTCCGCCTCCCAGGTTCACACCATTCTCCTGCCTCAACCTCCTGAGTAGCTGAGACTACAGGCGCCCACCACCACAACTGGCTATTGTTTTGTGTGTGTTTTTAGTAGAGACAGGGTTTCACTATGTTAGCCAGGAGGGTCTCGATCTCCTGACCTCGTGATCTGCCCACCTAGGTCTCCCAAAGTGCTGGGATTACAGGCGTGAGCCACAGTGCCCGGCCGAGGATCCTTTCTTTGTTTTTGACCTTTGGGAGTTTAATTATTAAATACCTTGAGGTATTCTTCTTTGGGTTAAATCTGCTTAGTGTTCTATAATCTTCTTGTAGTTGGATATTGATATCTTTCTTTAGATTTGGGAAGTACTCTGTTATTATTCCTGTGTATAAACTTTCTATTACCATCTCTCTCTGTACCTTCTCTTGACCAGTAATTCTTAGATGTGCCACCTTGAGGCTATTTCCAAGATCTTGTAGGCATGCTTTTTTGTTCTTTATTCTTTTTTCTTTTGTCTCCTTTGATTGTATATTTTCAAATAGCCTGTCTTCAGGCTAACAAATTCTTCTGCTTGATGCATATTGCTATTAAAGGACTCTCATGCATTCTACAGTACACCAATTGCACTTTTTTTTTTTTAATTATACTTTAAGTTCTAGGGTACATATGCATAACGTGCAGGTTTGTTACATATATATACTTGTGCTATGTTGGTGTGCTGCACTCATCAACTCGTCAGCACCCATCAACTCGCCATTTACATCAGGTATAACTCCCAATGCAATCCCTCCCCCCCGCCCCCTCCCCGTGATAGGCCCCGGTGTGTGATGTTCCCCTTCCCGAGTCCAAGTGATCTCATTATTCAGTTCCCACCTATGAGTGAGAACATGCAGTGTTTGGTTTTCTGCTCTTGCAATAGTTTGCTGAGAATGATAGTTTCCAGCTGCATCCATGTCCCTACAAAGGACACAAACTCATCCTTTTATGAAGGTACAGTATTCCATGGTGTATATATACTACACATTTTCTTAATCCAAATGGTCACTGATGGACACGGTTGATTCCAAGTCTTTGCTATTGTAATGAAATGCGAATGAACATACGGTGTACGTGTCTTTATAGCATGATTTATAATCCTTTTGGTATATACCCATAAAGGGATGGCTAATGTATGGTACTTCTAGTGCTAGATCCTTGAGGAATCGCCATGCTGTTTTCCATAATGGCTGTCCACTTACAATCCCACCAAACAGTGTTAAAGTGTTCCTATTTTTCCACATCCCTCCAGCACCTGTTTCCTGACTTTTAATGATTGCCATTCTAACTGGTATGAGATGGTATCTCATATCAGGTTTTGATTTGCATTTCTCTGATGTAGTCGGTGATGACCTAACATTTTTTCATGTGTCTGTTGGCTGTATGGCTGCCTTTTGAGAAGGTCTTGTTCATATCCTTTGCCCAATTTTGATGGGTTGTTTGTTTTTTTCTCAGAATTTGTTTGAGTTCTTTGCAGGTTCTGATATTAGCCCTTTGTCAGATGAGTAGATTGCAAACATTTTCTCCCATTCTGTAGTTTGCCTGTTCACTCTGATGGTGCTTCTTTGCTGTGCAGAAGCTCTTTAGTTGGACTAGATCCCATTTGTCAATTTTGGCTTCTTGCTGCTGTTGCTTTTTGTGTTTTAGACATGAAGTTCTTTGCCCATGCTCTATGTCCTTGAATGGTACTACCTAGGGTTTTCCTCTAGGGTTTTGGTGGTATTAGGTCTAACATTTGGGTCTCTAATCCATCTTGAATTAATTTTCGCGAGGTAAGGAAATATCCAATTTCAGCTTTCTACTTAAGTGGCTAGCTAATTTTCCTAGCACCATTTATTGGGGCTTAGGAATCCTTTTCCCCATTTCTTGTTTTCAGTTTGGTTTTCAAAGATCAGATGGCTGTAGATGTGTGGTATTATTTGAGACTCTGTTCTGTTCCATTGGTTTATATTCTGATTTGGTACCAGTACCATGCCAGTTTTTGTCAACAAGTAGCCTTGTAGTGTAGTTTAAAGTCAGGTAGCTTGATGCCTCCAGCTTTGTTCTTTGACTTAGGATTGTCTTGGCAATGCGGGCTCTTTTCTGTCTATATGAACTTTAAAGCAGTTTTTCCAATTCTGTGAAGAAACTCATTGGTGCTTGATGGGGATGGCATTGAATCTATAAATTACCTTGCATGGCCATTTTCAGATATTGACTTTCCTATCCACGAGCATGGTATGTTCTTCCATTTGTTTGTGTCCTCTTTATTTCACCTGAGCAGTGGTTTGTAGTTCTCTTGAAGAGGTCCTTTTACATCCCTGTAAGTTGGATTCTAGGCATTTTATTCTCTTTGAGCTACCTAGAATGGAAGTTCATTCAATACATTTGGTTTCTGTTTAGTCTGTTACTGTGTATAAGAATGCTTGTGATTTGTGCACATTAATTTTGTATCCTGAGACTTTGCTGAAGTTGCTTATCAGCTTAAGGAGATTTTGGGCTGAGATGATGGGGTTTTCTAAACATACAACCCATGCCATCAGCAAACAGGGACAATTTGACAACTTCTTTTTCCACCGAATGGCCTTTGTATTGCTGCCTGATTGCCCTAGCCAGAACTCCAACATTATGTTGAATAGGAGTGGTGAGAAGCATCCCTGTCTTGTGCCAGTTTTCAAAGGAATTTTTCCAGTTTTGCCCATTCAGTATGATATTGGCTAAAATGGGTTTGTTCATAAATAGCTTTTATTATTTTGAGATATCGCCCATCAATACCAAATTTATTGAGCTTTTAGCATGAAGGGCTGTTGAATTTTGTCAAAGGCCTTTTGTGCATCTATATGGAGATAATCATGTGGTTTTTGTCTTTGGTCTTGCCTATATGCTGGATTGGCTGCTTTATTGATTTGCGTATGTTGAACTAACCTTGCATCCCAGCCACAGCTTCCACTTGATCATGGTGATAAGCTTTTGATGTGCTGCTGGATCCGGGTTGCCAGTATTTTATTGAGATTTTGCATCGATGTTCATATTGGTCTAAAATTTTCTTTTTGGTGTATCTCTGCCAGGCTTTAAAATTGTGGGATGATGTTGGCCCCATAAAATGAGTTAGGGGAGGATTCCCTCTTTTTCTATTGATTGAATGGCTTCAGGAAGGAATGGTACGCTCCCTCCTTTGTAATTTCTGGTAGAACAGCCGTAACCATCCGGTCCTGACTTTTTATTAGAAGCTATTAATTATTATTCCCCAATTTCCTTAGGAGCTCAAGCATGGTCTATTCATAGGATTCAGCTTCTTCCTGGTTTAGTCTTGGGAGAGTGCACGTGTCCAGGAAATTATCCATTTCTTCTAGGTTTTCTAGTTTATTTTATGTGAGGTGTTTTATAGTATTCTCTGATGGTAGTTTTGTATTTCTGTGGGGTCGGTGGTGATATCCCTTTATCACTTTTTATTGCATCTATTTGATCTTTTCTTTTTCTTCTCTTTTATTAGTCTTGCTAGGTGGTCTATCAGTTTTGTTGATCTTTTCAAAAACCAACTCTGATCTCATTGATTTTGGAGGGTTTTTGTGTCTCTATTCCCTCAGTTCTGCTCTGATTCAAGTTATTTTGCCTTCTGCTAGCTTTTGAATGTGTTTGCTCTTACTTCTCTAGTTCTTTTAGTTGTGATGTTAGGGGTGTCAATTTTAGATCTTTCCCTGCTTTGTCTTGTGGGCATTTAGTCCTATAAATTTTTCCTCTCACACACTGCTTTAAATGTGTCCCAGAGATTCTGCACGTTGTATCTTGTTATCTTGGTTTCAAAGAACATCTTTATTTTTACCTTCATCTGTTATGTACCCAGTAGTCATTCAGGAGCAGGTTGTTCAGTTTCCATGTAGTTGAGCAGTTTTGATTGAGTTTTTAGTCCTGAGTTCTAGTTTGATTGCACTGTGGTCTGAGAGGACGGCTGTTATAATTTCATCTTTTGCATTTGCTGAGGAGTGCTTTTTACTTCTAATTATGTGGTCAATTTTGGAATAAATATGATGTGGTGCTAAGAAGAATGTATATTCTGTTGATTTGGGGTGGAGAGTTCTGTAGATGTTCATTAGGTCTGCTTGCTGCAGAGTTGAGTTCAATTCTGGATATCCTTGTTAACTTTCTTGTCTCGTTGATCTGTCTAATGTTGGACAGTGGGTGTTGAAGTCTCCCATTATTATTTTATGGGAGTCTAAGTCTCTTTGTAAGTCTCTAAGGACTTGCTTTATGAATCTGGTGTACCTTGCATTGCTGGGTGCATATATATTTAGGATAGTTAGCTCTTCCTGTTAAATTGATCCCTTTACCATTATGTAATGTCCTTCTTTTTCTTTGATCTTTGAAGGTTTAAAGTTCTGTTTTATCAGAGACTAGGTATTGCAACTCCTGCTTTTGTTCTCCATTTGCTTGGTAGAGTTTCCTCCATCCCCTTTTATTTTGGTTTATGTATGTCTCTGCATGTGAGATGGGTCTCCTGAATACAGCAGACTGGATGGTCTTTGACTCTTCATCCAGTTTGCCAGTCTGTGTCTTTTAATTGAGCATTTAGTCCATTTACATTTAAGGTTAATATTGTTATATGTGAACTTGATCCTGCCATTGCGATATTAACTGCCATTTTGCTCGTTAGCTGATTTGTGCTCTTCCTAGCCTTACGGCCTTTAAGATTTGGCATGTTTTGCAATGGCTGGTACCGGCTGTTCCTTTCCATGTTTAGTGCTTCCTTCAGGGTCTCTTGTAAGGCAGGCCTGGTGGTGACAAAAATCTCAGCATTTGCTTATATGTAAAGGGATTTTTATTTCTCCTTCACTTATGAAACTTAGTTTGGCTGGTTATGAAATTTGCTGAAAATTCTTTTCTTTAAGAATGTTGGAATATTGGCCCCCACTCTCTTCTGGTTTAGAGTTTCTGCCGAGAGATTCGCTGTTAGCCTGATGGGCTCCCTTGTGGGTAACCCTGACCTTCTCTCTGACTGCCCTTAAGATTTTTCCTTCATTTCACCTTTGGTGAATCTGACACCATGTGTCTTGGAGTTGGTTCTTCTCGAGGAGTATCTTTGTGGCATTCTCTGTATTTCCGAATTTGAATGTTGGCCTGCTCCTACTAAGTTGGGGAAGTTCTCCTGGATGATATCCTGAAGAGTGTTTTCCAACTTGGTTCCATTTTCCTCTCACTTTCTGTGGCACCCTTAATCAGACGTCGATTTGGTCTTTTTGCATAATCCCCATACTTTGCAGGCTTTGTTCATTTCTTTTTCTTCTTTTTTCTTTAGATTTCTCTTCTCACTTGATTTATCTTAATGATCCTCAATCGCTGATACTCTTTTCTTCCAGTTGATCGAAGTCGGTTACTGGCTTGCATTTTGTCAATGATTTCTCGTGGTCATGATTTTCATCTCTGCTCGTCTCGCTTTATGGCCTCTCTGCATTACTTATTCTATCAATTCTTTCACTCTTTTTCAAGATTTTAGTTTTGACCAAGTACGTAATTCTCCTTTATTCCTGAGAAATTTGATGGACGAAGCCTTTCTCTCATCTGTCATTTATTCTCATCCGCTTTGATCCTGTTGGCGAGTGAGCTATGCCTTTGAGATGTTTATTTTGACTTCCAGTTTTTCTGCCCTTGTTTTTCCCCATCTTTAGGGAGCTTGTCTATGGCCCTTGATGATGATGACGCATCGATGGGGTTTTTGTGTGGAGGTGTCCTTCCTGTTTAGTTTTCCTTTCTAACAGTCAGGACCTCAGCTGTAGGTCTGTTGGAGATTGCTTGAGGTCCACTCCAGACCCTGTTTGCCTGTATCAGCAGCAGAGGCTGCAGAAGATAGAATACTGCTGAACAGCAAGTGTACCTGTCTGATTCTTGCTTTGGAAGCTTCCTCAGGGGGTGTACTCCACCGTCAGGTGTGTGGGGTGTCGGTCTGCCCCCTATGGGAGTATGTCTCCTGCTAGGCTATCAGGCGGCCAGGGACCCACTTGAGCAGACAGTCTGTCCGCTCTCAGATCTCAACCTCCGTGTTGGGAGATCCACCGCCTTCAAAGCTGTCAGACAGAGTTGAAGCCATGCCTTTTGCAGAGGTTTCTGCTTTGTTGTTGTTGCTGTTGTTGTTGTTTAGCTGCAGCCCCGGGTACACACCCCAGAGGTGGAGTCTACAGAGACTGGTAGGTCTCCTTGAGCTGGGCTGTGAGCTCCACCCAGTTGACCCTCCCCAGGGCTTTGTTTACCTACTTTAAGCCTCAGCAATGGCGGGCGCCCCTGCCCCAGCCTCGCTGCTGCCTTGGCGGTTAGATGTGTGCTAGCAATGAGGAAGGCTCCGTGGGGGTGGGACCCCTCCCCGGCCAGGTGTGGACATAATCTCCTGGTGTGCTCGCTGCTTAAAGCGCAGTGACATGGGAGCACCGACCAGTGCCAGTGTCCTCAGTCTCCTGGCTAGAAAAAAGGATTCCCTTGGAGGCTTCCCCAGGTGAGAGGCAATCGCCTCGCCCTGCTTCAGCTCTCACTGATCGGCTGCAGAGCTGACCAGCACCCATTGTCCGGGCACTACCCAGTGAGATGAACCCAGCACCAGTTGATAATGCAGAAATCACCTGTCTTCTTGTGTCGCCAAGGCTGGGAGCTGGAGACTGGAGCTGTTCCTATTCGTCCATCTTGCTCCGCCCCCAAATGCACTTTTTCAGCTCCAGAATTTCTGCTAGATTTTTAATTATTTCAGTCTTTTTGTTAAATTTATCTGGTAGAATTCTGAATTCCTTCTCTGTGTTATCTTGAATTTCTTTGAGTTTACTCAAAAACAGCTGTTTTGAATTCTCTGTGTGAAAGGTCACATATATTTGTTTCTCTAAGTTTAGTCCCTGGTGCCTTATTTAGTTCATTTGGTGAGGTCATGTTTTCCTGGATGGTGTTAATGCTAGTAGATGTTCTTCAGTGTCTGGGCATTCAAAAGTTAGGTACTTATTGTAGTCTTCACTTTCTGGGCTTATTTGTGGCCCTCCTTTTTGGGATGGCTTGCTGGATATTTGAAAGGACTTAGGTGTTGTGATCTAAACTATATCAGCTTTAGGGGGCACTTCAAGCCTAGTAACACTGTGGTTCTTGGAGACTCATAGAGATACTGCCTTGATGGTGTTGGACAAAATCCTGGAGAATTCTCTGGATTGTCAGGCAGAGACTCTTTTTCTCTTCCCTTACTTTCTCCCAGACATACAGAGTCTCTTTCTCTGTTCTGAGCCACCTAATGGTGGGGATGGAGTGACACAAGCACCCCTGTGGCCACCACCACTGTGACTGCACTGGGTCAGACCTGGAGCCAGCACAGCATTGGTTCTTGCCCAAGGCCTGCCGTAACTATTCCCTGTCTACTGCCTGTGTTCACTCAAGGCTCTGGGGATCTGTAATCAGCAGGTGGCAAAACCAGCCAGGCTTGTGTCCTTCCCTTCTGAGCAGTGAGGTCCCCCAGGCCTTGGGTGGGTCCAAAAGTACCACCCTGAAATTAGGGACTAGAGTCAAAAACCTTAGGAGTCTACCCGGTGTTATAGTTTATTGTGGCTGAGTTGGCCCTCGAACTAGCAGATGCAAGTCTTCCTGTTTTTGCCTTCCCTTTCCAAAGGTAGAGAAGCCTTACCTGGTAGCCACTGCCACCCTAGGCCGTGAGGAGTGCTGCCAATGTTCCCTTACGGCCTAGAGTCTCTTAAGTCAACTTGTTGTGAATGCTACCTGGCCAGGGACTCACCCTCAGGGCAGTGGGGTCCTCTCTGGTCCAGGGAAGGTCCAGAAATGCCATCTAAGAGTCAAGTCCTAGAATATAGTACCTGGGTATCACTGCTGGTTATTCAGGGTTCGAGGGCTCTTCATTTAGCAGGTGGTGAATGCTGGCAGTACTGGGTCCTTCCCTTCAAGGCAGTGGATTCCCTTCTTGCTCAGGTTGTATCTAGAAATGTCATCTGGGAGTTAGGGCCTGGAATGGGGACCTCGTGACTCTGACTGGTGCCCTATCCTGCTGTGGCTCAGCTGGTATCCAAGATGCAAGACAAAGTTCTCCCCACTCTACCCTCTCCTCTCTTCAGTCAGACAGAAGGAAAGGGTCTCTTTTGGAGCGGCAAGCTGTGCAGCCTGGGGTTAGGGGAGGGGTGATGCCAACGCTCCCTGGGCTGTTCCAGCTGGTGTCTTAAGTATGTCATGTGTCCCTCCTCTCCCTGCCATCAAGCCCACGGTCTTGGGGCCTAGCTCATCACTAGGACTCACCTAAGAGTTGCATTCCTTCTGGCCTTAACTGCCCTTCAAGTTTACATGGAGACACAGAGCACTGTATCTCTTGGTGGTGAGGTTTGCGGAGACTCAAGTTCAGACCACCGAGACAGGCAATTGGTCAGGGCTGGTTTAAATGCTCCCTCCGTGGGCGGGCATCAGCTGAGTTTGGTCTGGTTTTCCTTTTGCTCTAACAGAACAGCATTGAGTTCAGTGCCTCACCATTACTGTACTCTCCTTCCTCAGCTCCCAGAGAAGCTCTTAGCACTAGGCTTGCTGCTGCATGGGGTGTAGAAGGGATTGTGTCGGTGGTTCAGGACTGTTTCTTCTGTCTCTTCTAGAGCCTCTTTCAGTGATAATGAAGTTTAAACCAGGTATTATGAGTGCTCACCTGATTTTTGGTTCTCTTGAAGGTGTTTTTTTCTGTGTAGATAGTTGTTAACTTGATGTCCTTGTGAGGTGGGACAATGGGTAGAGCCTTTTATTCTGCCATCTTGCTCTGCTTCCTCCTATATGCAGCATTTCTGAAGCGTAGAGAAATAAACGTGTTGCGTTTCTGGCTTTAATGGGTCAGGGGAAGTCTATGCGTCTATGGTAGGTTAAATAATAAGGGGATTGGGACTATAATTTCATAAAACCAATGTTAGGCACTTATTGGCTTATGGGCAATTACTTAAACGCGGTTGGAATAGTGCATTTATACAGTGAGTTAGGGTGAGCTACCTCAAGAATGGTACCAGATTGCAGGGTTTTATCAGAGACTGTGTGCCCTGCCTTTGAGTCTGTCGTCTCTGGTGTCACATCCTGTTCATGGGCAGTGCACTGTCTACTTCGATTATAGTAGTTGCTTGTGATTTGTTGGTGCAAGTGACAGAGCAGTTGCTTTGGAAGGAAGGCAGAGCCTTCAGCCTGTAATGGAGAGCTGACCACCTCTAATGTGATCCTGTGATGCTGATGTAGCCTCCACTTCTGGAGCACACATCGCTTCCCTTCCATGTGGATGTTGCTCTAAGAGTTCAGGCTAGTTAAGATAAACTGTGACGTCTCAAAAATGTGACTGGGAGCACCTGGAACCCCCCCTTCTTGCTCTGGTTTCCCATAGAAAGTTGTTATTGACAAATACATTTGTAGGTGGCAGACATCTTTTTAAGACTCCATCTTTGCACTGTATGGCAAAAAATGTCTTGAATTTGAAAACTGTCAGTGTTGTCTACTGGAAAGAATATGCAACTTGGAGTCAGACAGAACTGATGTAGCTTTAGGTTTTGCCTGACCTTTCCTAACTGTGTAAGTTTGTGTGTGATCAGCCATTCTGAGTCTTTTATCTGTCCACTAGGAGTAATAATGTCTCCTTCACAGGGTTTCTTGGCACATAGTAAGTATACAGCAAATGTTATTAATTCCCATTAATATGTGAACTCTAAACTATAAAACAGAAAAACGCTTTTTTACTTGGTAAAGTTTCTTACACAGAATTTTCATTATTCTTTGCAGCTCCCAAATACCCTTACTATAAAGACCAGCTGTTTGCTCTGCATATATGAGGAGTTAAATTTTCATCACACATTTATTAAATAAATGTTTTTAAGTCTCCAGAATAAAAAAGAAAGTTAAGCTTGAAAGGCTCTTATGGGTTCGAATTGAAATACCCCTGTTGCAGCAGCTGAAACAGGTGTGGCAGCAGCACTCAGACATTTTATTTCTGCAAACTTACTGGCTGAAAAGTGTACCAGCCCAGGGAACGTTCTGACCTTCTTTCATGGGGCAGTAACTTTTTGCCTTTGTAAGCAGGATTTCGTCTCTATGTCTGGACTCTATTCTATTATACAAAAGATGGGTGCTGTGGTTTGAATGTGCCCCCCAAAGTTCATGTGTTGGAGACTTAATCCCCAATGCAGCAGTGTTGAGAGGCAGGGCCTGTAAGAGGTGATTAGGGCATGAGGGCTCTCCCCTTATAAATGGATTAATGCTGTTATCTCCGGAGTGGGTTCCTGATAAAAGGGTGAGTTCAATTGCTTGCATTCTCTCATATACATGCCCTCTTGCCCTTCCACCATGGGATGGAACATCTGGGGAGGCCAAGCAGGCCTCTCCAGATGCAGGCCCTCTGACCTTGGACTTCCCAGTCTTTAGAACTGTAAGAAAAGAAATCTCTGTTCTTTATAAATTACCGAGTCTCAGATATTCTGTTACAGCAGCACAAAACATACTAAGATAATGGTCCTCTCATCAGCCAGCCAACTTGTAGGTTTTCAGTGCCCGCCATGTGTCCCTGGTACACTGTGCCAGGCGCCAGATATATAGAAGACCTCACTTTTTTAGAACTCACATTCCAGATGGGCCAGATGGGGGGTGGGAATGGGCAGAGGAAGATTTGGTGATAGTTTTCAGGAGGAGGTGACAGTGCTCCACTTAAAATAGACTGGGGACCAGCTGGGCACAGTGGCTCATGCCTGTAATCCCAGCACTTTGGGAGGCTGAGGCAGGCAGATCACCTGAGGTCAGGAGTTCGAAACCAGCTTAGCCAATATGCTGAAACCCTGTCTCTACTGAAAATACCCAAAATAGCTGGGCATGGTGGTGCACACCTGTAGTCCCTGTTACTCGGGAGGCTGAGGCACGAGAATCACTTGAACTCGGGAAGTGGAGGTTATAGTGAGCCAAGATCATGCCACTGCACTCCAGCCTGGGTGACAGAGGAGACTCCGTCTCAAAAAGAAAAAGTTAGGCAGGGAGAGGATGACTGTGACTGTGGGAAGAGTTTGGGGCTTCCTGTTCCAGGAATCTATTACTGTGTAACCAACTACCCCAAACTTACTGGCTTAAAACATGTTACTTAAGGCGCAATTCTGTGGGTCAGCAGTTTGGGCAGTTCTGCCCCATGTGGTATCAACTGAGGTTACCTGGTGGTTATCAGCTGGTCCAGAGTGTCCATGATGGCTTCACTCATGTCTGCTGCCTTAGCGGGGTGGCTGGAAGGATGGGCTCTGCTGGGACTGCTAAGCAGAGTGCCTCCGTGTGGCCTTCCCAGAACGATGGTCCCAGGGTAGTCGGCTTTTCACACTGGCTTTCGGATGTCTCAGAACATCACTTCCTTTGCATGTTGCTAGTAAGCAAGCCACTAGAGCCAGCCCATATTTAGGGAGAGGGGAATTAGACTCCACCTCTTAGTGGGAGAAGAAGCCCTCTTTAGTCTACCACACTGGATTCCTTGATAGGAGAGCGGCTGGGAGACTTTAAGGAGGGGAGGTTGGTTGGTGTGCTGGGTGTATGATGAATGATCAAATGTACTTTTGGATCTGGGGGCAAAGATTGAATGATAGTGGACTGAAAAGCCAGCAGGTGTTTGAAGCAGAATAATGGGTGTGGGTACTTTTCAAGATTCTTGGCTTTGTGAGGAGAAAATGGAAATCAGAGTGGAGGCTCACAGTGAAGCTTAGGGTTGGAGGCATTTGCTTGTTTTTGCTTTGTTTTGAAGATGGGTGAGATCACCAATGACTCATTCTTTTCCAAATTGTGGTTGTGCATTTTCTTTCTCTTAACTGATCTCTTAACTGATTAAACACTGTTGAAATTCTTTGGTGATATAACTTTCTCCTGGTCCTGGTCCTTCTGCCTGTGACAAAGAAGGGGCTGTTTCCTTAAATAGTTGTATTTCCCAGGCTCTGTCCCAGCCTTCCTTGCTTCCTTATTCTGCACCTTTTTCTTGAGTAGCCTCATTTATTCTCATGACTTTGACTGCCGCTGCATGGTGAAGGCCCCAGGGTTATTTCTCTGGAGCTCCAGACCTAACTTCAGTTGCCTCCTCCATGCCTCCCCCGATGTCCCTGTAATTCCTGTTCCTATTTCTAACAATGCTGTCACTCTGGCCAGGCCAGAAGGCTGTATGATGCTCCCATTATCCCTCACCCTGTGCATCCAAACAGGTTACCAGTTACTGTGAATTTTGTCTTTAAAACCAGGGTTCTTACGTGTGGCTGTATCACTTGGGAGCTTTGCAAAAAGGCAGACCTGGAGCTTCATCTCAGGCTTATTGAACCGGAATCTCTTGGGTTTTAGGTGTTCATATTTTTGTAAGGTTTTTTCCAGGTAATTCTGATGTTCACTTTGTATTGAAAACAACTCTAAAATTTTTCTCTAATCCTCCAGTTCATCTGCACCATCTCTGTTTTGGTTCAGGCTTTTATAGTTTCCTGTGGCTGCCGTAACAGATTAGCACAAACTTGGTAACAACAACAGATGTTTATTCTCTTACAGTTCTAGAGGCCAGAAGTCTGAAATCAAAGTGTCAGCAGGGCCCTGCTGCCCCTGAAGGCTCTTAAGGGGAGAATCTTTCCTTGCCTCTTCCAGCTTCTGGGGCTCCAAATGTTCCTTGGCTTGTGGTTGCATCGCCCCAGTCTCTGCCTCCATCCCATGGTCATCTCCTCTCTATCCCTTTGTATCTCTTACAAAATCACTTGCCATGGGACTTAGGACCTATCAGTAATCGAGTATGATCTCATCTTGAGATTCTGGACTTAATTACATCTGCAAACACCCTTTTTCCAAAAAGCCATATTCACAGGTGACGTGAATGTATCTTTTTTTTTTTCTTTTAGAGACGGAGTCTTGCTCTGTCGCCCAGGCTGGAGCACAATGGTACAATCTCAGCCCACTGCAACATCTGCCTCCTGGGTTCAAGCGATTCTCCTGCCTCAACCTGTTGAATAGCTGGAATTACAGGCACGTGCTATCATGCCCAGCTAATTTTTTGTATTTTTAGTAGTGACAGGGTTTCACCATGTTGGCCAGGCTGGTTTCGAACTCCTGACCTCAAGTGATCCACCTGCCTCGGCCTCCCAAAGTGCCGGGATTACAGGCATGAGCCACTGTGCCCAGCCTTGGATGTATCTTTTTAAGGCCACCATTCAACCCACTGCACATAGCTTCCCATGGCTGTGGTGGTGCTGCTATCTGATCATCTTGCCTCTAATCTGGTCTGGTCTTGCCTCTAATCTCTTCCAGTTCCTCCTGCACTGTGCCACCCTATGTGATTACTTTATATTTCCAGTCATGTTCGCCATTTGCTTAAATCTTACCAGACTTTCCATTCCCCTTAGGATAAAAAGCCATAACTCTTAGAGAGTACCAGTGATAGAGTTTAGCTCTGTGTCCTCCCCCAAATCTCATCTTGAATTGTAATTCCCGTGTGTCAGAGGAGGGGCTTGGTGGGAGATGATTGGATGATGGGGTGGGGGTTGGATTTCCCCCTTGCTGTTCTCGTGATAGTGAATGAGTTCTCACAAGATCTGATGGTTTAAAACTGTGTGGCACTTTCCCCTTCTCGAGCTTTCTTTCTCCGGCTGCCATGAGAAGAGGCTGCTTGTTTCTCCTTTGGCTTCTGCCGTGATTGTAAGTTTCCTGAGGCTTCCCAGTCGAGCGTCCTGTTAAGCCTGTGGAACTGTGAGTCAGTTAAACCTCTTTTCTTCACAGGTAGTTCTTTATAGCAGTGTGATAATGGACTAATAGAAGCAGGATGTTACAATCAGGCTCCTGCCTACCTTTTACCCTCCTTTCCCACTACTCTCTCCACTTGAACTTCGTACTCTCCACAGTGCTGACCTATGGATTCCTCCTTGCCTTGCACATTATATCACCCCTTCATTCTCCGTTTAGACTTCTTACCTAGATTTCTTTTTCTCTCTTTTCTTTTTGGACAGTCTTGCTCTGTCACCCAGGCTGGAGTGCAGTGGCATAGTCTTGACTCATTGCGGTCTCCACTTTCCTGGCTCAAGTGATCTTCCCACCTCAGCCGCCCGAGGTAGCCATGACTACAGGTGCATACCACCACGCCAGGCTAATTTTCATATTTTTTGTAGAGGTGGGGTTTCAACATGTTCCCCAGGCTGGTCTCGAACTCCTGGGCTCAAGCTATCTACCTGCCTTGGCCTCCCAAAGTGCTGGGATTACAGGCATGAGCCAACGTGCCTGGCCAAGATTTTGACAGTTCAAGCAGTGCTTCCACCATGAAGCCTTCTCTAATGCATCCTCTCATGTGCCTTATGCTGTAAGTGCATCTTGTTACATGTATATTTATCATATTTGTTATTGTGCCTTTCTCTCCTTCTGAGCAGAGAGCTCTGTGAAGGCAGGGAAGCTGATACTCATCATTGTAGCTCTAGTACTTGGCATAAATATCGAATGAAGGACCATGTAGCTTAACCTAATTAGAAACTTGTCTCATGGTGACACTGGTTTTTCCACTGCTACTTTGATTATTTCCAATAGGATTTTTCATCTAGATGTATTAAGTAAGTAGGCAGTCTGTAAGTAGGCTGGCTTATTATTTGCTTAACCTGCAATATCTGTGCCTCTATGCTTAGGCAATTTAAATTAAAATGTTTCTGCATGTGTTAAGGTTGACACTTCTGGTTTTTTGCCTCCCTTTACATTAGATGTGGCTTTTGGGTTGTAACTAGTGGAAATCAAATTGAGTTAGCTGAAGCTAAAGGAATTTTGTCAAGAAGGGCTGGAGTACATCTGGGCCAGTAGAAACCCTTAAGGATCCTCTTTCCATTGCTTTTTGCTGCTTGTCTCTGTTCATCTGCTTCCTTCTTCACTTTGTCTGCTTTTTCAGCCATATAACACTTTGTGACATCCCCACAGCTCCTGGGTTTACGTTTTTTACAGCTCTAGCCAACAACTGAGAATGGATGACTATCTCTCTGTCCCCATTTTGTATTTTCCAAAGTTAGAATGTTGTTGGCCAGGTTGGGCCAGATGTCAGCCTCTGGCCAGTCAGCCCCAGAGTGGTGGGGAAGATGTTGGCATGGCCAGTTCATTCAGACATGGTGCTGGGGTTCAACTTTTGGAGTTAAGGAATAGATTCCAGAGAAGGAAGTATAGTTGTGATCAGATGGCCAAACAAGCGTCTGCTGCACTCTTACAAGGCTAAGGCCTATTGACCTGGAGTCTATAGTTGAGGCAAGAGAGATGCAGCACAGAGTTGTGCCAAACCCCTATCAACTCCAGTGGGGATGGCACCAGATTCAAGAGGCTGAAAGAAGAGACTCAGAGCCTGCAGATGAGACATGGGGTTTTGTTGGTGGCTTACATACAGGGGAGAGAGTCCAGTGGCGGTGGGTTGAGCAGGAGAACCACAACTGCATATAAAAAGCATGCAGTTAACCTAGCATTTTCACTTAACATGCTCCCCCTAACAACTGCCACCTGCCAACCTTCACTTAAACAAAGCAAAGGGCCTTGATATCCTGGAGAGCCTGCGTTCCATGGGACTGGGTGGGCACTCAGATGTTCCTCATAGGTAAGGAATGACTCTCTGGGTTGGCCACTCTTGGATACTGTAGCTTGGAACTCTGAACACACATTCAGGTGCATCTACCATACAGGGTCATTCTGAATCACATCATTGCTGTCAAATGCACCTGCTCTACACACAGAGCTGGGTAGAAGTGAAGGGCGTAGCAAGTCTTGCCAGATCTTGTACTAATTGTGTGTAGGCCACAGTAGTGAAAATGTTCTTTGAGTTGTTTATAGTCCTGGCTTTAATTGGTTCACATATGCTTCCTTTAATATAGAATGTTCATGTTGATTTGAGTGACATGGAAATATATTAAAACAAAGCAGATTTGTAATGGTTGTTGACTTATGGATACTTTATGTAGTCATCACAAATACGTTTAAGAAGATATTGTACACGATTCTGATCTTGCCTGAGAAAAACTAGAGGAATAAGACTTGAAATAAATTATCTTTTTATTCATGAGACATTTTTATATAGCTGACATTCCTTTGTGCTGGAAATGGAAACATTAAAAAGACAGTGGGAATAACTTACAGTGATAATTTAAAACCATTGTCAGACTGTAGTGATGACTTGACTGGTGAAACAAACACACAAAGCCCCTTTCTTCCAACTTCTGTTCCCCAGTGGACTTCACAAGTTCCTGCTTCCCCCATCTGGCCACTCCTTTCTGGATGTAGCTGGAACGTGGAGAAGGCCCAGGAATCTGTGGGACAGGAACAAACCACCAGACCTGCTGTCTCCTAACCTTGGTGTTCTGGGGGAGCCTTGGATCTGTCATATAAATCTGTGTAAATTTTAAATGTTCCTTCTTTTAGTTTTTTTCTTGAAAAGAGCTTCCACCAAGGTGGAAGCAGAGAGTAGTTGTGTTAATGTAGCAATATGGGCCGTCAGTAAGAACATACAGGGGCCGATTAATACAGAGTTAGAAAATACAACTAAAAATTGAAATGCTAACTGTGATCCTGCATTTCTTTTAAGCACTAGTATTAGCTAAATACAGGAAACCTGCTTAAGGACATTATATGTTTTCCAGATGACTTCTAAGTTATTTGACAGTTTGTGGACTAAAACTCGTGTGTATATTTTTGCAAGCTAATTTTTGCTAACAAAAATATGTTTAATTTCTGCAAGCTATTTTTTTGCTAATCTGTCAGCGTAGGGTTCAAACAGAAATGGGAGTGAATGTGGAGGATTCAGAACTTTTAAGAAAGCAAGTAACTAAATTGGTTGTCTTACAAATAAAGATCCTGTAGACAACATTAACGTGGTTTGAAAGTGAGAGATGAGGTTTAATTAGTATACTATTTTCTAACTAGTTCATTTAAAAATATTCTCAAGTGTATCTCTGGGGTCTATTAGAATGGTGCTAGTTGAATTGAGCCAGACCTAATATGGCCTCTGCAGAATACTCATTTCCTTATTTATACTCTGCCACTTTCCAAAAAGATTTGAAGAGTCTGACTTTATAAAATAGGAAACCTATAATTACTTGTACATCACTCTTAAATTAAGTTCCTAGAAGTGATTTGAATTTCATTACAGCTGAAGTCTGTGTTACAACCCTTTCCTTTTGTGGAGTGTTTAGTGGGCAATTATTTTATGACCATTCCTGTCTTTTCCCTTATTCAGTACCTCTAACTTTTGTGTTTAAAACTTGAAAAATCTGCAGATAGATGAACTCTTTCCTCCCTGTTTCTAGGTACAATGGTGCTTTACCCAATGGAGATAGAGGACGGAGGAAAAGCAGATTTGCCCTCTACAAGCGGCCCAAGGCAAATGGTGTCAAACCTAGCACAGTCCATGTGATATCCACGCCCCAGGCATCTAAGGTAGGTGGGTCTGCCAAAAGTTGGGAGGGTGCTGGCAAACAGTGACTCACAGATACTTCTTGTCTGTCACTCTCTTTCCTTTAGTCTTGTTTTCATGTAGGACAGTCTCTCAGACCATTTGAGGCTGGATAATGCTTTATTGTGAGGGGCTGGGTTGTGCATTGTAGGGTGTTCAGCAGCTTCCCTGTCCTTGACCTGCTAAATGCCAGTAGCACCCCACCCATTCTTGCTCCCCACAGTTGTTAAACACCATAAATGTCTCAAGACATTGCAGCTTGTCTCCTGGGGAGGACTGAGCAGGTAAAATCTGTCCTGTTAAGAAGCACTGCTTTAGGATACCAAAGCAGCTAGCATTTATTATTTTGGAATAGATGTAGTTGAAACATGATGTTCTTTATCCTAAAGAGTTTTTGTTTTAAGTCTGGGTATAAACCTCATGATTTATTTTCCTTCTGTTAATTGAATGTAGTAGGTGGTTTTATATAATCTGTATGTACGTGGAATTGAATTTGTGTGGCTCGTAGAAAGATGAAAAGTGTACACAACCAAGTGATAAAAGAGGCCAACTATACATATTTTTCTCATAATTTTGAAGTGAATAAAATGCTAATTTAAGAAAAACTGGTTATTTGTTTTCTGATCTATAAGTCAAGGAAAAAAATCTGAGTTTTTATTCCAGTTGATTTATGTTACATAGTAGATTTATTACAGTGTTTCTTTAATTAAATTCTTTAATATATAGTCTTATTTTCTATAAAATATATTTACATGAAGCATTTCATACGGGACTGTTGGCTGTACCTGTTGATCATGAGTTTGGGCCACCTGGCATATAAATGAGAGTCTTGATTTCCATTTTTCCTGAAAACCTACTTTTGGAAGAAAAAGGAATGGCTTCATGGAAGCACGTGTGATATTTATATGCAATGTAAACATAGATCACCTTTGTTAATGTTTTTGTTTTTAAAAAGCTCCTATTTCTGAAGCAGTGCCATTGAAAGAATTTGTTAGAAGATGCCAATTGAAATGATCTTGTATTAATGAGGGGGTGAGTAGATAAGAAAATATCAAACACCAAGGAAACAAGAAAGATTAATATGTAGTAGATAAGCCAAAGCTAGAAAAAGAGAAATAAACATTTGTAGGCAGAAAGGACATTTTATAAGGAAAACAAAGGAAATCCAGCTTTACGAAGATTCTCAGGAAAGGAAGAGGTAAAATAGCAACAGAATCTTAAGAGGTCAAGGAAATAGGAGATACATTTTGTACTCCAAAAATATGTGGTGAAGAAGGATACTGAAACAGATGTTTTTAAGCATGTGATAAGTGCCAGAAATGTTCTGGTATTTAGATGTGGTCCTTATAATTTTGTCTGTTTGTTGACATTTCTTTCTTTTCCTTCCTCTTTTTAAAAATCTTGGGTTCAGATTAATACAATGGCTGACATTTTAAAAAAATGTATAGAAATCTTGCTTTGATTACTCATGCTTCATGTTGTGATAGAATATGAAAATGTGTAACTATTGAGAGAAAAGTATCTCTTCTTTATTCTTCAGCCATTGCCATCTCCTCCCAAAAGGCTAACTTTTATGTTTTACTTTTATATCTAGATTTTACTTCAAGTTATTTAGATTATTAATCTTTTGATAATTGTCATCTAAGTCTATGTTTAAAAATATTACCCACAGTACTAAAAGTAGGGTAGGGCAGATTGGGTTTTGGTCTTGACCCTGTATATTTTATAATCTGGGAAAAATATATTCTCAGGGCCTCAGTTTACTCATTAGAAACTGAGTAAATTGGCTTCAAGCAGGAGCTCTGTTGAATTAGAAAATATACTTTGGTTATAACAATAGCAATTATTCTGGCTAAGATAAAACAGACAAAAGTTAGAGAAATTATTATAGGCTAGCCCTCAGAATCAGGGAAAAGTTGAGTAACCAGGTTTTGAGAGAGAGTAGAACTGGAGTGTCAACAGGAGTGCACGTGGATATTTTTTCAAGAGTGTTAGATAGTGACTTTAGTCCAGCCAGCTTCTATCTCTCTTAAAGGTTTTACATTTTCAAGAGAGAGAATCTGATAGGTCTACCCTGAGTCACTGAACTATGACCAAGGCAGATGGGCAAACTAAGACCAGACATGTTTATGTGAGTAGATCAGCCACCCCATGTTGCCTTTCAGACTCTTACAGTCTCACACTCTCATCCTGGCCAGCTGTGCCCGGCCACTCCTGCTGCTAGGTTTGCTCTGTTGGCACCTTCTACCTTGGAGCCTCACATCTACTTCTTCCGCCCCTTACTCCTGCTCCCTCTCAAACTGTCATCCCCGCCAGCTGTGCCTGGCCACTGCTGCTGCTAGGTCTGCTCTGTTGGCACCTTCTACCTTGGAGCGCCAGCCAGTTGTAAACTCAGCCCTTTACTTGTTTAACCTTTTCTTCAGATACCCCTCCCACTTCCTGGCTTTAACTGAATCTGATTTTCAATGAATGTACTCTTTTATTATTTTTTCCATCTTACGTTTGTGGAACATACTTCAGTGACTCAGTGCCTACCCCCGAGTCTCTTTCTCCTTGACCCTGTAGCATCTATGGTTCGTAGTACGTTAACTCTTTCAGTTTCTTTTCCACTGTTCCCACTGATGTGGTGCCCCTTACAGCCTGTTGTCACTTGCAAATGAGAATTATCTCCAGTTCATTCTATTTTTGGATATACTTCCTTATCTGTTATCATCAAGACATCCAGCCCATTAGCCTATCTCTGTTTGCCACAGTTATTGGCCCACTTGGCCTCTCCAGGTATGTCTTAATTCCACTCCAGATTCTCTTCCTCCGGGGTCTTTGGGTATCTGTCTTCCTGTGTGTCTGACTCTGGGCCCTTACTGACCCTGCTGGACTGTTTTTTTCTTTTTGTCTTTATTGCTCACCCCATGCCCCCTAAGAATGCCAGTAAATGTCATGGTACCTGGCAGACACTGGCCTGAAATGACAGTGGTTTGTGTACCCTGACATTTTTGATGCTGCACTATTGGTAATGAAAGTTCATCTTTGATTGGAGTTGGGAACGTGGGACCTAGAAGGGTAGGTGTGGTTATCCATTACTAGGATTTAAGTTCTTTGGCTTTTGGCTGTATTGTTTCTTCCCTTTGCCACAATCATTCCCTCTGCCCACGTTCTGGGGGCAGAACAGGGATATCCCTTTGCTGGTGGTCGTGGCAGCTGGGAAACAGGACCTCTTAGTTTTCCATGCATGTCTATATCCAGGCTAAGTCAGATGAGGATGGCAAGTGTGTGCTACTGTTGTGTAATCTCTATTTGTGTAACGTTTATTCATGTATATGTTTGTACTTAGAATAATACTCAGAGGTATTTCTCTGATTATGTAATATGTGTGTGTGTGTGATTTGTTTTTTTTTTAATCAAAAGTCCTGTTTTACTTCTGGCCATTCTGTTGCATAGGCATAGGGCTTTTAGCAATTTATTCACCCATCCATTGATTCAACAGATATTTATTCAGCACCTTCCGTGGCCAGGCATCATGCCAGGTATTGGATATTCTGCTGCAAACAAAGACATCCACATGGAGCTAAATTTCTAGTGAGTAGGCAAACGAGAAAGAATCATAGGATACACATTCGACTGCACACTGGGGAAAGCACTAAGAGGAAGGGGTCACAGAGTTTAGACAAGGTGTAAGGAAGGACCTCTAAAAAAGTGGTGTGAGCACTGTGAGCTGGAGAGGAGAGAGGAGTTGACCAAAAGAGCAGAGATCAGGGGTCTTGTGGGTCTGGCTGGAAAAGTTGGATTTTTATGTAAGGGGAAATATTGAAGGGTGTGAAGCAGAGGGAGTGACATGATATGACTGAGAATTTAAGTCAGTTTATGTGTTCATTTACTTTTTTATGATAGGGGACAACTATTTTGCTCTTACTTAACTAGTAAATAGTATGATGGTGGTGGTGGTGATGGTGTGGATACTGGTGCCTGATCGGAAATATTTTGTTAGCTGCATGTTTTAAATTTAGCAACATTACTATGGAAAACTCTTCAAAATGGTTTTCCCTTCTTAGATTATGCTTTATTGAAATGTCCTTTTTTGGATATTTTTACTTTTAAAAAGTAACTGAAAATCACTTTATTCCAGCTGGCCTATTTCCGAATGGAAAATATTAGTGGTCTTTGATAGTTTAGAGAAACATGAGGGCCATTTAATGTCATTGTTACAACCAGGCTGCTCTTCAGCCTGTTTGGACTGCTGTGGCTCTACTGGTTGATAAAATATTGAAACACTTTCTTATCAGTTGATGAATAATACAACAGTAACCATGAGAAGTGGCAAAACAAATAACGGTATAATTTTCGACATAAATTCATTCACCCCAGCTGATTTTGTAGGATGTGCTGGGGTCCACTTTGGAAGCGCTCGCTGTCTGTCTGCCGAACCTCTGTCTCATGGCAGTGAGTGGTGTTGATCTCCTGCACGTTCATGATGGAGCTGGGGCCTCTGTGCTTTGGGAGAGTCATCGGCTTATCATCAGCCTCAGACTTTCTCATCGCTCCTGTTTTTAAATAACTGAGTTTTAAATAGGTCTTTCTTTGGTTTATTTCACTGTTACTGCATTATAACTCTTGGATTAGTCGTGTGTGGTGTTTCGTACTTAGAAGTTCAAGAATTAATTTGTTGAGTATTTTTATTTTAAATAAAGAGGCAATGAAGTTGGGTAAATTTTCTTCTCTTAGATGTCATAAACATGAGTATTCTGAATCTCTGAGAGAAGAAAAAAAGAAATAACAGTAATAAAACACAGCTAAGAATATCTTTAGTACTATGCAGGAATATAAACCTGAAACAAAATGATTTGTAGGTCTAGAATAAAAAACAATTTGATTATTTCAACAAAAAATAATAGACATAAATCAGTTTCCAAAAATTGAAATAACAACATCCAAAAACATTTTATCTGAGAGTTTTGACAAGGCAAGGGAAAACCAGTTTATGAAGTATCAATATAATATACTGTATAGTTTAAAATAATTTTCTGACATAAAGTATTTATTAGGACTTCAAGAATTGTTTTTATGTGAATGTAGCATGGACGTTTAGGTTTATGGTCCTAATTGTTGCAAAACATATATCTACTGAGATGTAAAAATGCATTTTGGAGAACTTATAAATCAGGACAGTAAAATTTCAGTCATTATTGACAGAGCTCCAACAATTTCACATAGAATTGTTTTAATAATTTACTTAAAATGCAATATTCAAGACTTCAAAGATAGTGTGATGGTTTTTATTGATTTCATGGAGCTGGAAGGAAGAACATCTGAAATATATTAAACTTTATTAGTCATACTCAAGAAAAATGGTTTCAATGAGAAATATTTACATGAAAACCTTATGAATGTTTTACAGATGGTGCAAGTATAGTGTTAGGGAGAAAAAGTTGTCTCAGCTGAAATTCTAGAAAAACTTTTAGATGTTTTAATTTGATGCTGTCTCACTTATATTTGGTTATCTCTGGATGTTGCAGTAGGAAGATAAGCCAAGTAAACCACTTAACTTTTTTTTGGAAATTTTATATTTATCTTATATCAAGTAATAGAGAATTAAATAATGTATTTGAGACCTTGGAATTGAGGTAGCTGTTTGGACTTTTAATGGGCAACCAAAGATGGGAATATTTGTGTTACTGGACATTGTTAAAATAGCATTTGGACAATTTTTTTTAGCAGTTTAGCTCTATTACATCATATACTAAGCAATGTGAATTTTTTCCATGGTTGTAGAAAAAAGAAAAATTTTAATTATTGAAATGGACAGATTTATTTGACAAATACTAAGTGATAGAACATATAAACCAAATACAGGAAACTGTGATGGAGAAGAAGGTATTAGAGGAACAAACAAATTTGAAATGAAACAAAATGTTAATTCCAAGGGAAAAACTATTACATTGCCTGGCAAATTAAAAGGAAATACACTTATTTGGTGACAAATCTGAGGAATACAATTAAATTTTAATTGCATCCTTTTAATTTATTGATTTTGAGAACTTGTCTAATTGTTGTTTTCAAAGCACCATAGATTGAAGGCAAGCAAAATTTTGTATAATTAAACCAGAAATTAAGCAGAACGATCCAATAGATAAGGGATTTTCATAAGGCTTGGATGGTAATAGAAATAGTGAATATAAAATCTCAGTATTATTAGGGCTGAAAAAAATAGAATTTAACTAATATTAGTTCAGTAGAAGATAATGGAAGATTTACTATGAGCAGTATTATGTGGTGGAAAAATCTGTGCATATTAAGACTTGGTTTGCCCATTTTCCTTAATTAAATGGGGGAAATTTTTGAAAGAATTTGGTTTCTTATATCAATCACAGCTCATACATTGCTTAAATTGTGACAGACACATCAAATAAAAAAATCATACCAGTAATTTGTAACAATTAACAGATGACTTGGAAATGATTCACATGATTTGATGAACGGTTGCTGTTGTAACTTACTTCACCTGGGATACGGTTTCATAAAATGTGTAATTCATATTATTTAGAGAATAAATGGAATATTTTAAAATTTTTTATTTATATGCCTAATTTTTTATTAAAAGGCTGATTGTTAAATAATATTGCTCCTGACATGAATAACTTTAATAAATATATCTGTGATTAGGTGATTATCCTATTTTATGTTTTACATAGAATGAGTTTTAGATCAAGAATTGGCTGTTATGAACCCTCTATTACATTTCCATAAACTTTGATTAATCAGTACTTTTCTGTAAAATGTGACTAATCAATACTTTTATGTTTTTCTGTAGTTCTTTTGGTAGTTCTGTCGTTGCAAATAATGTAAGTACAGCAATTTGTGAGCTGTTATTTTCCTTTCTTATTTTTGGTTTAGTTTTTTTACTTCTGTTACTCACAAAGCAAACGTTAGGCTGTCTTATTTGAATACATTTTCTTTCAAATCACCTAAGTAAAATGTTGAGCTTTTTGCCACTGTATTTAAGCCAGGCAGTGTTACTTTCACTGATTTAAGATCTGAAGCAGCATACTTATCATCATTTCTTTATACAGATTTGTGTAAGAGTGTTTAAAGTAGGTTTTAAGATATAGTATGTTTAAAATTAAAATTTCAGATATGATTTGCAATGTCCACTGTGAATACTTCAAGAAAGTAGAAGAGTTGATTCATTATATCACATTTTTGTTAGTTTCAGCAATTAATATAGTTTGACACTAACATTTTTGTTTTTCTGTAATCTTTTTTGCTAGCATATGTAGTTTCATCTTGTCAGGCACCAACAACTAATTTTGTGTGTATGTATTGATATTTAACATAAATTGCTGCTTTGCTGTGTGGTCTGGGTAGAATTATTCATTGTTTTCTAGCAGAAAGGGACATTTGTCTCTTTTTTTCCTGCATGTATTATATGGTTGGCAGAATAATTTCTGTCCCCATTCTCCCAAGATGCTCATATATTAATCACTGGAACCTGTGAATATATTACCTTACATGGCAAAAGGGCTTTTGCAGGTGGAATTAAAGTCATGAGACTTAAAATAGGGAGATTATCCAGGATTATCTGGGTGGGCCTATTGTAATCACAAGGGTCTTTAATAGTGAAAGGGGAATGGAGAAGACTCATGAGGTGTGAGGGAAGAAGGAGCAAGAGAGATTTGGAGCATGAGAGGGACTCCACCTGTTGCTTCTGGATCTGAAGATGGAGAGGATACTATGAGCCAAGGAGTGCAGGTAGCTTCTAGAAGCTGAGAACAGCTCTGGCTGCTGGCCAGCAAGGAAACCAGGGCTTCAGTCCTATAATCACATGGAACTCAATCCTGCCAGGTCCCTGAATGTCCCTGAAAACAGATTCTTCCCTAGAACCTCCATAAAGAGATGCTGCCCTGTCAGCCCCTTGATTTTGGCCTTGTGAGACTCAGGCAGAGAAATCAGCCAAGCCTGCTGGACTTCTGGCAAACAGATGTGTAAGATAATAAATTAGTGTTGTTTTTAACTGCTAAGTTTTGTGATAATTTGTTATAACTGCAAGAGAAAACTTATACATACTATTTTATGGAAAATTAAATACAAAATACCTCACATTACTGAGCAGCTCTTAATCTCCTGGTGGGGGAAATGAAAGGCTGGGGAAGAGATGAAAGAATTGAGAGGCAGGGAATGAGGTTTTTCGTTTCTTTTAAAATTCTTTTGGATGGAGAGCATTAGAGCAGGAAAGCTTGACTCTAGCACTCAGTAACTTAATTATCTGTATAATTATCTGCATTACTGATATACAGTAATTATAATTTTGACTGATGCATGTATTAGTTGGAAAAATAATTTGTGTTGTCCTTAGTGCATAATTTTATTAGAGTAGCTTTTAACATGTCAGTGTGGAAGGATAGTTGTATCTGCATTTATAATTATGCGTCTACTCAAACTTATTTGAATTATGACCCTGATTCAGGCACTTGCAACCCATCTTTTCATGGAGGAAGAGAATCTTACTGCAACTGAAAAAAACAAACATGGAACATTAAAGTCGGAAGGAACTTTATTCAAACTGGCTGCTCATTTTACAATGAAGGACAAAAAGTTCAGGGAAGCTTAGTATGTTGACCTAAGTGACTAAGCCAGGTGCGCTACCCAGGACCCAAGAATATTGGTCTGTTGCTGCAGATGGCAGGTAGAAAATATTCTGAAGGATAAGACCAAAGCTGGGTTCTGCTTCTCATTTTTCCACATTTCTGTAGTGTGAATTGGGAAATTTATTCATTTGCAAACTAGAATGCTGCAACCCTAAAATAAGTGAATATGATAGTAGTTGCCAGTAAAAATGGAAGTTGCTTTGCAGACCTGCAAGGTACAAGTTTGTACTTTATGTAAGTATCCGTGTTAGGATAAGCTGTCTAAAATCAGGTGCTCTGTAGAAAGAGCCTTTTCTACAAAAGCGAAAATGATGGAGGCTTGACTTTTAAGTAGTTTGGTTGTAGGGGTAGTTATGACCACTTGTAGTAGAGAATGTATCAGGATAACTTATGTATAGCTGAAAAGAAGTCACAGACTGCAAGGGAGGGTCATTGAGGTACTATTGGCTGACTTGGAATGGTTACGGCCTGTTTTGTTACACCTTTTGCTTTTCACATTAAAGTGCATTATTGGCCTTAACTTTTCTGAAAAAGTACTTTAGCCTCTTTGAAGTCCTCCCACTGCTGACTGATTAACTGAAATACCTATTTATAAGCTCTTTATTGATCATACCCATGTTTCAGGGAAGCATGAATGAGTGGCTTCAGGAAGCTTTGGTTTTGTTTTACTGAAGTTAAAGGTGATGGAGGGTAGCCTAGGTTTGGGAGCTCTCAGATAGGCAGCTCCGTTCTGGTTCCTGCTGTGCTCATTCTGCTGCCAGGTGAGCCCTTGCAGGACCGCCATGCCCTTCTCCTCTGTGCTTCTCAAGTGGCCACGTTTTCTCTTGCCTCTGGACCTTTGCAGGGGGCGTTGTCATTGCCTAGGATGTTCTTCAGCCTGGTGTACTAGCCCTCAATATCAGTATTCTGAAAAGTTGGCCCAGCTGCATCTCCTCCTTGGACATCTCCCCTCACTCCCAGTCTCAGTGAGAAGTGTTTTTGTGAACTCCCGGAGTGCCTCTTGTAAATCCCCACAAGTGCTCTGACGCTGCGTTGAAGTTGGCTGACTTCTCATGTCTTCCTGGACGGCAGGCTCCTTGAAGGCAGATACTGTCTTTCATTTCTGTACTCCCATTGCCAAGCACACTTTGTTGAATGAGTAACCAAATAGTGTGACCTGCTTTGGGACAGCCACCGGTTCTAATGGGTCAATAACTAATGGATTGGTATTCTGCAAACCCACAGGCACATGCATAGATCGGTTTATGTATCAGGTGTGTTTGGTAAATTTTGTTCAGGTTAGTTCTGGAATCTTGGGATTATACTATGAATATTGATTTCTATCCTTTTTTCCGTCTCTTATGTTATGACATTTCCCTGTATCATTAAATGACCATTGAAAACTTGGTTTTTAGCCACTGAATAGTATTTCATTATGTTAATGTATTCAGTGTATTAACATTAAAATTTAACCCTTCTATTGTTGTTTCTAAATTTTTATATTATAAAAAACATCATGATAAGCAGCTTTGCATAAAAACTTGTGTGTATCTCCGGTCTTTTTTCCTTCTGATTTCAGGCATAGCATTTGTTTTTGAGAGTTTTAAGATGTAATAGTTGATTATATATTGTTTAAATTATGAAAAGCAGAACTGAGTGAAAGTGTGGGCTTTCAAATGTAGATTTTTTGAATGTTTAGTTCCCCTGTTTAATAATCTGTAGGCTCTTAGGTAAAAAATACCCTTTCATGGCTCACCTTTCACTTTATAAAATAGGTATTTAGGCCAGGCACGGTGGCTCATGCCTATAATCTCAGCACGTTAGAAGGCTGAGGCAGGTGGATCACCTGAGGTCAGGAGTTCGAGACCAGCCCAACCAATATGGTGGAACCCTGTCTCTACTAAAAATACAAAAATTAGCCAGGCATGGTGGCCTGTGCCTGTCGTCCCAGCTACTGGGGAGGCTGAGACAGAAGACAGCTTGATCCCAGGTGGTGGAGGATGCAGTGAGTCGAGATCGTGCCACTGCACTCCAGCCTGGGCAACAGACCGAAACTCTGTCTCAAAGAAAATAAGACAAAAATAAAATAAAATAGGGATTTCTATCAGTCAGTTGAGGCCAGGTTATTGTACAGTAACAACTCTCAAATCTCAGTGGGTTGACAGCAACAAAGCATATTTACTCCTCAGGTTTTGTCCATCATGGGTTAACTTGGGGGCTGTGTTCCTTGTGAAAATTCAGGAAGCTTTGCTAATGGAGGTTCCATCTTGATGTATACTTCAGAGATGATGTAGGACGAGGTAAGAGAGAGAACATAGCTCTTCAAGCTTCCGCCTGGAAGTGACGTGCTTTCGTTGCAGTGGCTAAAGCAAGTTTCATGGCTGTCTGCCTGAGTTCACAGGTTGGGAATATGTAATCCTTAAATCCGGTAATACAGTCTGCCTCCAGCTAGTGACTCAGGGTGGGAAACACCTGGATCACATTGTATGCCTACTACATGGTAGCAGTTGATTAATGTTAACTAATATTAGTGCTGGTTTCTCTGGGAAGTATTAATGACCTGTTATAAGAAGTTATACATAGGTGTAGGATATGATGAAACCTAACATTTGTACTTACTTATTCGTAGTTTAATTATATAAAAACTTAGCTAAAATGCATTGATAGATTAAAAATTAAAACTGCATCATCATAATTTGAATATAGATTTCCTCTATAAACTTTACAATTTAAATGTGTCCTTTTTTGTTGTTGTTTTTAAATCACAGCAATGAAGGTTTAACAATGAACAGTTTCTAAATTAGTTGAATATACTCACTTTGAAAGCCAGTGCCTTTCCTCACAGGAGAATGTACTTACCAATTACAACATTTTGATAAGGCATTCTTACGTGAAAATGCATCTGACCTAAATCAGTTTTGCATTCTCGAGTCTGCTAACATTAGTTTCATTTCCTGCATTTTGAAAAAAGGAGTTGTGCACTTTTTTCAAATTAGAGTTGGACCTCTAAATTGAAGTTTCATATGAATAGTTAGATTTTTAAAAATCTCTTCAAGTCATTCTGTGGTACTTGATTGAAATCGTGAACATGACATACCAGTTCATCAGCAATTTTTTCCAACATTAAATTATTTTATTTATTCTAGTGTCACAAATCTAAGAATGTCATTTCTAAAAATTTCTAAAATAGTATTGATAAGTATTAAAGGTTAGGTAGAATGAATGTTAAATTCGGTTCCCTTAAAATGCAGGAGAATGAGAATTCTGATAAATAGATCTTACCCAGCATTTTTAAGAAGATTTTCTTTACACAAATCATACGTGTAGAGTTTGATGAATTTTCTTAAAGTGAACATACCTACTTCTACAGTACCCAAATCAAGTAACAGGACATTATCAATACCCTCAAAGACCACCTTGCTCTCGGTTACTCCCCCACCCCTAAGCAGTAACAGATAATCCCTATCCTGACCAAACACCACAGATTAGTTTTGGTGCTTTATACAATGGGATCTATTGTATAAATTTTTTGTTGCTGACTACTTTCATATATTATTATATTTGTAAATGAAGTAACCTTTGCTGGATATCATAATTGTTCATTGCTATGTAATATTCCATTGTGTGAATATTCATTCTGTTAGCCAGTATGCTTTAACATTTTGATAACACTAAGACCTGTTAAGTTTTTGTAAATTATTAAAGGTACTTTAAAAAGTCAGCTATCTTACTTTAGGATGTAAAGTCAAAAAATATGGAAGTCAATAAAAGCTACCAGTGGTCACATTTATAATTTGCAGCAATTTGAACTCTAGTTATTTGTTGCATAAGTGAAAATGTATCCTCACTTAGAAAATTGGTTAGTCTGCTAAAACAATAATGATTTTACAGCCTTGAATATTTGGAGGATGAACACTAATTTTATGGTAAACTTTGGATTTTATGGTGTATTGCTTTTCTTTTGCAGGGAACATACATGTTTGTTAAAGCTGGGGGCCTGCACACAAATTTCCCTCAGTTTTTCCATTTGTGAGATACGGAGGCAGCCTGATGTGGGAGATAGAAAGAATCTCATTGGAATTTTGGCTCTTCTCTTTGCGAGCCATGTGACCAGGACAAGCGCTCTGAGTGAAATAGCTTCTCAGAGTTGTTGGTGAAGATTAGACAGAATGAACAGAACATACACCTCCTGGCCAGAGCAGGGGATTTAGTGAATGACCTTTTAGTTACCTTGCAGGGAAGTTGTAAAGACATGATGGAATCATACGATATTTTGAAAGTCCCTCTGTATGTCTACATTATGTACCGAACCACCAACATAAACATAATTAGTAAATTGAGAAGACTTTAGACTCATTCCTCTTTTTAAGTGCACAGGCTGAAAGGCAGTGGTATGATCTCGGCTTACTGCAACTCTGTCTCCCAGGGTCAAGCGATTCTCTTCCCTCAGCCTCCTAAGTAGCTGGAATTACAGTCACATGCCACCACACCCAGCTACTTTTTGTATTTTCAGTTGAGACCGGATTTTGCCATGTTGGCCAGGTTGGTCTCGAACTCCTGACCTCAAGTGATCCACCTGCTTCGGTCTCCCAAAGTGCTGGGATTACAATCGTGAGCCATCGAACTTGGCTTATTTTTGATTAATGAGAAGGTACTGTTGTTTTTGAAAAATGGAATAAAGTTTTTAGCACCAATTTACTGAAATTTCTTGCATTTTGGCTTTTGTTACAGTGATACCTTTCTAGTGTACATTCCCTGTTCATCATTTTCTAAACTGAGTCATGTTAAACTGGGGTAAAGGAGGGAAACATGAAAAGGTTTAGGAATATTATTTCTAATTAAAGGTTGAGAGTTTCTCAACCTCAGCACCATTGGCAATTTGGGCTGGATAATCTATGTTGTGGGACCTGTGCTGTGCCTTTTAGGATGTTTAGCAGCATCTATGGCCTCTACCCACTCTACACCAGTAGCATCTGCTGTGCCCTCATATGATTACCAAAAGATGTCTTCAGGCGTTACTGGATGTACCCTGGAGGGCTACTGATTTAGACTCTTAAGCTCTAGTTAGTATGGGATCCGGTTAACAGTACAGGCTCTGAAGTCAACTTCCCTAGATTGAAATTCTAACTCTTCTTTGGCCAAGTGACAATCACTCTGACCCTCAGTTTTCTCATCTCTCACGTTGGGGACTATAGTATTACTCAACTCATAGGTTAGAATGAATGAGTTAATACATTAAATCTTTAAGAATGGCACCTGGTGTGTTGTAAATGCTCGACAAATGTTAACCAACATTACTGTTTTTATTTGTAAGAACATTGGGTATTATAGTACATCTTTTCTTCTTATTTTTCACTGTGTCACAGAATGGAGACCTAAGGGGAAATAATAAGTGAGAAAATTTCTTAGCAAATTATTCTTCATTTTAAAAAGCTGCATTGCTGTATCCTCTGGCAGGCAGTGTGGCACAGTGAATGCATATCTGACTTTTCTGACAAGTTCTTTTTCCTTCAGTAATTCTGTGCTGCTTAGCAGAAACCATTGCTTTAAATCAGGCTTTGTGGAGATAGAGGGGGATGACTTACAAATTGACTTTCGATATGGGGTTAATCTGTCTTTGTCCTGGATTAAGAAAGGCTTGTCTCAGTCTTCTGAGCCTCTGTCTTCCCAGAGTTGGAGGCACATTTCGAGACCTTCTATCCCTAGCCCAAGACAGAGGGTAGTGGGATGTCCCCAGATGGGAGTATGGGCTGAAAGAAATGCTGATTTTCTCCATTACCTCAATCAGTTGAAGCTACCCCCTCCTTGAATTTAACCCATTATCTGATTTGACAAGAATGAATTTATTTTGCTGAAACCCTGATTGTGACCATGATTGCTAATTTCATAGAATTAAAAAAAAAAAAAAAAAGGCAGGGGTTGGGGGAGGGAAGGGCGTGCAGAAGGAATAGCAGAGATTGAACAGAAGGGAAATATTGTTTCCTAAAACCTGACAATGGGAAAGGAAAAAGAGAAGAAACTGCAAGCAAATATGTAGTCATACATACCAAAATAGACTTGAAATAATTTAAATCAGCCAAATATCTCCACTAGTGATACTTGCAACTGAATTACATTGACCAGTTTATAGGTTTAAAAAATCCATATGAGTTAATCTCAAATATGTTAATGACCAGTATTTTAAAATTTTATCAAGTTTCTGATTTTTAAAACACGCTTTTGATAAGGAATTGGAATTTTTAACGTAGAAAAAGTGTTTTAAGTTAATGTGAGATTTTTTTAAAGGGAAGTCAGCCTCGTTTTTTGCCGAAGTAAAGGAGTATATAATTTGCCCTAGTTAGGATGCCATTTTCCTAGAATGTTAGGAAGATTCTGATTCCTCCTGTTCATTTTTCCCAATGTGAAAACTGAGACCTAGAGTTACAGGACTTTTCTAGGATTGCTTAGCTAGCTTGAGCCTTGAGCTCTTGTTAATTTTTTCCTTGTTGGGGGAGTCTTAATTTGGCTTAAGAAGTTGATACGAGTCGTTTACAACTTTGTTCTTTTTTTTAAATCAAGTAATTGTTTCTGAACTTTGTGGACTTGTACGTCGTAGGAAGCACTGATAAAAACGCAGCTGAGTGTAAGATGCTTTTATTACCTGGAAGCTGGGGCCCTGACTATGAATACACAGTTTACTTCCCACTTGGCCAGCACGTTTCCCCACATGTTTCTGCCTCTCTCACTGCAGGCTCAGGTGCCCCTGTTCCTGTCCTCAACATCCAGCCCTGCACTGCTGTTGCCCTCTCAGTCTCCACTGTCTTGCCTGTCTTTGGCTGTGGTCTCTTCACTACCTATCCTGTCCAATCTAAGTGAGAAACCTGTATCATGCTTAAGGTTTTCTTTCCTTAGTACCAGGCCCCACTGCCCCAGTAAGTGCCCAGATCCTGCGGAATCTGCTTCTTCACCAGTCGTGATCCCTAGCATGGACCTTTGCAGTGGACATTTGTGAATGGACTGATGGATGAGCCCCTGATAGTGTTCCCTTCACTGCAGGCCTTAGTGTATCCATGCCTGTTAGATGTGACACTCGAGTGCTAAATAACTTCGAAGGTAACGTGGAACCCTTTCTCCTTCACATGAAGCATGTCTGCTCAGGGGCATCATTTCACCCCATTGAAAAGCTTGAATAATTCTCCATGGTAACTGGATAAGGCAGCCCCATGTCCAGAGAATGGCACATGAAGTCTTTCACAGATGCCCCCCCCCCCATACCCTTCAGGCCTCCTTTCCACCAGTGCCCATTCCTCTGCCTCAAAATTCAGTCAATGGGGAATTGTAAAAGATTAGTACATTTAGGATCTCGTCTTTTATGTAAGTGATTATAAGGACCGCGTATTGGTGCCTTGGATTCGAGAGCCAGCTGTGCAAAATTAAAATAACCTATTATTCACTGCGTGCAATGATGACCCTAATGAATGTGGGATAATTCACTTCCCATTGATGAGAATTCAGTCTAAAACTGTAAACTAGATGCTCATTAATTTAATGCTTTTCCTTGACACATGTTTTGTTTCTACAGCTGTCAGTGAAATGTTTTCAGGCATCTGTGCAGGTGGAAGGATGCATGCAAGCCTGAGATAAATAAGTCTAGAGAATGAAGAGAATCTCTCTTTGGTATTCCTTGTAACCATCCTTCTAAAAGGGAATCCCCACCCCCCTTCAAAAGCATGCTTCTGGAAGTCTCTCGTGGCTCAGTCTCCACCCTGTTTACTTGTCATGTTGTGTCTTTATGTCTGCTTCTCGCTGTTTTGCCATTCTCTCATTTTCTAGCAGGGACGTGGGCATGGAGAGACAAACACCGGAACTGCCAGGAGAGAGCGGAGCTTCCCCTTCCCTCGAGCAGTCCTGGGTGGTCCTACCCGCTCCCCTCACAGCTGGTTTGAGGCTGAAGCAGCTTTCCACGGCATCTGTTGACCGAGGCAGTTCTGAAGTTAGTTGGGCCTTTTAATGGCCGTAAAACAGAATTGCTGTGTGGAAGGCCTTTCAGCAATTTAGCTAAAGGCTTTAGAAGCAGTGGAGATCTTTTCACTTACGAATAGTGGCACTAATGAAACAGGTGGGGATACCTTTTCTCTAAATGCTGCCATCCTCTGTGTTCAAATACCGCAAACCCCTCATCTGGAGAAACTTTCCCACCTTGGCTGTGTTAGTCCATATTAAACCGTTTCTTGGGTTTTGGAGCGGTTCTACAGATATCTTCTGGTTGTTTAAATGTGAATCAGATGTCAAAAAGCCTAATCTGCCCAGCTGGCAGTTTGGGCCCCATTCTCAGAGGCTGCACATGTGCGCAAGCCGTGGTTGGCAGGTGTGGTGTCAGGCAGCATGCGATGGTGCTCCGGACAGGAGAGCGTGGCCTCTGCAAGTGTATTCCCAGCTGGCAGGATGTGGCTTTTATTTAACTGCAAAATGTGAGTTTATCATTACTCAGGATGGGGTGAAGGAGGGACTCTGTACAGTTAAGTGTTTACTCAACAGATGAGTACAATAAGTACAGAAATTGTTAAAATGTTATGACTGTGATTTTAAGTACAATTTTTAGGATTGTGGAGGTTACATTGTATAAATGGAATTAATACCAAATGAATTTAAAGGCTAGAGAGAAGAGTTTCCTTAGGAGTAACTCCCCCGCTTAAAATAATGATGTCAGTTTCCTTCCAAAGCATGTTTTCATTTTGTTTTTGTTTTGAGGGGTTTTTCAGTGAAATTGTGAACCCTGAAACTAGTGTGTCTGGCATTTATTTCTGGAGAAGGCCCTTCTGAGTCTATGTTTACTAAGCAATTTGAGCCCCAGAAAACTTTTAGTCTCTGATATTTTGATATCTGGTGATGAGACAGTAATTACATCACTATTTCTGGGTTGGTAATCTTCGCTTTGGAAAATGTGTAATCCTCTGCTTCAGACATACTCTGTGTGGATCCATCACAGATGTGGCTGAAAGAAAAAAATCTGCAACCTCTTGCTTTTGTACATTGTTTTCTCTTGCTAAAGATGTCTTGCCCTCTGCACTGTGATTATAATATACTGTCCGTTTGAAAAATGGCCAGGAGGATCATTTTAAAATCATAGTCTTTAAAAAATATTTTTACTTTAGGCACATTCGTCTTAATTTTTGCCAATGTGATGTGTTAAGATTGGAATCTGTTAATTTCCTGACATGTATTAACTACCTGATATTTGAATTCCTTGCCTATTTTTGAATTGCATTATTTGACTTCTTTTTTTTTTAATTTGTAGAATCTGTTATATGTGTTGTACATATTTTCTTTATCTTTCAACTTTGTTCGTGGTGTCTCATCTCGTACTTGAGTTTTTTGACTTGGGTGTAATCAAATCTGGAATTTTCTCACTTAAGATTTATAAGTCTCTTGTTTTGCATAAGAAGTACTTATCTATCTCAAGGTTTATATAACATTTTTCAGATATTTTAAGTATTTTATTCTGTGTGTTTAGATTTTTCTTCCGTTATAATTTTTTGTTTATTTAATTAATATTGATTGAGCATCTGCTGTGTGCCAGGCCCTGGGCTCTGCACAGGATGAGTTAAAACAAACATGGTTCCTGCACAGGTTATAGGGGCAGAGGCAGGCAATAAATAAGAAATCAAATGAATAAATACGTAATATTCATCGGTGCTCAGCACTGTCAAGGAAACAAACGGTGGAGAATAGTGTGAGGGCCAGGGACACATATTTAAGTTTTGATGAGTTATGAAGGCTTACATAGAATTTAGCTTTGCAAACAGAGAGAGGCAGAAGTGTAACTGTCAGCATATTCTACGACTCTGAGGCAGGCTTGAGGGCTGGTTAGTGGGGAGTTGGAGCCTGGGATGAGATGAGGGTCCAGTCAAGTCTTGTTCATGGATGTTGGCTTTAATCTGGGTGCAATAGGAAGCTGTTGGGTGTTTGGGGAGAGATTTATGCATGAAGAAGGTGTTCTGGCTTTGATATGGAAGGAAAGGATGGAAGCAGAGAGACCAGTTAGGGCCTGTTGCATTGGCTTAGACCAGAGATGAAGTGGCTTAGACTAGTGTAATGGATAATTGTATGTGTTAACTTGACTGGGCCATCGTGCCTAGATATATGGTCAGGTGTTATTCTCAATGTTTCTGTGAAGGTGTTTTTGGATGAGATTAACATTTAAATCTCTAGACTTTGAGTAAAGCACATCAGGTGAAAGCTTGCATAGAACAAAAAGACTAACCCAATGCAAGCAAGAGGGAATTAGCAGCAGATGGCCTTCAGACTTGAACTGCAGCCTTGGTTCTTTCCGGGGTCTCCAGCCTGCATGTGCACACACACACACACAGATACACACACCAGGGATTGTGACTGGTGAAGACAGACACACAGACACATACACATACCAGGGATCGTGACTGGTGAAGACACGCACGTGCGCGCGCACACACACACACACACACACACCCCATTGGTCCACTTCTCTAGAGAACCCTGACGAATACAACTAGGATGGAGGGAGTAGAAGTACAGAGAAGTGAATATATCTTTGAGGAAGAAGCAACAGGACTCTCTCAGAGGAATAATTAATTGGTTGTAATGTATGGATGATGATGCCATTCAAGGCAAAAGAGAGGAGCCGGTTTAGGGAGAAACTCAAAGGGTTTGGTTTGGGCCTTGTGTAGTCTGAGATGCCAGTGAGATACAAGGGGAAGAGTTGAGTGCACAAATTGGATACATGAATCTGGAATTCAACCATGTAGAGAGGGGCAGAAGATTTAGGACTGAGCATTGGCGAATTCATCCTGTAGACAAAGGCTGAAAAGGAGTGACCAGGAAATAGGGAGGAGAACCCAGAGAGCTTGGCATCATGGAACATGAGAGGAGTGTGCCTAAGGCAGACGAGTGTAGCTGACAGCATCACATGCTGCTGAGTGGTCCAGTGAGATGTGAGTTAAAGGAAGGGACTAGATTTGACCACTTGCAGGTTGGTGGCTATGGTGGCTAAGGCAAATCTGATGGAGCAGCGGGAACAGTGTCCAGCATGGAGTAGCTGAACAGTGAGCAGGAGACGAGCAGGTGCAGAGCCCATGTGTGGCAGCTCTTTGGAACAGATGTGCAGTGATGGGGAGTAGCAAAACTAGGGAGGCCTTGGGGGTCATAACTTTTTAATGATGGATGATGGGAGCGCATGCTTACATGCTGATGGAGCTGACCCAGTATGGTGGGATATTGATGACAAGGAGAGAGGGTATAAATGGTTCTTGTTTTCTATCTATTCATTGGTCAATTTTGGTACTTTTATATTTTGTTAGAAAATCTTCCGTCTACTCTGGATTTATTGACAAAGTTTACATAATAGTCACTTTATTTGAATCATTAGTGTCTGTAATTATATCACCTTGTCTGTTCTAATTTTGTATATTTTTTGTTTTTTTCCTTCTTTTCTTGCTTAAATAGCTTTTGTTTTAGTCATATTCTCAAAGAGCCAGCTTATGACTTCACTTACTTTTTCTACTCTTATTTTCTTAAATTTCATTAATTTTAGCTCATATCTTTCCCCCCTCTTCCTACAAGAATTCTGTAAACAAAAACAATATTATTAGTGTCATGTGTGAGCCAAAAGTTTCTCTCTTGCTGCCCAAGGTCTTGCCCGTGAGAGTCATCCTGTGATGCTTCTGGGTCGTCCTTAGTGATTGTCCTGAGTGTCTCCACACACGCCCATATTTGGACACTGAATGTTGCAGTTCTGCCTGGGCTCTAATCTCCATTTACTTCTGTTCTGTTTTTGTTTATACAAGAGACAGTCTGGCCTGGTCATTTCTCTTCTTGGTATGTTGCCGCTGAGTCACAGTTGAGTTAACCAAGAACCGTGAGAATGAAAGTGCTCAACTAATCGCAGACAGTAGATTCCCCAACGCGATGAAAAACTCTTCTTTATATCAGGAATATTAAAATGGAAGATTACATTTGAAATAATACATTAATGAAATCTATCTAGTGCTTCATGATTCTTCTTGTTGATTTCTCGGGGTGTGGTTAGCAATGAACTGAGGTTTATAACTAGCAAGTATGAGTGAAAACCCCCCGATAATTAAGTTTAATGGCTCCTTTGACACATCCTGATTTAAACACAGACCCTACAGGTTATATAAACGGATGAGATAAAAGTTGTTTTGGTATATTAAAATCTGTAAACATGTATGATAAACCAGCCAGCCATTTCTTAAGTATTTACATACAGTTTCGCTCAGCTTACCAGGGCCCAGGGATTTAATTAAGCTGTACTGCAAGTTCTGTTTATGGTTGTACCACATACACAGGTGGTGCTCAATAAATCTTTGTTGACTTGATGTTGATTGAGTGTATCTGGGGTTTACCTTCACTGTAGAAATTACCTTACATGGATGGCAACGCTAGGTGTATTCACCTGGTAGACAGTGGGTCTGTATGAAGCTTAGGTCTTGCTGGCAGTCAGCAGTTTAAGTGATTAATGAAGAGTTCTTACAATACAGGGAGCAATGATTTAAAGCCAGAATTCAAGGCCTCAATATAACTGTTTACATTCTTTCTAATCTGTCTCATAATTCATTTTCAAATATTTGTAGTTGCTATTGTAACAGAAGGTATTTCTTCTTTCTTTTACTACTACTGCACCACCTTGCCCTAAAAATAATGAGAGATCAAATACAGAGTGCTTATTCTGTGTCATATAGATAATATCTTTGGCCACCAGATACTGTGCTAAGCACTTTGCATATTTTCTTATTTTCCCTTACAAGAGTTTCATGAAGTAGGGCTTTTATCATGTCCATTTTCAGATGAGGAGTGTGAGGCACAGAGTGTTGAGTAACCTCCCCAAGGTCTCACAGCTGGTGAGAAGTGGAGTGAAGACATGTCTGGGTCTGTCTAATACCGGAGCTTCCTTTCATAACTACCACACTCTACTGCCTTCTGTTACCGTGTAGGGTACCATCTAGAACTGGAAATGACGACCAAGAAAGAAGGAAATCTCACTAAAAGCTGGTAAAATAATCAATATAACCACCATTCAGCCAAAAATACATACACAGGTGTTGAAATATTGGCTTTTTGATTTCTGAAATGCTGATGGCTGTAAGTGAACAGCCTGTAGTTCAGGCAGAAGTGATTCTTTTTTAAGTAACTGAATTCCTGACTCAGGTCTCTCCTTATTGAGGTTCCTGTTAGATTGTTTTTAATATCACAGCAGGCCTTAGCAGAAGAACTGTTGACGTTTTCATTAGTTGTCTTACATTTGCATTTCAAACAAACATTCTGATTGTTTGCCTCATAGATTTTGCCTGGTCTAATGGCCATTAGTGATCATTATTAAATGGAAGTGTCTAAAGATTTCACAAGTTTGTTTGGATTTCATAGGCCTTCTTTTTAAATCAGAAAGGCATATAGTCATCTCGAATATTAAAATACGTTTAATCGAGGTATAAAACACCAATTAAAAAAAATTAAACTTGGTCTTTAAATGTGAACCCAAGGAAGAGCCCTGGCCTATGCATGTGGAACATGCTCCCTGCAATGTGGCTCCAGATAAATGATTCACTGTCTCTGAGCTTTAGGGAGAAACCTGCAAAATCCAACTGTAGATAAGTACCGTTTCCATGCAGTTCTTCAAATTCACTATTCTGTCAAAGGATGATCCTGGATTCACTGGTGGTTTTTCCATGAGAGTGTTACTTAGGAGAAATGCAAAAGATAAAGATAAGCTAGGACCAGTGACAGATTTTTTCGCTTAAGTAGGCCTACAGGCCACCTTCCACATGATGTGAAATAGTCACTCATCCTGGAATCTTGGACAGTAGTGTACCCAGTAGTGACAAGTATCCAGGAAAGAGCTGGGGATTTAAAAAATTGTAGTAGTGGTACTCTGTTTTTAAGTTCGTGTTTCTGTGTACAGAGAATTTCACATGCATTCATCCATCGTTTTTAAGGGCCTACCACATAGATGTTATTTTTGAGGAATTATTTTTCCCTGTATACCGTGGATGAATTGTATTGTCAAACTCCACCTGAAACCTTTTTATTCTCATAGGCTCTCATCTAGTTAATAGCAAAATATGGTGAACTGCTAAATGTCTTTTGCTTTTAGGGGGTGGCTCAGTTGCACAATAGTTTACCAAGATACAGTTAGTAGTGCTTAACCAAGAATTCAGCAAGCTAACTATATACAATAATTCCATCCATAGTCAATTAGTTCATAATCTTTATGTACAAAAGCTGAATTCTAGTGGCTCAAATCATTTTAAAGTTAAAATAGACTTCTTAACCACAGGCTTACAATAATGTTAATAGTAACTCACTATGATTACAAAAATCTACTGAATGTTAACTATGTATTAGATACTATTCTAGCACTTAACGTGTGTTAACTTGTCTATTCTCACAACCCGATGAGGTAAATTCGATTGCCCTATTTGATAGATGAAGAAACTGAGGCACAGAGATACACGAGATAACCTGGCAGTGTCCCACAACTACTAAGTGATGTGTCAGGTCTCCAAAGCCCACATCCTTAACCAACTTAAAATTATCCATCGGGGGCCATAGAAGGTATTTGTTGTTGTTGTTAAAAAATACTTCATTATTTTCACCAAATAACAGTGGGGTTGATTGTACCATGTTTGTAAAAATGGAAGGAAAAAGCAGATAGCATCACCCCTTTAGTAAAAAAAATATTTGAGGGAATAGTGTCTTAAATATCAAAATAAGCCTGCCTTTAAGAGTTGCTTTTTTTTATTTTGGCTTCATTTTCAGTTTTTCTCTAATAGCTTTGTACCTCCTCTGTCCCACAGAAGTAAAAGCCTTCCTTGGCCCATTCTGACTCATAGTTACCTGTCAGTTCTGTTCTCAGTGGAGACAGCTTTCCTGGAACCCTCCCCTCCTTCGCTACCCTTGGAGCCTGCTCTCCAGGTCTGCTCACAGCCAGCGTCCTGCTGGCTCTGTGTCTGTCTTTCTCATTAGAGGCTTTCTTGAGTGTCTGATGATACTTGGATGTCTGTTCACAGGGAGGGCCAGCTGGAGTCTGGGAATGGGGAAGGGTGGGACTCCCGAAGCCTAGGCCTAGGTGTAGGAGGATTACTGAATTGGGAGAAGGCGGGGTCTTCTGGGGATGTGTGTCCTGATGTTCTGTAGTGGTGGGAAGTACACAGCATATCATCTGTGAAGTCTTCTTGACAACATCTTTAACCAGAATCTGATTATTGAGAAATAGCTAGACAAGTCCAGATCATGGAGCATTTTGCAAGATACCTGTCCTGGTCTATTCAAAAATATTTATCACGAAAAACCAAAATTAAATAAAAATAAAAGGCAGGGAAGTTGTCCTTTATTAGAAGAGATTAAAGAGGTAGAACAACCAAATGCAATGTGCCATCATCCCTTGGATCCTGAATTTTTTAAAAAATTAAAGTGCATTTTTTAAACAATTTGGGAAGTTGAAGTATGGAGTAATTATTGCACAAAAATTAATTTATTGCATGTGATAATAGTATTGTGATTATGTAGGAAATTGCTGAAAGATCTAGGGGTGACCAGCCTGGCCAACATGCTGAAACCCTGTCTCTACTAAAAATACAAAAATTAGCCAGGCATCATGGTGGCACATGCCAGTAATCCCACCTACTTGGGAGGCGGAGGCATGAGAATTGCTTGAACCCAGGTTGCAGTGAGCCAAAATTGCACCACCGCACTCCAACCTGGGTGACAGAGTGAGACTTTGTCAAAATAAATAAATAAATAAATAAATAAATCTAGGGGTGAGGTATCATAATATCTGCAACTTTGTGTGAATTAGTTCAGCCAATAAAGGTATGTTTTTTGCAAACGTACGTGTCTTTTTCTCTCTCCACACACATACTTGTGTGTGTGTGAGATGTATGTATATAGATGTCCTCTATATCTATAGACTTTTTTTCTGGGAACTATTTGATTTATTATGGAAACATTAACTTCTCAGAGTTGGACAGTGAAGGACAAAGCAGTGATTAAAAATGCAGTGAAACAATGAAAACATGTTGTTTATGAGGCCATTTATTAGCCTGCTAATTCATTAAGCAAAGATTTATTGAGTACCTGCTAAGTCTGCCCTTACTGTGCCAGGTGCTCCTGAGCAAGATAGATCCCAGTCCTCATCTTGGTCTACTCTGCAGCACGATACAAGTACAAGTAATTAGGGTTGTTGTTTTGGAAAGGGATTATGGCTATATATACAGGAGGTCCCACCCTACTCTAAATTAAGAGTAGAGAAAATCAGTGACTTTTCAGCTGAGTCTCTCCCCCATAAAAAGATTAGGATTTAACTGTTAAAGGGTGAATGGGTAGAAGGGGAATAGGGAAAATGACAAATGAAGGAAAAATAGCCAGTACAAAGGCCCTGCTTTAGCAAGAAAAAATAATGGCAGTTCCCTGCCTCTGGGAGGGGTAAGGAAGGGAGATCTGAGCAGTAAGCAGGGCTGAGCTCCTGGCAGGACCTGCCATCCCAAATGTCAGGCAAGCGTTAGAGGGCTTGTTCAACAGGGACCGATTGATGGGAACGAATATCCATTTTTGAACAGTCACATTGGTGATTGCTTTGATGTTATAGAGATGATTAAAGATCTCAAAGTTGGTGAATACTTGGAGATCAGTTAGAAGCTATTGTCCAGGCAAGGTGATGTGATTTAGACTAATTGTTTTAGACTGAATTGGTGGCAGCAAAACTAAAGAGCAGGTGACAACTTAGAGCGATATTCACATAGTAGGTTAATTTGGATGCTTGGATCAGTCCTTAGGTTGTCTTGATGTGGCAGCTAAGAGCGGGAAAAGGCTGGGGCCACTCTGAGCTTCTGACTTGAAGAAATGGAAGGATAATGTGAATTTGCAGGAGGACCATGGTCTTTTTCTTGGAGGCAGTAGAGTGAGGGAGAAGATGACTGTGGTTTGGGCTATGATGAATTTGAGGCATCTGTAAGACCTAAAGTGCTGGCATTCAGAAGGCTGTAAAATGTATGGGTCTGGAGCTCAGAAGTGGGGTTTGGGTAAGATTAGGGAGTTTTTCATGAAGATGGTGTTTGGAGAAAGAGGGAATGACTCCCCTGGAAAGGACTTTTAAACTGTTAAGAGAAGAGGGCCTGGGAAAGAGGTGGGAGTCTATGAGTTAGGGTATGGAGGGTGGGAAGAGAATCTGAAAGTGCTTTAGTAATCCCAGCACTTTGAGACGCCGAGGTGGGCAAATCATGAGGTTAGGAGATCGAGACCATCCTGGCTAACATGGTGAAACCCCGTCTCTACTAAAAATACAAAAAATTAGCCTCAGTCCAGTCCTAGCTAAGCTCAGATCACTCCCACCTTCTCTAGGATCCAGCTCAATCAACTCTTCCCTGCTGAATTTTCCATCTCCCCCTCCGCTATAGGCTCATGACCCCACAGGCTCACTTAAGCAAGACTCGTCTACATTAAAAAATATATACTGACTATATATTTAATATATACATTTATTAATATATACTGACTATATATTTAATATATACACAAATATAATGTATATATTTAATATATACATTTAAAAATAGAGTACTGAAGCGACACACTTCATTTACTAGAGTATTTGCCAGTAGGAAGGTGACCTAATTAGAACAAATGGTAACTTCAGGAGCTTTCTCATCTTCTGATTACAAGGTGGTGCTTCAGATTACTTCCCTGTACTTGTACAGGGTGTGGTGGCACACGCCTGTAGTCCCAGCTACTCGGGTGGCTGAGGCAGGAGAATCGCTTGACCTGGGAGGCAGAGGTTGCAGTGAGCTGAGACCATGCCACTGCACCCCAGCCTGGGCAACACAATGAGACTCCTTCTCAAAAAAAAAAAAAAAAAGAAAGTGCTTTAAAACAAGGGAGTGGGTAGCAGACTCAGGCTGCGAGAGGTCAGGAAGAGAGGACTGAGAAACCCTGCTAGCTTTGCCAGTGCAAGGCCGTGGGGACCCTGTGGGTGCTCTTTGACTAAAACATGGAGCGCTGGAGAAGTTACAGGTCTATGCTACTGTGAGTGGACTGTTAGGTGGGAGGCAGTGAAGACATGGAGATAGCAAGCCAGGAACGCATGCAATTTGTGAATAGAAGTTGAAAGAGTGATACTGGTAGTGTAGTGGAGTCAAGGAAGGATTTACTCATATATATTTTTTAATGTGGATGAGTCTTGCTTAAGTGAGCCTGTGGGGTCATGAGCCTGTAGGGGAAGGGGGAGATTGAGAATTCAGCAGGGAAGAGTTGATTGAGCTGGATCCTGGAGAAGGCAGGAGTGACCTGAGCTTAGCTAGGACTGGACTGAGGAAGCATGAAATCCTCTTTTGTTGAAATGAGGTTGTGGGGGTTGTGGGGTTAAGGGGAAGCTTGGAAGCATAGATAAAGGCAGTGATTCTATAGAAAGTTGAATGTTTCAAAAGCAAAAATATTCAGTGGTTTTGAAAGTAAGTAAAATGTTTTGCTGTCAGATAGTGTTTATGTGGAGCTGAAGCGAGAGGTCAGGAAGAGAGGACTGAGAAACCCTGCTAGCTTTGCCAGTGCGAGGGTCGTGGGGACCCTGTGGGGTGCTCTTTGACTTTCAAGGGCACAGCACCGTTCCAAGGGGCTGCTGCAAGGACCTCTGATCACTTCGAGGGCCATTGCGCTCAGGGTTGCCTCTGTCACACACACCTGACCCTGCACTGGGTGCTGGATCTTGGAGTTAGGAAGTAATTGGGAGAAGGAGGGGTGCAATTAACTAAATACAGCTGAAATAAAAGGCTACTCTAAGTATCATGGGTATCTAAGAGGATAATTGGAGAGTTGGATTTTTTTTTTTTTTTTCCTGTGGACTAATCAGTAACCATTATTTTGATGCATGAAAAGAACTACAGATAACCTACCAAATAGCAGTTAGCTTTCAAACTGGTGCTCCCAGCAGGAAGTGTGGCAACTATTCAGAAGTTTACTGTCTTTTGCAAAGGTTGAGTACTGAAGCGACACACTTCATTTACTAGAGTATTTGCAGTAGGAAGGTGACCTAATTAGAACAAATGGTAACTTCAGGAGCTTTCTCATCTTCTGATTACAGGGTGGTGCTTCAGATTACTTCCCTGTACTTGATCAGAAGAGATGTGTTGTAACTTGTTACTAGAATTAGTCAGAAAAACACAAAAGTTATATTAGAATGTGAGTCTGTATATCACTCTTCCATTTCCCTTTCAAGAAAAGCAAATTTTAACTTATTCTTAATTGACAAAAGTATCTGTTCTATCTGTCCCAACCTTACAACATTCTCCTTCACCAAATGGATTATACTTTGTAAACGTTTTAAGAGGTTCTTTCCAGTTTAACTTTAGTGTTTTGGTCATACCAAACGCTCCAGTAAGCTGTCATTTCAGAGTTCAGTCAATGACTCTTTTAATGTGCTATTTCTATTTCCTGTATTCCATTAAAAGCCACTTTGTTTTTCTGATGGTTCTACATTCCTAGAATACACAATCAGAGTGGTTTCCCTTCAGATGTTTTAAAATAACATAAAAATCCTGGACTTTATCAGCAGCCCATGCAGTATTCTATGGCTTTTTTCTTTCCTCTTGATCATTTCTTTTTGTTTCCTGCTGCTGAGTGTTTTATCAGTCTAATACCAATTTTCCTCTCGGTTTGTGGCTCTCATACACTGACTGTTAACCTTTGATATGGAACTCTGTCAAGTATTTTCTGAATTCCAAGATCACTGCCACTCCTTTGATTAAACTTGTGGGTATTATCCTCAGAGGGATTTGCTGCATGTTATGTGAGAATGACTTGCCTTCCCTGAAAGCATGTTGGCTATGCCTAATCAAAATGTGCTCAACAAGTTATCAAATAAGGGTTCTTAGTTTTCAGTGATTACATGGGTATTCAGTTGTAATTCTGCAGAGAAATATGGGAGAGATGGTATAAATTTATAACAAAAATTACCACCCCAGAGCAGAGGGAACATATGGCTTTAGGATTGACGAATGGTGTCATTTCTCCTCGCCCTTAGACATATGCTAAGATTACTAGATTACTAGTGTTTAATAAATACTGTACTTTGCACATTGACCACAAAGCCGAGAGAGGAAAAAGAAATTACTGAATAATCTCTATATAAACCTTAATGATCCTGTCATTGTCATCATATCAAAATCAGAACAGCTTCTGCTATTGATTGCTGTGTTCTAGTCACTGTGCTAAGAATTTTATATATATTATTTAATTGCTCCAATAGATACATATATTTTTATTATACTTTAAGTTATAGGGTACATGTGCACAACGTGCAGATTTGTTACATATGTATAAATGTGCCATGTTGGTGTGCTGCACCCATTAATTCATCATTTACATTAGGTATATCTCCTAATGCTATCCCCCCCCCACCCCACCCTGCAACAGGCCACGGTGTTTGATGTTCCCCACCCTGTGTCCAGGTGTTCTCATTGTTCAGTTCCCATCTATTAGTGAGAATAGATGTGGTGTTTTGTTTTCTGTCCTTGCGATAGTTTGCTGAGAATGATGGTTTCCAGCTTCATCCATGTCCCTACAAAGGACATGAACGCATCCTTTTTATGGCTGCACAGTATTCCATGGTGTATATGTGCCACATTTTCTTAATCCAGTCTATCATTGATGGACATTTGGGTTGGTTCCAGGTCTTTGCTATTGTGAATAGTGCCACAATAAACATATGTGTGCATGTGTCTTTATAGGAGCACCAACAGATATTTTTTGATCACCTACTATATACCAGATACTATGGTAGCTACTGGGGGTATTATACTCACTACCCACAAGGGATTTGTAATTTAATAGGAGACTCCAGGAAGAAAATTTGAAGTCCCACTAGAACATGATATTATTGGGGTATATTAGGAACAGGGGCCAACTTTCTAGCATGTTGATTTTCCTTTAGCAAATTGTATTTATATAGAAATGAGACTTACATAGTATGGATAAAGCACAATTCAGCTTTAACATCCCCTAGACCTACTCAGGGGAAACAGATAGGGAGATTGCTAGGAAAAGAGAGCTGGTAAGGGCTACAGAGCCCCTCTCTCTCTAGGTAGGATTCCGCATCAGCTAAAGGCCAAAAGGGGTAGAAACTGTACAGACAACCAAGGCTTTTCTTGTCTGGCCAGAAGGTAAAGAGTACCTGCATCCACAGGGTTCACCAGTAGAGAGCAGGAACTCTGACCAGGACAGTACCTCATTATCTTTGGCCGTCCTAGGAACATGGCCATTATGCCTTCTCTCAGCACAGACTCTGGACCTTTATCCAAATGACAGGCAGATTGGAGGTTATCAGGTATTCAGGCTGGGACTCAGAAGACAAACATAAAACTCTAATCTTTTCCAGACATATAGGCTATGAAAGCCAGACATCTCTTGCATGTCAGACACGGCATTGGTGCCTACATTCAAAGTACTGTGTTATCAAGGTGCATCAGCCAGCTTTATAGCGAGAGCTTTAACAGCTTAGGAGTCGTCTGGTGAGCAAAGAATGGTCATTCTTGAGTGCTTGCGGTAATGAGGGCAGGCGCTAGTGGGGAAGAAATTGTCTCAGGAGCTCCTACTAAAGTCATTGACCATAGCATGCAGGTGCTATGGAAGTGCCCAGGGTGGCAATCTAACTAGCTTCAGGGCAACAAAGAAGACTTTACAGAAGAGGTGAAATCTAAGACCTGAAAAATAAATTTGGATGGAGGGGTGTGAGGAGGAGATGGGAAATGACTGTTCAGACAGGCACAGCAGAATCTGCTCTAAGAACTAAAAGTATTTCTATTTCACTGGAAGGTGTAGGAGAATGGAGGCTGCAACAATACGGTTGCATTTGCCTTTTTCCTTGTGTTAACATTTACACTAATGATGCAAAAGCATTGGTGGGTAAAACTGCTGGCACTTTAGCATGAGTCAATGCAGTGGCTCCAAACCGTAGTCATTTTATTCTTCATTGCCACAAAGTATCTGCAGTGAAAAAAATGCAGTTTCATTTGTAGAAGCAATAACATTATTTTTATTAAATCTCCACCCTTGAGTACTCACGAGTTTTTATTATGCATGATGAAATGGGAAGTACATAGATAGAACTTTTGTCACATACCAAAGTATGATGGTTATCTCTAAGAAAAGCACTTGTGCAGTTGTTTTACTTACAAACTGAACTCTCCACTTTCATAGAAGACCATTTTTACCTAAAAGAATGGCATATAAATATGGTTATTCAGACTTGGGTATTTGGCAACCATTTCTTATAGGGAAATTACAGAAAAATTTTGTTACCAGCATTAAAATTTAAGCTTTCAAGCAAAAATTAGGATTTTGGAAAACTTGTATCTGCTACCAAGACTTGACAGTTCCCAAGTCTGTCAAGTTGGTGGTGATGTTAATAAATGTGATTTTTTGATGAGTATAATGAAATATGTCAACATTTGGAAGACCTACATAACTCAGTGAATTAATATTTCCCAGATGATCAATGCATGATGTTACAGAGTCGTACATAGTTGAAAGATTAGTTCAAAGTATAAATGACACCAACGAATTTTAATACCACGGAGTAAGAAAAGCTCATTGATGTAGTTTCAGACTCCATATTCCAACTGACCTTTAAGAAGTGACCCCCACTTGCTGAGTTTGGTGTAGTACCACAGCAGCGTCTGCTGTTTTCTGAAAAGGCTATTAAAAATTACCCCTTTTTCCAATTACATATCTGCATAAAGGAAGATCTTCTTCATATACTTTCAACCAAATCGATGTATTGCAACAGACTCAGTGCAGAAGCAGATATGAGAATTGAGCCAGACATGAGAGAGATTTGTAAAAATGGAAAACAACATCACTCTTCCAGTAAATTGTTTTCATTTTGGAAATTAGGTTTTTTCATAAAATATTTTGTACTATGTATTGTGTTTACTGTTGTTTTTTGTAAGTGAATTAATGAATAAAAAAATTTAATTTTAATTTATATGGTAAATGCCTACAGATATATGAACAAAAAGCTTTTGGGGATTTTTCAGTAATTTTTAGACAGTGTAAAGAAGCCTTGAGACTAAAGCGTTTGAGAACCAATGATTTGAATACTTGAAACTGAAAAGCATTTAATAAGGGAATTAGATGCTTGCCAAGCCATTTGAAGGGCTGGAGGACCAATACCTGGGAAGGCCCTCACTAACTCTTTGGTTTACCACTAGTTTTCAAAGAACTGGGAAATTGCTACTGCAGCAGGGTCAGGAACTACAGGAAATCCTGGGTGATTTGTACCAGGTGAAAGGAGATAAAGAGTTGAAGTTAAACCCAGGGTTCATGATTGGATCTTGGATTGGAGGAAATGCAAATGATGTAAGACATTACTGGGGAAATCAGGGAAATTTGAATGTGGGCGTGTATTAGACATTGTTATATTAATGTTAAATTTCTTTAGTGTGATAATGGTACTGTGGTTATGTAGGGTAAATTTGCCTGGTTCTTAGAAGCATACCAAAGTATTTAGGAGTGAAATGTCACATTTCAAATTGGAAAAATGAAAAAAAAAATGTATGTTGATGGGGAGGGGGTGCGGAAGAGGAAGAAGAGGGAAAGAGATCAATCAGTGAATACTGTCTGCAATTGGAACTTGTGCTGTTAAGTATTAATAGTAATTAACAAAAGAACTGCCACAAGAGTTGAAAGTGGTTTTCTTTGGGATGAGGACTGGGAATTCAGTATTGAAGAAGGGGCAGGTCAGTCAGTGGCTTCTGTGTTTTATTGTAAACCTTTTAGAATGATTTTTTTTAATCAACGATGTACTTGTATTTCTTAAGTTAAAAATTTAAAAATCAGAGGGAAAATCCTGGAGACCAATTGGGAGGGCTTGATGAATTGCAGAAACAAGTATCATGGAATTACCAAGTGAACAGGAGTTTATGATCCCGTTAGTTCACGTTTGAGATTTCCAGACATAAAGATGTGATGAGACCTAGAAAATGCCCTTGGGAATAGGTGAATAGATTGAAAGTCTATGTAGTTAAGGAAGTCAGAGGACCAAAAGGCTAAGGTTCCATTTGGCCACCAAATGTGCTGAAGTTTCCGACAATCATGGCATGATTTGAAGTGCTAGGCAGGCAGTGCTTGTGGTCAGCCTTCAGTCTGCAGTCCCTGTGGTCAGTAAGTTGAGGGGGATGGGACTCAGCTATTTCTGTCTGACCTGTGGCCGAATGTCCTCAGAGTTTTCCCTTGACATAAATGAAAAGAGAATCCTTTTTTCTCTAAATAACTAAAAATAACTATTGAGTAACTTTTGCTGTTCCTTTTGGTGGTAGGTATTGCTCACATCCTTGGTCTTAAGTAACTACCAAGAGCATTTGGGTGCAGCTCACACATTCTGAGCATATTGCATATGCGAGATTTCTAAGCCATCCCAAAGCTGTTTTAGCCCACCGGTGGTTCTTTGTCTTGCTACACTGCCAACTGAGAAGCGCCCATAAGAACAGATAAAAATCTCATCTGTGGACAATTGCTCCATCACCTCTGTCGAGTGCTTTGATCCCTTGAGGCAATGCTGCCAGTGCTGAAGCAACTTTAGTCGGTTACTGTGAATGCCCCAATTGCACAGTTGCTGGTTGGCTGGCTCAGGCCACCCTGAAGGTCATTATGGGGTCACGAGATGATTGTTTTCTTCTGGCTGGTGGACAGACCTCTGAGTTGAGATGTCACAGAATTGTTGTGGCCTGTCACCTCCTGTGAAGCTGCCCTGGGTTGCCCCCTCTACTCCCCTCTCCCATTACATACTAGCTGAGTCAGTGCTAACAGGGTACTCAGTGTGCACCTCTTACGCAGTATCTCACGTGTTGTATAGTTATGTATTTTCAGGTATGTTTTTCAACCTTTTTGGGATAGAGAATGTGAATGATGCCTGTATCTTCATCTCTAGTCATAGTGCTTGTCATTAAGTGAAAATATGTATTTTTGGGGTAGATAGATGGGTTAATATAAATAAGATGGACGTTAGACTTACATCAAAGTTTTAGAGAAATTTCATTATAAAAGTATTAAACAAATGTGTGTTATTTTTGTATTTGTTATTTACAGCTGATAAAGTTGCCAGATGGCTGAATTCCAAGTCGCGGGTGGTGTGGAGATGCTATTTAGAAGGCTCTTTAATTTTTTTTTTTTTTTTTTTTGGTATATCTAAGTAATTCATCCATTCTTTTTTTAAGAGGAAAAATATGTGTGACCAAAACTCAAGATCCATACAAACGCATACGTGCTGACTTTCCCCCAGGAATAGAAGTGTGATTTTGTGGACCAGTGAAATAGAAGACCCAAAGTCAAATAGCTGACTGGGACCTTCATTTAGTCAGCACATTGTATCAAGAGCCTATTATGTGCTTGGAATAGCCCTGGTGGTTAGTGTTTGGGGCAGAAAAAATTAGAGAACCAGTTGGGATAGATGTCACCAAAGAAGAGCAAGACAGTGAAAATAGCTGGGGGAAAAATGGGACAGAGACCCCATTTTCTTAGAACATTAATATGTCTCCAAAGCAAGCTTGGGGAACTGTGTCTGAAGTCTACAACACAATCCATTCTCTTACTTCATTAGGTACTGAGCATAGCTGATTTTTCACATTCTACCCTACGTTGCTTTGCTTTTCACAGATACTACTGTGCTGTGTTTTGTTTTATTATTTTGGAAAGTGTCACTATTTCCCCCTGAACTCTCCTGCCAGGGCTGACTTTCAGTCGATCACTGAGCCTTAGCCTCTACTCCTTAAGAAGCCCTGATGTCATTGCCATGTGTCTTAGGCATCCCTCTTCTCTTCGCTGCCTCCCTGGGATGGGGAGAGAGAGGATCTGTGCCAGGGAGCATGGCCTGGCCTGGCCCAGCTCCTGCAGTGGAGTTGAAGGCACAGTATGAGGCTTTCTGAGGACAACTGAAGCTCCTCAATGCTGTCATCTTGTTCTTCTGGGGCATGAGGATTCTGACTTTGAGATCTTTGATCACAGTCCTGCCTGTGGCAGCTGCACTGCCAAGCTTGTGTAGCAATTGTCTGAGTCAATCGTGCAGGGCATTAAGACTCTTCATAACTCTTCAGTCTTCTGTCAGCAGCTCCTTTCCTGCAAGTGTCCTGGAGGCTGGACCAGGACAGGGGATGTGTACCAGTGGCCAGTCTGGGCATGGACCAGAGGCTGAAAACACACCTTACCCACAGGAGAGGGGAAGCTTGAGCCATGGCTGAGACATCAAGCCAAGGCCAATGGCTAGACTCTCCAGAGTTGCAGGGGTGAAAAGTCAGGCTGTAGAGTGGGGTCGTGAGAAGGGTCTTAGTCCATACGTGCAGTGCATGTGCCCTTTTCAGGAGCCCTGGCTCGGAAGTGGATGGCAGGGGCCCTTTCCTAGACCTGCAGCTTGGCCGTCATTGCCCTTCAGTCTTCTTATTGACTCAAGCCCATCTTTAAAATTATTCCTAAAGCTAGAAAGTGAGTGCAGGTAAACTGTTTTGGAGTATCACGTTCTGAAGAATAGGAACTCTGGCACTGGGAGACACCCTTTCCCTATCACTTCTGATGGTTACCTGGATGGAAGTGGAAACTGTCAGGGTAATGATGTCTTTTCTCCAACATGTGTGGATGAAGTTACAGTTTTTATTATCATGAATTACTTTTATTTCTGTTTTGCCTGTTACTTTTTGGGCCCAGGCAGAAGCTTTGCACAGTAGAGGTAAAAAGAGATCCAGAAGGGAATTAGCTGATTGGATACCCTGAAAGGAGTACACTTTAAAAGCAGAGTCCGAGTTAGCAGGTGAGAGGAGCGACTAGCTCACAGGGGAGCTTAGGGCAGTTCCTGGAGACAGAAAGAGAGAGAGGCACCGGATTGCTGAGAATAAGGATTAAAAGAGCAAAGCCTGAAGCAGCATATGGACTGTTGTCATTCAGCAGTTTGACAGTTTCATTGTAATGAGAAGAATGATGGTGGTGGTGTTTTAGGATGGAGGAAGCAAAAATGTGTTTGGGGGTGAAGTTAATAAGCCAGTGGTAGGGAGGCAGGCATTGAAGTAGCAAGAGAGGGGCTCAAGAGTGAGCAGTATTGGTGAGGGGTGGGAAGATGCCAGTAAAAAACTTAAGATTATTTATTTAGTTGGATTTCTCCTGAAGGATATATCAGTTTTCTGAATGACAGATATGTGCCTTGAATAGTGGTTTTATTTTGGTTTTGGGTTTTGGGTTTTTTTGAGACTGGGTCTCACTCTGTCGCCCGGGCTGGAGTGCAGTGGCGTGATCTCGGCTTGCTGCAACCTCCACCTTCCAGGTCCACCTCCCACCTCAGCCTCTCAAGTAGCTGGAACTATAGGCATGCGACACTATGCCCATCTGATTTTTTTATTTTTTTGGTAGGGACAGGGTTTCACCATGTTGGCCAGACTGGTCTCGAACTCTAGACCTCAACGGATCCGCCTACCTCGGCCTCCCAACGTGCTGGGATTACAGATGTGAGCCACTGCACCTGGCCACAGTGGTTGTTTTTAAAGACTCATTTACAAGATTTGTCCTAATGTCACTACAGTATAATTCCCATCTTGGAGGGTTGAGCATCTGTAGTTGTGAGGCACAGAGGGAAGGTTGAGGGGGAAGGGGGAGAGGGGCTAGAGGCCCTGGAAGCTATGCAGTGGCCTTACAGGATGGTTTGGGATAGGAAATGATGCTACTTTTTTTCTCTGAATCCATTTTTGGATGTTGGTGGTATTCACAGGTTGGATTGATCGGGTTTAGGAAGTATTGTTTAGACTATCTGCAAATGATAATGGGTATGATCATTGCTTTGGTAGAACATCCTTAATTTTAATCTCTCTTCCTCTCCCAGCCCTTCTCCTGAGTGTGTCCAGAATTTTATCAAGTGGTTTCTTCTTGGTTCTCTTAGTAGGAAGAGGACACGGAACCCTGTGTCTTGGAGGGAAGCCAGCTTGGAGTCAGCTGCTGCTGTATGTCAGGGGCAGCCTTGGAGCAGGCTGGAGGGCCCGGCAATCTCTAGAGTTTGGAAGCTGGATGTTCAACTGTTTTGAGTGGAATACTGTATAGGTGTTTTTCATTTGTAAGATATACATACACTGAGGGACACAGGGTAGCATTTTGAAGTTTGGTTAGTGGGGAAAGGCTGATTGGAAGGGTAGATTTGGGGAGACGTTGACATGTCTTGAATGCCACACAGAGGACGTCCCTTCAGATTTCCTGGGTAACATGCTGGGATAGATAGGCTAAGACAGCTCATAGCCTCCAGGATTCCACAGCCTCAGGAGAAATGACCAAGGAGATAAACAGTACAGTGCAGCATTGCTAGCGTTGACAGAGGAGCATTGCGGACCAGCAGGTGACTGCATGGGCTTCATACTCTCCTGAATAGCCTTTTAAATTTTAATTTAGATATTCTGGACATCTTACCAACTTTAGCTTAATAGTCACACATATAGTTGGTCAGTAAGAGGATGTATCAGTAATTAATCACTGCTTTTTTTGCTTAGCTCTAAGATGCTGGCATATGTCATTCATGAATCACACAATTGTGCTTCTCTTATCTGTGTGAGAGTCTCACTTCTAATATAGATAACATCAGAATAGATTTCTATCAGCCTTATTTGAGACTCAGCAATTGAAACTTCTCTTTCCTATCTTCAGAAGTATATTTGCTCTCTAGGAAATAATTCTGTAGTGAGGGGTTTTAATGTGTCTTGGAGGCTACACCCTTTTCGTGGGCACCAGGGGATTTGGACATTTGAGGATAGACAACCCTATACTGTTGCTGTAGTGAAGCATAGCACACAGGAGAGCCCGCAGCGGGGAGCATGCTGCTGACTGCATTGTGAGGGAATAGACTTTGATGTTCTTTTCACGTGATTTTGGGCTTCCTCAATAGGTAGGTAGAAGGAAATAATACTTGTCTTCTAAATTTAAGACTTAATTACAGCTTTTTAAAAACGTCATTAGTTCATGAACCAAGACTCAAAAGACATGATTAGAAGCAAAATAAATCAGTTGTTGGAAATTCATTTTTGGTGTTAAACTGTAATAATATTTTAATTTAACTCTACATTTTGGTAGCCAAACACATGAGTTAAGGAGCATTTTAATTTCAAAATTAACTGAGTCTTGAGAATCAGAATCAGAGTCTTGAAGTATAGCCCAGTTTTGCAAATCAGATTTTTAATTGAACTCACTATTGTTTAATTATGCCTGTCAGGTCTCGTCATTATCACCAGCGGTGTGGAATTTAGGTACCTAAGGCTGTGAGCTTTAGTCAGTAACTTAAAACAGTGTTGCTGCAAAGTAACGATACAACAGTGGGTTATAGAAATTATGAAGTTTTATTTTGTAGTCACATTTCACGTTGTTATGATGCAGTGGAATATATATCACATTTATGCTAATATTATAATTTTATTTTTATGTGGGAAATACATGCCAGTACTACTCAGGAATTTGCTTAATCTGGCTTATATTTTGCAGAGATGTCATCTCTAAGCTTTCAAGGTAGCATTTAATATTGCTTTATTTTTTAGTCAGCATTATAGAAAAGTAAATACAAAAAAACTTCATGCAGTTGTTTATGTATTTGCTTTTTGTGTACCCATGAAATCATCTTTTATTTGGTTCAGATTTTACATGTGTGGGGCTTCTTGGCTAGGGAGTCAGGCAGAGGCTGTTCAAGGTCAAGGGGAAAATACATGTGTGATCGTAGTGTTATTTGTTAAGGTTCTTTTCTGTTTTCTGTTTTCTAAGCCAGTCATGAAGTTACACTGTGTTCAATCTTGTTCTCTAGGTTCATTTCCAGGTTTATTATTAAAGTATATTAAACTACTTGTTCAGTGAAGTGTGAGCTCATGTTGTGGGATACTTGAGCAGCACTGTTATTTTGTAAAATACACGTACTCATACCCAACAAGACATAGGCTGTTCTGTGCTGCAAGCACAGACACTCCTAAAGGCAGATATTTCACAGCATTTGTATCATTTTTGTCAAATTCTGACTCTCTAATTTGCGGTGACTGAGTTTTCATACATTTGATGATAGTTTTTGAATGAACATTGCTACGTGGTTATAAACTGATGGCAATGGCATTCATTTTAACTTAATTCAGAGACAAGAAAAGAGCAAAACTCTGTAGGCAAAGGCTGTGTTCAGAGTTCCATTGCTTTCAGGATTCATGTCATCAGGGCTCAGTGTTCTGGCTCCCCTGAAAAAGCTAATTCAGTTTCTTTACTTACCCGGCAGACAGTTGGCTGTGTGCCAGGAGCTGTTGACAGTTACTGCTTCTCTTGAGGCTGATTAGCATGCAATGTTACAATGTCCCTAAGAATAATTTTGCTTACCTATATAATCCAAGAATTTAATCATTTCCAAACATGCTCTAAATTATTTAGTCCTCTGTCAGCATCTCAATTCAGCTCTAGAAGTTATTATTTTTTTAAAGCATTCACTGTGAGTGTAATAGTGTGTTAAATACATTAAGGAAAGTGTTTCCGAACAGACGGTTGTTTCTAATAATAGATTTCCTTGCATTCTTTTGCTACATTATAGTTGCATCTCTCATTTGAGGATAACAACAGTTCTGTGAGGCCAAAATATTAGCTGTGTCTCCGCTTTTCATAGAGGAGGAAACGGAAACTGAGGCCAAGGTAGGGTAAAGACTTTGCCCAGATTCACGTAGCTGCCTGTGGTCTGCAGCCCAGTGCCCCTGCCCCCTCCACCTCCTGGCAGGCCGGGCACATCCTGTCTTCTGGGAGGGGAATGGGCATATAACAAGAACACAGAAGAGGATTATAGTATCTAACCAACCATCATCAGGTGGTGCAGAGACTTAACCTCATAGATGAGATTCGTATTCTGCTGTTGTAAGAGGAGGACTCCTGGCAGTGAGGGGAAGGCTGCGTCCGACTTGGCCACGGGTCCACAGGGATCCCCTGCCTGCCACTTTCTGAGTGACAGCCAAGGCTGGGTCATTCTTTTCACCCCCCTCACTGCATCAGGAAACTGTAGTTTTTGAGGTTTGCATTAAACAAACATTCAATACCCTTTCATTCTGCTCCGCACTAAAAGCTAGATGTATATTTCATTATAGGAAAAGCAAAAACGTGTAATAGAAAAAGGCAGTTTATTTCTTATTTTCTCACCTTTGGGATTTTAAAAATTTGACAGTCATCTCTCTGTTCTCTCCTCTCTTGGCTCAACGTGGTGTCACTTCTCCTTGGTAGGACTGCTTTTCCCTTCTGCCTGCTCCATACAGTGTTACACTCACCAGCTCGAGGATCTGTTTGCAAATACTGTTTAGTCAGGCTCTTGCTCAGCCAGCTAATACAGAGCTACTACTTAGGAAGGGTCGTTCACCAGGCAAGCACTCTGCTAACTACTTTTCACATAGGACCTCCTGTAATTCCTCCAGCCACCCTATTAGTTGGATATTCTAACTATTCGTATTTTATATATGAAAAAATTGAGGCATAGTGAGGACACCTGCTCAACATCATGTAGCTAATCGTGATAAAGCTGGGGTTTGAGCCCTGTTTTGCCGGACTCCATAGCCAGTGGTCTAACAAAGAACAGACTGATTTTGTCCCTTACTTGGCCAGATTAAGTAGTTGTGATCTATCATTGTTTTCTGGCATATCTCCCTTCAAATATCGTAAACCTTTTCTAAAAAGTAGCTAGCAGCTTTTGCACCTAGAGAATTTTTTTTTGTCTGTTCTGATGTCCAATTAAGCAAACTAGTCTAGTGTTCAACATATAAGCCAAGAATTGCACTTTCTTCTTATTTATGCCTCATGGCACTAGAGCAAAGAAGTAGTTCCAGGTGGATCTTTTGATAATAAAAATGATTGGTGTTGAGACCAACATTGTTACTTCTTTACTTGTTGCCAATTTTTGCACATTTGACAACTCTGTAGTTGACTGTGTAGTCCGTTGTATACAAGTTAATATTTTGTGCAAAATTTTAAGGTTAATTTCTTCCTGCCTACTCTTCCACCTCCCAGATGTTTTCCTTTATTTTCCCTAGGAGATGGAAATGGAAATATTCTTCCTTTTTATTGTTGTGGGTAATGCCTTAAGAAAAATCAGATCTAAGACTATGTGCATGCATGCATGCATGCGTGCGTGTATGTGTGTGTGTGTGTGTGTGTGTGTGAGAGAGAGAGAGAGAGAGAGAGAGAGAGAAGGAGGATGATGGGGAATGAAGAGAGATGATTTAATTGCCAAGATGATTACAGATGAAGCTACACAAAGGAAGAGAGCTATTGGTCTGAAACTGTGTTGTGTCTGTGGAGTGCGCTCTGATTCACAGAAAATTTTGTCAGCATTAAATGTGATGGGAGTTGAGTTTTCAGAGGTGGTAAATATGAAGGGGTTGGTCATGTAATGCTGTGCACGTATTAAATCAGCACACAGTGCTCTCGCGCTGCTTTTACCTGGATTTATAAAATGCCCAGTCCTTATACTTTCTTGAGCATGACCAGATCCATTTCCTGTTTTCTTTTACATTTCTTTTTCTAAGAATAAACAGTATCCTAGAAAGGGAAGGTAGCTTCAAATACAAGCCATTTTAAGTATCCTGGTCTCTTAATTCCTTTTTTATTTATTTATTTTTTGGATGACTTTAGGACAATAAAGTGTGTGTGTGTTTATTTTGGTCTTAAGGAGTAGAGAGTTTAATAGGCAAGAAGGAAGGGAGAAGACAGAAGGAAGAAGCTCCCCAATACAGAGACAGAGGGAGGCGGGCTCCAAAGCTGAAAGAGGAGGTCCCCCTCTTAATTCTTAAAATATTTTTAAAATGAATGTTGATTTTCCTGAAGTTATAAACTGTTTTTAACTCTTACCAGTCCTCCTTGATTTTCATTGTTCAGGTTCCATCTTTTTATCATCCTTTCCTGTCACAGTAACTACAGATGTGTTTTACCCCTCAGCTATCACAGTCATAGCTCTCTCATCTGAGCAACCTCTGCCTCAATCTTATAGAGACAAACAGTAGGCATCCACAAGGAAGTCAAAGAAAGGGTCTCTGAGCTGCCACACACTCATAAGAGGCCTCCTTAGTCCTACTCCCAGGACGCATTTGTTTTTGTTTATGGATGATTCTTAACTGGCTGATTATCCCATTTCTATTTCAGTAGCCAATTTAAAAGCAGAAAATTAGATGGGGAAAATTATACTTAGGTTGGTAAACTGAAAAATGACATGACATGCCTTGACTCTATTCAGTTAGAGTCATTTATGTATTTATTTTTACATGTTTGTAACTTGCCCCATTCCACAGCGGACTTGAGGCAGCTGACATCCTTATAGAAAGAGCCCCTTGTTATGTCTGTAATGGATACAGGCTCCTTAAAACAGCTCAGGATTGAAAAAACTCTTGTGCAGAACAGTTAATTGAAGTGTTCTGCTAACATTTTTTTATTGCTTTATGAATGCTTGCTCTGGGAATCATATCATAAACAGTTTAGGTAAGCAATAAGTTGACAAACACTGAGAATTTTCCTGTTTTACCAAACATGTGTCTTATCTATAGGCTGCAGACATTTAGCATTACCTTGTCTCTTGCTTCTGTTCTCTTTATAAGGCTCTGGGCAAGAGGCACACAACAGACGTGTCCCAGCTGCTGACTCAGTGTGACAGAGCACTGCTGCCAGTGCCCAGGTGACCGCAGCGGGCGACGCTGCGGGAATGATGGTTTAACTCTCTGTAGCTTCCAAATCAGATTATTTTCATTTGTGCAAAGGCACACCAGCAGGGGTGTATTTTACTGTTTGACACACAGATGACAATCTGGCTGGAAGCTAGTATTTGGGGAAAAAATAAGAGAAAGGAAAATAATAGTTTTGAAACAACATAGTTATAAGGCACAGCATGTATCTGTATTTTTCTTCTGAAAAAAAAAATCAAAATTTTCACCCTGGAAAAATACCCAGACACCAAGCAATAGCTTCCCTGTGTTTTGGCATTTATATAACAGTTTGTATAAAAGGACAACACTTATTCCAATACTGCATGTGGTTGTGCCAAAAAACCATGAGATGAAACAATCAGTATGTTTGCACTTTTGGTTTGAAATTTTTAAAGAGTATAACAATTAAAAGCAAAAAAGGAGGGAGCAAAAGAAGAATCTGCCCTACAGTTGAAAAGCACAGGGCGGTGGCATAGATTGAAAAGGCAGGTGTCTGCATAACTGATGGATAGAGAACCCGCACCAAGATGAGGAGCAGGTAAAGGAGATGAACATGAAAATGGGGAGTAGGAAGGAAAAAATGACAGAAAATGGTGCCGACTTGTTGACTAAAATTCAGAATCCTACACGGACTTCCAGAAAATATAAACAGCTGCACAATTTGAATTATATACTTCTTACATTTCTTCAGTTTTCAGAAGCACGTGATTCTGTCCTTTCAGCAGTGCTGTGAAGGAGAAGAGGCACATAGCCCTCGTTTATAAGCCAGGTAACAGGCCTCATGACATTCTGTGCCATGGACAGCTATAACAGACTAAAGACAAAGCCATGCCTCCACCTGCAAAACTGGCCATGCTTTCTAGGAAGCCAAAGTTACATTTCATAGACTGCACCAGAGGCTGTAATACCGAATTCTAAAAAGAACAAACATTTTGTGAGGCACTGAATTTAGGCCATTGGGAAGGAGAGGAAGGACCTACCTAAGGAGGATCTGTGCCCAGAAAGTGTTACTTAGTCCCTGAGACATTAATAGGAGGGGATTCAGATGAGGCAGCCAGTGGTCACTTGGAGAACGGAGGATAAGGGGGTTTGAGGCATCAGCTTGCCCTGGACCTGCAGTGTTGGCAGCAGGTTCCAAGGATTTGCCTGCCAACTGTTGAGGCTGAAAATCTAGGAATAGGCACATGGTTTTCCAACTCCCTATACTCCACCTAACACAGTGCTCAGGAATAATTATTTCGTTTTATAAAACAAACTGCAGAAGACTTGTATTTGCCAGATCCCAAATTGGAAATAAGTGTCGTCTCTAAACCTCTTTTGTCTGACTGCCAAGATAACTAGACCTGTGACTATGAGAGACTAGGCCAAAACGCAAACCCACAGGGGCCCAGCATACTGTTTTAAGAGTTCTCCCTTTTTGTGTAGATGCTCAAAGGGAAATTGTACTGATGGAAACCTTCAACTCTGTCTGAAAGTATTGGTGAATGGGTGATTCTGTAGAGAAGAGTTTTCTAAATAGTTGACGATTTAAATGTTCAAATTTTATTTTAACGTTCTTTTGCATGGTTATGTCCCCCCTTGAGACTAATTACCTGGTTCCTTTTGTATGAAAGAGGGATAACAACCCTCAGCTAGTAGAATACTGATGAGCTTAGCATATGTATCTTGATAACATGTGTATCCTGATAATGTGGGACAGCCACGGGAGGAACTCCATGAAGTTTAGCTTCCTGCCTCTTACCAGCGTGGAAGAGACTACACCGCAAGAAGTCCTTGACTTGAATAACAATTATTTTGTGTTAAGGTAGATTTCCTCTATGCACAATGGCTCTAGGCTGCTATTCTGTTTTAGCTTTGTACTGTTTTCTTAAATAGTTTTTCCACCTCCTTTTCTTAGTTTTGAAAAAAAGTGTACTGATAAAAAACTTTACCAACTTCCTGTTGTATTATGCTGGAAGCTTTATCTGTGTCACCTCATTTAATCTTCATGGCAAGATGTCTTTTTCATTGGTTTGCATATGTGTGGCTTAATTAAATCATTTTGTAGCTGTGATTCTTTTTTTTCAAATTCCAGAAGTCATTTTGCTGGATGTAGATCAGAAGCGGGAACAACTTAGTTCCCTTAATTTGCCTAAGGCAGATTTTCCTTAAGTCACTATTAGAAGTGCTCGCATTGTTAGGTGAACCAAGCATTGAATGGTACTTTACAAAGGTAGGAACATTAACATCTAACACTTAGTTGAAGCTCACCAGGTGACTGTGCCAGACACTGTCTGAAACCCTTCATTTATTTCCATTAAAACAGCTCTGTTTGACTTAGAGGAACTGATATCATGCCTTAAACTGAAAAAAGTGTTTTATCAAAGGCAATATGAAAATACTTTGTTTTGATGGAAAAACTGTCTTTTTAGTTTACAGTGAAAGCTTAAGAGGATAGAGAGCAGAGCCAGCCCTAGTTCATACGTATTAGAAAAGGATGCCCTCTCTGGGCAGACACTGCGCAGGCTTGGTGAATGGATGGTGCTTTTGTGCCTCTGTTTCTCTGACACTAAGCTGTGTGGTGCAGGGAGCTCAGTGCAGGGTAGATTCCAGCCTCTTGTGCACTGTTGTGCATTGCACAGACTGGCCTAACTACATGGCAGCTGAAGTGTATGTTTGCATGTTGTGGGTGGGGTGGAGTGGGTCAAGGTGTTGATGCAGAAAGGGCAAAGGATGATGAAGGAGAAGGGAACACGTTGTACAGTACAAAATGATACCTTGGCAAACGGTGAACAATCAAGAACATTATTTGATAATTGGGGAGGAGAGGAAGGGGTAAATGACTGCAGCCGACCCTTGTTCAAGGCCTGTAAGGCAGTTTGGTCCTCCCAGTGACCCCTGATGCTCGTGCCTGCATCCACCTGTACAGCCTGTGGCCAAAACCCAAAGGAATAAAGAGGGCTCTGGAAAACCCAAGCAAATTGCACTACTCTCCCCACCACTGCTGCTGCCAAGGGAGTCTTTCTTTCCTTAACCGTAACTCCCTCGCTGGTCTTAATTTCTAACTTCAGAGCTTAATAGTGCTTCTTCTTAAGGGGCAGAGGGAATTCTTAGGCTCCCAGTGCTCTCTGGGAGAAGGACTTAGAGACACTGTGGGATGGTGTGAAATACTTCAGAGCTTTGACATTCTCCCCCTTGACTCATATGGGGGTTCCCAGTCACTGAGTAGTCTTCAGCCCATAGGTGGTGAGACCCACCTCGTGATCTCTGAAGAGCATCCTGGTCTCTACTCCTATGTTATCCTGTTCCCCTATGGCTTGCAGATGTGCAGATAAAGTCCACAATTATGGATTGGGTGTAGTCATAATAGGAAAGCAAAATATGAAAGCAGATGTAGAGAGAGGAAAATCTAATTGTAAAAGAGTCTGTTTATAAGTTGCATATATATCTTGATTATTTTTCTTCTTTTCATACTGTAAAATAAAATATTTGATCCTTTATTATTATTAACTTCATTGAGGACCAAATGCAGATTTCAATACCATGTTTAGTAACTCTCTGAAGTTGCAGAAGGGCAAAATAAGTCACAGTAGGTGTTTTGTTCATTTTTCTAATTTAGACATCATTCACTCTGATTTCATAAGATTTGAATGCAGTTTGCTAAAATTCCAGAAGGAGATTAATTTACCAGTTTGTATCATGTAATACTTGTTTTCGCGTACCATCCAGCCCCCATTTTGGCAAATAGAAATATACAAGGATGGTGGAGATCGATGTACTTTACAGTGTATTTCTGAGAGCAAATGACTTCATAGTCTACAAAATAATGGGGCAATATAAATTGATCTGATGTGAAAATATGGACGAACATGGCTTTTAAAAGGAGAAAAGAGAAGAGACTGATGAATGTGTATATATACTTTTAAAAGCTCTGGTTTAGAAATCAGAACAGGTTCAGAAATATCCAGAATAATGCCTAGATGGCTTTCAATATTCATTTGAATGGGCTGATTTTGGGTGTCCATCTTCAGTTATAGGAATACTCGCTTCCATACAATGATTTAATACTGCTTGCAGACCTCATAGAGACTTGTGATGTAGAGTCAGGGAAAAGCAGATTCTGGCACTGTTTACTAAATCTGTCTTGAATATCCCACCTGGTGGTGACTGTGACCTAGTGTGGTCTGCACAGTTAATAAGTTGGAATCTTCTCACTTGGAAAGTCCATTGTGATTTGCCCTCTGGTGGCTTTTTAAAAACTCATTAATAGCTTACCCAGAAGCTTAGCTGGTAAAATTGTTGCACTTGAGAAAAGGGCCATCTGTTCAAAGTTCAGTAGGGATAGAATTCTTACAGTATAATGTAAAGTGTTATGTATCTTTCTCTCCTTTTAGAAACTGAGCTCACAGACCAGTTCTACCCACTGCATTTTGTCAGGACTTTTTAAATTATTAGCTCACAAAAGCAAATCAGAATTTAATACATTTTTTCTATAATAGTTTGATTTCTATATGTACACATGGAAGGAAATGTTTTGCTATATTTTTGCTGGACTTGTTGTATTTTAACAACGTAATCTTTTTTTTACTGGACTTGTGAGACTCATAAAAATGTCAACACATGAAGTACAGTTGAATTAAAATGCAGAATCCTGGCCCCCATACCCACTTCCTGTCTGCCTTGGCTCCCTTCTCTGTGTCCCCTCCTATTTGGTACATAATCCTGCCATAGCACCAGCCACATTGCCCTGTAATTGCTGATAGTAATTACTAAGTGGTTTCTCCCCCAGTGCTCTGCCTCATTTGAAGTTCTTGGTGTGTGCACATAACCGTATGTTCAGTGGATGTCCCATAGCCTACCGTAATGCTGGGTGCTTAGTACGCGGAGAGTGAGTAAATACATGTGCGTGTGCATATGTAATCAGTGTTTGGTAAGGATGAACAATGAGAATGGAGGTCTGACCCTGGTAAACAGGGAAAGGATGGGGCCTGTCCAGGAATTCCGAGCAGCAGCTGTATGAACTTGGGACTTCAGAGGCACAGGCTGAGGTGGGGCATCAGGCTGCTGTTAGGAGAGCAGTGTTGGAGTGAGGCAGAGGCTGACTTCTCCAGGAAGATTCCTGAGGAATCAGGAAGGTTTCTGAGAGCTCTGACTGAGTACAGCGTGTGAAGACTACCAGGAGCGATGTGACCACAAAGCTGTCAGATGTAGAGGATGAGGAGCCCATGATTAAAGGGAGCTGGGATGAGGCTGGTACCACACCAAGTCCCTCCAGGAGCTCCCAGAGTAATGGGAGATGGGGCCCACGTTGGGCTGAATGGAGCACATTTTCAACTGAGGTCCTGTGCTAGCTGTGGGGGTGACACAGCCTGGGCCATTCTCCTGGGGACACACCAAGAAAGCTGCAGTGAGGGAAGGGGCAGGGGCAGCGCTCACAACACCCAACAGCATCACCTTTTCAGGAGCGGTGGTGCCCACTTTGGTACTTCTCCCTCGGTTTTTCTTGTTCTAGAGGAGGCAGAAGCCACCAAAGGAGAGCCTGGAGAAAACCTATCCAAAGAAGCCTCTGACTTGGGGCAGCCCCCAAACCACTTCACAGCTGCCCTTCCGTGGTCTAGCACGTCACCAAGGTGAGCAGGGGACCTCTTGCTTCACTAGTCCCCATTCTGGTGTTTGGGGATATGTATGTCATGTGGAAACGAAGGCACAGAGAGGTTGCAAATCTTGTGATAATATACTGTGAAGCCTGGATTTGAACTCAGTCTGGTTTCAGAATCTGTGTTTTTAACACTAGTCTGTACTCCCTTTCCCAGTGTGGAAACCGACTGCCAGGGTCAAGGTTGCCAAAGGAAGACCCAGCATACCAAACAGGAAAAAAAAAAAAAAAAAAAAAGAGAAGAAGTCAGGTCAAACGAGCCTGAGTCACTCTCATAGTTGATTGATACCCCAGTCTCACCTTGCTTATCTGACATAGGTCTGACCCACCTGTCTCATTAGCCCACCACCACCGCCTGACCCAGTGAGGATATCGCTCCCAGGTTCTAGCACATGCATGGCTAACCCAGGCCCAGGTTGCTTCTCCATTCCTTCCGTTTGCTTTTCACCCCTGCCCACCTCACTGATCATCAGCCTCACTGGCCAGCCCACCAGTGCTGCCGTCTGCCTCTTGGAGGTGTTCCTTGCTGCCAGGCAAACCTTGCTTCCTGGATTATTTGGAGGCAGAGAGGTGCTTTGTCCTTTACTGGTAACAATTAATGACACAAAGGCAAGGTGAAAAGGTGCTGTGCTTTTTTTCTAATCCACTTGTATGGATTTCACACCAAATTTTTAAATAAATGTACAGGTAATTAAGTATCCCTCAAATTGTATTAATGGGCATATGTTTGCACAACAATTACTTTATGAATTCCTAGTTTACCTTCCCCTTCCAGACGTAGATGCATTGGCACTTGTGTTAAGATTAGTAATATTCTGTGAGCTGTTAGAAACTTCTCGAATGTGCCCTTTAATTTATTTTACTGAAAAAGAAGTTTATGGCCTGGGATGTCTCCATTACAATGAAATGGTATTTTGTTTGTTCAGGCGTAAGTTTTGAAATTCTGGAGTACCTTGACTGATTATTTAGTGAACTTTATATCTTACTTCAGATAGTAGCACTTTAAAAACTCATGTTTGGTGATAATCAAATTTTACAGAACATATACCTTAGTAGGAATTATTCACATTACAAAAAGACTTTTTACTTTATGAAATACCACAGCATTTCTTTAAGTAGAAGGTCCCCAGGGCTCTAAAATTTGATTCCTCTATAAAAGTTTAAATGTCTGTGGCAATTTTCAGGAATGTGTCTGTTATATAAAATGGAAACAAATTATCTAATAAAATATTAGTTATGTTTTATTTTAAAGATAGTTACCAAGTTCTTCCTCTTCCACTTCCTCAACATTTCAGCCCAGAAGTCATTAGGTGGGCCTGGGCAAGGTAACTGTGTGGGGAGTGGGGCACTGAGCCAGGGCAGGCCAGCTGGGATGACAAGGGCATCTTCTTGGGAAGGCATTTGGGTGCAGAGCTTGAGAGGAATGAGATGGCGTGTGGGGAGTGGCAGTAGCTGCCCAACTCAGGTTGTTTGAGCCCACTTAGAGTGAAGAGAGTGCCCCCACTGGGGCTAGGCCCAGTGATGGCAGTGAATGAGTGGTTAATTACATACAGGAAAATAGATCAAATACATAAGTATATCAAGGATAACTGGAGCCAGATTTCTCACTTCAGAGAAAAGAATTACAAAAACGGAGAGGAGAAAACGAGAATGAATGCTGTGGTGGTAGTTTTGAATTAGAGTTATTGGTACAAGCTAATGGATTTCAATACATGCAGAAATAGAAATAAGTATATATGCAAATATGAATATATGTGTACATATCTATAGACTTACATGTAGTCTCTAGCTCTGTTTGCTGGCAGAGCCTGGGAGCAGCAGCACTCCAGTAGCAATAAGTATAGGGGACATCCAGATCTCAGTTTCTAGATACCATTCTCCCCTGAAAGGAACCAGGGCTCCTTGGAGAACTGACCAATTCGAGGGCCTAGGGAGGGAAAGTACAAAATAGGCCTGAACATTGTGTTGTGCCAAAAAGTAAGAGAGTGCTCAAAAATTATAGAGGCCTTTTAGAAGGGCTCACAAGCCAGATTGAAGGAGTTCCACCAGCAAATCTGGAGAGTATCAGCACCGAAGTAAATTTTAAAGTTCCCCACCAAAAAAAAAAAAAATGCAAATTCAAACTGAGGAGTGAATCTGTGCCACTACTAGGAGTGGAACTAAAAAGCCAAGGGTTACCCCTTTGTTGCTTCTAGGCATCGAAAATAATGTATCACTCCTAATATACATAGTACAATGTTTTAGTAATAATTCTATCTGAATAGAAGGCCATGAGTTCAAAGAAGGCTCCTGCCCTATAAAACTTTCATTTCAGGAGATAACAGAGAGAACAATAACCATGTATAAAATATAGCACTTTTATTTCAAATGGATATTAAGCATTTCTAGTTTGTGACAGGGAAATTATTATTTGAAGTCAGTCATACTGACCTGACTCACTGTGGTTCGTCTTTCCCTTTTTCAGCATGATGCAGCCACCCATCAGGGCCACTCTGGGAACCTATATGTAGATCCATAGCTATTGGAAGGAAAAAGAAACAATTTTTTAAAACCCTGGAGAATTAGACTTCTGATCTAGCCTATATATCTATAAAGGCCTAATTTTTTTTCAAGGATACCTAAGTTGAATATCTTTTATTTATGTATTTATTTATTTATTTATTTATTTATTTTTATTTTTATTTTATTTTTTGAGGTGGAGTCTCGCTCTGTTGCCCAGGCTGTAGTGCAGTGGCGCGATCTTGGCTCACTGCAAGCTCTGACTCCCGGGTTCACACCATTCTCCTGCCTCAGTCTCCCGAGTAGCTGGGACTACAGGCGCCCACCACCATGCCTGGCTAATTTTCTTTTGTATTTTTAGTAGAGACGGGGTTTCACCATGTTAGCCAGGATGGCCTCAATCTGCTGACCTCGTGATCCACCCGCCTCGGCCTCCCAAAGTGCTGGGATTACAGGCGTGAGCCACCGCGCCCGGCCCTTTTATTTATTTTTATTTTGTTCACAGTTAATCATGTTTTTTATACTTAGGTGACGAAAATATTCAGTAACTTTATTATGGGAAAATACACGATTATAAACTTACGTTTTTAAAAAACTGGATTAAGAAATTCACCTGCTCAATTTGCGTTAAGATTTAAAAAATGGCTAGGTGGGTTCCAAGATGGCCAAATAGGAAGAGCTCCAGTCTACAGCTCCCAGCAGAAGGATGGGTGATTTCTGCATTTCCAGCTGAGGTACCGGGTTCATCTCATTGGAGCTTGTTGGACAGTGGGTGCAGCACATGGAGCGTGAGCCGAAGCAGGGCAGGGCATCACCTCACCTGGGGAAGCACAAGGGGTCAGGGAATTCCCTTTCCTAGCCAAGGAAAGCCGTCACAGACGGTACCTAGAAAATTGGGATACTCCCACCCTAATACTGCGCTTTTCCAATGGTCTTAGCAAATGGCACACCAGGAGATGATATCCCAGGAGATTATATCCCATTCCTGGCTCAGAAGTTCCCATGTCCACAGAGCGTCACTCACTGCTAGCACAGCAGTCTGAGATCAAACTGCAAGGCAGCAGCAAGGCTGGGGGAGGGGCGTCCACCATTGCTGAGGCTTGAGTAGGTAAACAAAGCAGCTGGGAAGCTCGAACTGGGAGGGGCCCATCACAGCTCAAGGAGGCCTGCCTTTGTAGACTCCACCTCTAGGGGCAGGGCATAGCTGAACAAAAGACAGCAGAAACTTCTGCAAACTTAAACATCCCTGTCTGACAGCTTTGAAGAAAGTAGTGGTTATCCCAGCATGGAGTTTGAGATCTGAGAACAGACAGACTGCCTCTTCAAGTGGGTCCCTGACTCCTGAGTAGCCCAACTGGGAGACACCTACCAATAGGGGCTGACTGACACCTCATACAGTCGGGTGCCCCTCTGAGATGAAGCTTCCAGAGGAAGGATCAGGCAGCAACATCTGCCATTCTGCAATAGACTCCCACACAATAATAATGGGAGACTTTAACACCCCACTGTCAACATGAGACAGATCAACGAGACAGAAAGTTAGCAAGGATAACCAGGACTTGAACTCAGCTCTGCACCAAGCAGACCTAATAGACGTCTACAGAACTCTCCACCCCAAATCAATAGAGTGTACATTCTTCTTAGCACCACATCGCACTTACTCCAAAATTGACCACATAGTTGGAAGTAAAGCACTCCTCAGCAAATATAAAAGAACAGAAATTATAACAAACTGTCTCAGACCACAGTGCAATCAAATTAGAACTCAGGATTAAGAAACGCACTCAGAACTGACCAACTACCTGGAAACTGAACAACTGCTCCTGAATGACTACTGGGTACATAACGAAATGAAGGCAGAAATAAAGATGTTCTTTGAAACCAATGAGAACAAAGACACAACATACCAGAATCTCTGGGACACATTTAAAGCAGTGTGTAAAGGGAAGTTTATAGCACTAAATGCCCACAAGAGAAAGCAGGAAAGATCTAAAATTGACATAACAAAAGAACTAGAGGAGCAAGAGCAAACACATCAAAAACTAGCAGACAGCAAGAAATAACTAAGATCAGAGCAGAACTGAAGGAGATAGAGACACAAAAAAACCCTTCAAAAAATCAATGAATTCAGGAGCTGGTTTTTTGAAAAGATCAACAAAATTGATAGACCACTAGCAAGACTAATAAAGAAGAAAAGAGAGAAGAATCAAATAGACAGAGTAAAGAACGATAAAGGGGATAACACCACCGATCCCACAGAAATATAAACCACTATCAGAGAATACTATAAACATTTCTACGCAAATAAAGTAGAAAATCAAGAAGAAATTTATAAATTTCTAGACACATACACCTTCCCAAGACTAAACCAGGAAGAAGTTGAATCCCTGAATAGACCAATAGCAGGCTCTGAAATTGAGGCAACAATTAATGGCCTACCAACCAAAAAAAGTCCAGGACCAGATGGATTCACAACTAGATTCTACTAGAGGTATAAGGAGGAGCTGGTACCATTCCTTCTGAAACCATTCCAATCAATAGAAAAAGAGGGATTCCTTGCTAACTCATTTTATGAGGCCAACATCATCCTGATACCAAAGGCTGGCAGAGACACACACAAAAAAGAGAATTTTAGACCAATGTCCCTGATGAACATCGATGCAAAAATCCTCAATAAAATACTGGCAAACCAAATCCAGCAGCACATCAAAAAGCTAATCCACCATGATCAAGTTGGCTTCATCCCTGGGATGCAAGGCTGGTTCAACATATGTAAATCAATAAATGTAATCCATCATGTCAACAGAACCAAAGACAAAAACCACATGATTATCTCACTAGATGCAGAAAAGACCTTTGACAAAATTCAACAGCCCTTCATGCTAAAAACTCTCAATAAACTAGGTATTGATGGGTTGTATCTCAAAATAATAAGAGCTATTTATGACAAACCCACAGCCAATATCATACTGAATGGGCAAAAACTGGAAGCATTCCCTTTGAAAACTGGCACAAGACAGGGATGGCCTCTCTCACCACTCCTATTCATCATAGTGTTGGAAGTTCTGGCCCGGGCAATCAGGCAAGAGAAAGAAATAAAGGGTATTCAATTAGGAAAAGAGGAAGTCAAATTGTCCCTGTTTGCAGATGACATGATTGTATATTTAGAAAACCCCGCCATCTCAGCCCAAAATCTCTTTAAGCTGATAAGCAACTTCAGCAAAGTCTCAGGATACAAAATCAATGTGCAAAAATCACGAGCATTCGTATACACCAATAGCTGACAAACAAAGTACCAAATCATGAGTGAACTCCCATTCACAATTGCTTCAAAGAGAATAAAATATCTAGGAATCCAACTTACAAGGGATGTGAAGGACCTCTTCAAGGAGAACTACAAACCACTGCTCAACAAAATAAAAGAGGACACAAACAAATGGAATAACCTTCCATGCTCACGCATAGGAAGAATCAATATCGTGAAAATGGCTATACTGCCCAAGGTAATCTATAGATTCAATGCCATCCCCATCAAGCTGCCAGTGATTTTCTTCACAGAATTGGAAAAATCTACTTCATAGTTCATATGGAACCAAAAAAGAACCCACATTGCCAAGACAATCCTAAGCCAAAAGAACAAAGCTGGAGGCATGACACTGCCTGTCTTCAAACTGTACTACAAGGCTACAGTAACCAAAACAGCATGATACTGGTACCAAAACAGAGATATAGACCAACGGAACAGAGCAGAGCCCTCAGAAATGATACCACACATCTACAACCATCTGATCTTTGAAAAACCTGGTAAAAACAAGAAATGGGTAAAGTATTCCCTATTTAATAAATGGTGCTGGGAAAACTGGCTAGCCATATGTAGAAAGCTGAAACTGGATCCCTTCCTTATACCTTATACAAAAATTAATTCAAGATGGATTAAAGACTTAAATGTTAGACCTAAAACCATAAAATCCCTAGAAGAATACCTAGGTAATACCATTCAGAACATAGGCATGGGCAAGGACTTCATGACTAAAACACCAAAAGCAATGGCAACAAAAGCCACAATTGACAAATGAGATCTAATTAAACTGAAGAGCTTCTGCACAGCAAAAGAAACCACCATCAGAGTGAACACACAACCTATAGAATGGGAGAAAATGTTTGCAATCTACCCATATGACAAATGGCTAATATCCAGAATCTACAAAGAATTTAAACAAATTTATAAGGAAATATTAACCCCATCAAAAGTAGGCAAAGGACATGAACAGACACTTCTCAAAAGAAGACATTTATGCAGCCAACAGACACATGAAAAAATGCTCATCATCAATGGCCATCAGAGAAATGGAAACCAAAACCTCAGTAAGATGCCATCTCACACCAGTTAGAATGACGGTTATTAAAAAGTCAGGAAACAATAGGTGCTGGAGAGGATGTGGAGAAATAGAAACACTTTTACACTTTTGATGGGACTGTAAACTAGTTCAACCATTGTGGAAGACAGTGTGGCGATTCCTCAAGGATCTAGAACTAGAAATACCATTTGACCCAGCCATCCTATTACTGGGTATATACCCAAAGGATTATAAATCATGCTGTTATAAAGACACATACACGTGTATGTTTATTGCGGCACTATTCACAATAGCAAAGACTTGGAAGTCCATCAATGATAGACTGGATTAAGAAAATGTGGTACATATACACCTTGAAATACTATGCAGCCATAAAATAAGATGAGTTCATGTCCTTTGTAGGGACATGGGTGAAGCTGGAAACCATCATTCTGAGCAAACTATAGTAAGGACAGAAAACAAAACACCGCATGTTCTCACTCATAGGTGGGAATTGAACAATGAGAACACTTGGACACAGGGTGGGGAATATCACACACTGGGGCCTGTCGTGGGGGCAGGGGGCAAGGGATAGCATTAGGAGATATACCTAATGTAAATGACGAGTTAATGGGTGCAGCACACCAACATGGCACATGTATACATGTGTAACAAACCTGCATGTTCTGCACATGTACCCTAGAACTTAAAGTATTTTAAAGAAATAAAAAGATTTGAAAAGTGAAACCTGGTGAGGCCTGTGAGTGTTTTTGCGCTGATTTGTAGGAAAACCGGAAATGAAGGTGAAGAAGGCAATGGAGCATGGAGCTGGTTCAGTGTGTGCATAGCATGGGCATGGAGGGCTGGTTGCAGATGTTGGCAGGGGCTTGAATTGCCCAAACCTGATAACAGAGACTAGGAATTTTGATCTTCCCAGAAGAGCTTAGCATGGAAGCCTTTTCCTTCCTACTACTTCACTTTCTTCTCTGAGGGTGTTATGTTTGTTTCACATCTAAGAAAACTGAAATAGGGTTAGGAAGTATATCCGGAAAAAACTATCATCTCTACCTCAAAGTTTAGTATTAGCTTGGTGCAAAAGTAACTGTGTTTTTGGTAATTACTTTTAATGGCAAAAACCACAATTTCTTTTGCACCAACCTAATAGTTAATATTCCTTTACTATAACCACCTAAAAAAAAAATAAATAAAGTTAATGTGGTGGTGAATAAAATGTTACCTGCTAGAGAAGTAAATAATACAAAGACCTAAAGAAAAAATATTATTATAACTACAGTGTCAAAATATATCCCCCAAATATTTGGGGACTTTCACAGAAATCTTTGAAAATGCACATTGTTCTTAAAGGGAAACTGCGAAACTCAGTCTCAGAACTCTGGCTCACTCCTGTGACATCTTGAGCTTTCATCTTTTTTTCTTCACTAAGGGATGGCATCTTTCTTTGTTGCTCAGGTCACCTTGTAGAGCCAGGGCTAGAACTGCTGGCCTAACTGCCCTCGCCTCAAACTGCCAGTGCTCCTGTGGTCACCTGTATGCAGGGACTGGCCCTGCCAGAGTTGCGCAGTCCAAGCCTGGCTATCCAGGGCTGTAGTGGTACAAGCAATACGCAATACTTGTTTGTGGAACATGGTGTTTATGGCAAATCTGTATCTTTCAATTTATAGAAGAATGGAAGATGGATGTTTTCATTTCCTTATACCATTTCTAATACATAAGCCTCTATCCTGCAGAAGGGCTGTCTGCCCAGTTTTCTTGTTGCTCATCCCTGCTTGTAAACCATGGAGAAGATGGAAGGGAAGGGCATTTCTGCATACATTTAGGTGCAAAGGCATAACCTGTTTCTAGATGGTGAGGTTAGATTTCTACTGTGCTTTTTTATTCAATTTCATTATCTATGTAATTACAAGGACTCAAATTCAGAAAATAATTTAACTGTTGGTCCTTGACATTTTCTTTTTTTCTGTTTCGGTGCTAGTGGGATTTCACCTCCCTCCCCACTATTACTTTAAAAAAATTATCACTTTAAAAATATGTCACTTAAAAAAATTTTGTTTTGATTTTGTAAAGTTAACTCTTGTGAAACTAATAGAATTTTTAATTCTGTTTTTTAATTTCTAAACTGACCACTTTTAATTACTCTAGTATGTTTCAAAGTAAACATACTTGGAGTTGATTTAAAGCACATATTCAGAGGCGTATATATACTGATACCCATATAGCATTATTCTAGCTACGGCTCTTTGTACAGAGATAAGCTGTCATGTCATGAATACCTGGAGGAGGCTTTTATTCTCGGGTTTCAACAATGCTTTATGTAATAACTTTTACAGCAGCTCTAAAGCTCTGATCTTAAGATGCTTCTGAAGGATGAATGAGATTCCAGCATATCCAGACTTCTAGCTGGCTTTGAGTTTTGTGTGTGTGATGCATGCATATGCATGCCTTCAGTCTCAGTCCTGTTTTTGATAAATTCAGTAGCTAAAGCGTTTACAGTTCTGATTCTATTCTCTGTTGTTTTTGCTGACTTTTACTCATGGTGCATTGGTTTTTGTATTTTTTTTTTTTTTTTTTTTACTATGAGTTCATATTTCTTGGAAGCCTATCTGGGGTAATTCTCTGAGACAGGAGTTAAGGACAGGTTCCTCCAGAGAGGATCTGCCTTTGCTTTTCCCAGGTGACTGGAGCCACCACCCTCCCCTTCCCTGGGGGGCACTGGAAAGTCAACTTTCAACTTGGGGTTTTTTGGACCTCAAGTTATTTCTGGCCACAAACTTATAGAAGGGCTGGCTTGTGATTATGAATTCTTGAAGGTGCATGGATCTCTCCCTGTTCTATTTGTACCAAGATTTGAGACAGGCAACTTTCTTTGTACTCTGGAGGTGTCAGTTTAATTGTTTCCTTCCAAATACTGAGGCTGTGGTCCTTTGGGATGCCCTATTAGATACTCCATCTTGGGCAACCCCTGGACTTTTCCCCCTGCTCCTAGCACTTTCGCAAGACTATGAAAATCAAAGGAAAAGTCTGTCCCCCTTTAGCAAATGTCCCCTCCTTGCCTCTTGAGATCCCTGCCCTCACTTAAGCTTTGACTTCTAATATTCCTTACTCACCAGCCAGGTCCTATTTATTATTGACCTGTTTTTAATGTTGTATACATCATTTTTAGTTTTCAGTATGAAAATTGGTCAGAGTGCCTACTTAGAGAAACCCCCAGAAATGGAAATCCTCAATTAATTCCTAAGAAATCGATTATTTATTTAGCCTGTCTGCTTTCCACTGCAGGGGGTAGGAAAATTCACAGAATCCATGACAGAGAAGCATCCAGACCCTGCTTAATATTCAGTACTCACTTGTTCAGCATCCCATTGTACTCAGACAACTCTAATTTTTAGATCCTTCTTTCTTAGGCGAAACTAAATTCTCTCTTCCATTAATTTCTCCCTGTTGTTTAATATTCTGTTCTTTGAAGCAACACAGATGAATCTCCCTTTCCCACGTGGCTTCATGTATTTTGGGCCTCTTCCTTCCTCCACCACTGAGCTTCCTCTTCCCTCAATGTCTCTAGCTGCTTCTTGGGCAGCATGGTTTGAGGTAGATCTCCATCCCCAAGCATCATAATTGCTGATTATTTCCCTCTATTTGATACCTAGTTTGTACAAACCATTCCTCAGACACTACGTGTTCATAGTTAGACATACTATTCCAGACATGACTTGACCATGTCAGAGCATATGGACTGACCAGATACTTCTTTTCATGTTGTCTGTGTCTTTCTGTGTAGCACTGTGGCACCGTTCATTACAGTTGATAGAACTAATAGTCAATCAATTTTTATTTCCCCACTCCCTACTCCTCCTATCCCCAACCCTGAGCTTTCACATATGTACTGTTTTAACTCAGATCTTATTCATCCTCGAATTATGGACAGTATGTCTTTAAAAAAAGGTAAATGATGTTGCTGTTATATGATTCTTTTTTGAATGGGCATATTAAGGCCCCGATGTAATTCTGTTTATCTTTGCTTAAGAATAATTGTCTTGAATAGAAAATTATCTGGAATCTGAAAATCTTCTAAGTTGTTTAAAAGCCTATCACTTTGACTTAACCTGTTGTCAGTCAGTTCTGTCTGCAGAAGTTGGTAGGTATTCAGTTATAATTAATAATAACCAACTCTGCTGAGTTAATATGCCTCTTGCCGTTCTATTGACTTTTAAAATATTATATTTTACAGAGGAATTTCATTTACTGTCTTTAAGGGAAGAGATTAAAGTTCTTAAAATCTCATTTTACCCAACACTTGATGTCAATTGCTGTTTTATATTAACTGCATTAATTAGAATTCCTGCTGATTTCAGTCTGCTAGTACATAATACATCCAAAAAATCTATTAGGTGTATTTTAGGTTCTTGTCATAAATATTTTTAGGAGGCAGTTCTAGCAGTGGTAATAGCAGTTGAAGATGCTTAGGGTCCTTAATCCATCTCTCTAATGATTTTGCCACTGTCGTAATAAAACCCTTATCCCTCCGTGCTCTTAGTACTTTTGCTGGGTTTCCTGACTTTTGATGGAAGGGCTCGCTAGGTTGTGTAGACTTATTGTGATTGTATTTGTGATAAGGTTTTTTCTAAATTTCAGACACTGAATTTGGAGTAAAATTAATTCATTACTAAGAGTTCATGAAGCTAATTGTACAGAGACACAAAGCTTGTATCTAAAAGCCAGGTGAGTGGCAGATTCCGGGCCCGTGAACATATTTGACAGAGATGTTTAACCAGGAGGATTTGTGGGTTAAAGTTATCTTAAGGTTCACATGAAAGGATTTGTTCAGTGAACTAGAAAAACAATGCTTTTCTAGAGATAAAAGAGGTTAGAAGAGTAACAGGTAGGAAGGTAGCTGAAAACTTCCTTGATGTGATTAAACCAACTCAAGCAGTAAATTAAACATACTTTATTGTTAATGGTGAAAAATGTTTATTTCATTGGGTTTGATTAGAAGCATGAATTAACTCTAAATGTTATCACATTTTTCAGAGAGGCCTTTTTATGCTAATTATGTGTTAGTGAACTGGAGATCTTAAAGTATAAATTCATCTTTGTAAAAGGGCTAAAATAATGAAAAACATTAATTATTAAACCACAAATGATATTTATTGCCTGTCTTGCTCTTTACAGTTTCAAAAGTGCAAAACAGTTGCCTTTGTGAGCCTTAAATAGTCTAGAAAGTCTAGAAAGATGAATATGTGTTCATTCTTTGGAATGGAAAATGGGGAAATAGTCCTCAAAAAGAGGATATCTTAGAATATCTGCTTTTAAAAATTCCTGGACTTCCCAAGAGAGTATCTCCTAACTTTGACTTGCTTTCAGTTGAGTTTGATAGTCCTACCAACATATGAGAACTGACTTTTTAGAGAAAATAGGTATGTTGTAATGCACTATTTGGTTAAGCATGCTCTTCTAGACCTTTATTTTTAAACCTGCCCTTATTAGTAGTAATTATAACATATTTATAAGGTATTTTCCTGTTTCTATTCTTGTTTGATTTCCACAAGAGCTCTGAGTGGCAAATAGAGTAAGCCTCGTGTTTATCCTGTTTGTGGATATGCATACAGACTAGACTAGAGCCCAGGTCTTCTGAGTTCAGTGCCCTGTGGTCCTTCCCCGACCCCCATGCACTTGTGGAGGGACCTGACCCCTCAAAGCACCAGTGATTTGGGAAGTCCTGTAGAGAAGCAGTGAGAGCACAGAGCTCAGGGGGAGTCATGGCTGTTGCGTGACTTTCAGCAAATTCCCCGAGTCTACATTTCTTCATCCATGATCAACTCTTAGTTATGTTTATTGATAGAAATGACAAGGAAGATGGATAATATAAAGTAGACAACAAAAGAAATAATCTAACAGCAGAAAAGAGTAGGATTTGGAGATGAGGACCCAGGTTCAAACTCAGTCTCCCCTGCTGGTGAGCCAACAATGGCAATAAGTCACTGACCCCTCTGGGAACTTCCAGTCTCTTATTCATTAAGATATTTGGGCCAGATCATGAAGGCCTGATAAGCTGTGTTGCGTTTGAAATGTTGTTTCAAGGGCAGTGAGACAACACAGAAGTAGTTTCAGCAGGGATGTGTGACACGATCAGATTTGTGTTTTAGCACTGCTACTCGGGTGCAGTGTGGTGGGCAAGACTGGAGGGCAGAAGACCTGTTAGGATGGGAGGCTGTTAGGGTATCCTGGGTCGAGATGATTGGGGGCATGACAGTGGAGCAGGAGAGAAGGGGATGAACTCCAGAGATGTGTAGGAGGTAGAAATGACCAACTGGGTAAATGATCGGATGTGGGGCTTAAGGAAAGGAGGCAACAAGGATGATGCCAGAAGTGAAAGTGTGAACTGAATTATAGACAAGGTTGTTAGTGATGTTAGCAAGAATAGTTTCACTGGAGTTATGGGGGTGAATTGCCGCATTTTAGACGGTTGATGAGTGAGAGGGGTAACGAAATGGAGACAGTACAGGAAGACTACTTTTTCAAGGAGTTTGGCTGTGTTCATCTGTAGTGGTAAGTGGACGGAGATGAGGAGCAGGAGGGGATCTTTAAGATAGGCCATGTTTGAATGCCAACCTAAGAAGCCAGTAAAGAGGAAATGGAGTAGCTGTAGAAGAGCGGACTAGGGGGTAAAGAGATGCTGATACTCAGGCTCAGGTGGAATGCTAGCTTTGGGTGGATGTGGGTCCCTACAGTGGAGTAGCTGTGGGGAGGAGCTTGAGGCTGAAGTCTGGATACATGGATTTGGATCCTGCCCCCATCTGATTAAACCCAGTTGCCTTCTCTGTAAAGTGGGTCACTAAGAACAATACGACATTATGACCATGTCTGTTTTTCCCTGTATTCCACTGCATTATCTTTATACATATTTCCTTAAAATAATGAGAAAGCAAGAACCCATGGGGATTTTTCAAAGTGAAAATCCCTGTACTGAGTAGTGAGATCTTGGCAGCCTCCCCTTGCTTGGCTCCTGGAACACTGGAAAGTGGACCAGTATCATCCCTGGGAAGTTTGAGGATTCTTCTCTGAGGAAATCAACCATATGGAGAGAAAAAGACTTGCAGATAGCAGAGTGTGAGGATTCTGCTCCCTCCAGTAAAATGAATGGGACTCCCAATAACCCACTGTTAGGCCTACAAGAAAGAACTCCTGAAAACTAAAATTTAGTAACAAAAGATTAAAGCAACTTTTAATAATAAAAAATCTCTCAGAAAGTAGAACAGTGAGGGGGGAAAAGAATATTTGGGAAATTCTGGAATCAATTCAGGAAGTCTGACACCCAACTAATATGAATTACAAAGGGGTAGTAGTGGGCAGAAAGTTACAGAGAAGTAATTCATGAAATTGACGTACCTCCAGATAGAAAGGGCGCAGCAAGTACAGGCATGTTTTGCGTTTTATTCTACCTGTATTGCCAAGGCCTACCAGAGGACAGGCTGTGTCCAGTGCACTAGAGACACAGGAGTTGGGAGGAAGCAGACAAAAACCTGTGCTATTGTGGAGTATATATTCTGTTGGAATTACATTAACAATTTTTTAAAATGACTCACACTGGGACACTTTATTGTGAAATTTCAGAACACCGGGGATAAAGGGTAAATGGTAAAAATATCCAGAAAGGGGAAAATGAGGTTTGATTTTAAACGATCGAGAATCAAATAGCATTGGAATTCCCAATGATAAAGCTGCACACTACTTTTGAGGGGAAATGAGTAAATGAGTTCCAGCGTATGGTTCCGTGCTTAGCCAGACAGTCAAATACAAGAGTAGAGCTAAGACACTTTAGATCCGTAAGGACTAAAATAAACTAGCTGCTGTAAGGATACACTCCACTAAAATGAAGGAGTAAAATAAAGAGGAAGACAAGTGATGCAGGAAACGAGATCCAGCACAAGAAGCTGGCAAAGGGAATTCCCAGGATGGTGAGAGGCACAGAGCTTTACCATGGCCTAGCAATCAGCCGCCAGGCAGGCAGAGGCCCGTGGAAGGAATGGCTGTGTGCAAGGCAACCAGGGAACAGGAGGACCCACCGAGGAGCCACCTCATGGGTTCTGTACAGAGGATTTTATAGTTGTGTCGGAAGGTTTGGGGATGGATTAGTAATAGGAAAGTAGAAAACCAGGAGACCGTGAACAAAGTTATAATTCCAAAAGAAACAGAGTTATTAAGAAAGGAAATACACTCATAGTGTACTACAGACTCTCCTGTGAACATTATATACCATAGTCATAGCCATGAAAACAGTGACTATCAATTGAATACAAAATTATTTTATATTAGCAGCATGGGGGAGGAGAGTCTGTGTGAGGAAGTTAAAGTCTTATCATGTAAAATAGGAGGTCAAAAGTAACATGTAATCAAAAAGAACTAAAAGTAGAACTGCCATTTGATCCGGCAACCCCATTACTGGGTATCTACCCAAAGGAAAAGAAGTCATTCTATGAAAAAAACACTTGCACATGCATGTTTAGAGCAGCACAACTTGCAATTGCAAAAATGTGGAATGAGCCTCACTGCCCATCAATCAGTGAGTGGATAAAGAAAATGTGGTATATATACACACCGTGGAATACTACTCAACCATAAGAAAGAAGAAAATAAAGACATTTGCAACAACTTGGATGGAGCTGGAGACCATTATTCTAAGTGAAGTAACTCAGGAATGGAAAACCAATTATAGTATGTTCTCAGTTATAAGTGGGAGCTAAGCTATGAGGACCCAAATGCATATGAAGAATGTAAAGCACTTTGGGGATTCAGGGGAGAAGGGAGAGAGGGGGCAAGGGATAAAAGACTACACTTTGGGTACAGTATACACTGCCCAGGCGATGGGTGCACCACAATCTCAGAAATCACCACTAAAGAGCTTATCCATGTAACCAAACACCACCCGTCCCCCAAAAACTATTGAAGTTGAATAAATATATTTCTAATTTCCTTTTTATGTCTCCTTTCATCCGTGGCTTAAAGTATCTTGTTTGATTTCCAAATATTTGCGAGTTTTCTAGATGTCTGTCTGTTGATTTCTAATCTAACAGAGAACAACAGAAAAAAGAAAATAAAGGGAGTAACTTGGTAGGTCATGTAACACAGAACCAGCCTGCCAGGGGAATGTGTGATTCTCCCTTGACGTAAGATGCAGGATGGCAGCCATCACTTGGGAGTGTGTCCTTTGAGAGCCTCCAGCTGTTGAAGTCTCTAAGCAGATTCCAGCTGTGAGGGGGTTGGGATGACGTTATTGCAGTGAGGCCCCTGACGGAGCTAACAGGCACTGATCTCTGCAGGCTTTCTTCTTGTTTGAGAGGGTTTAGAGCACGGGAAGAGCCTGGCCCCAGTTTCTGGCACTTTGTGATCTTGGGCAAGTGAAGTCACAACTCAGTTTCTCTATCTATAAAGTGGGGTAATGCTACCTCCTTCCTAAGGTTGTTGTGAAGAGTAAATCAGTTAAGGTAATTAAAATCTTTCAAATAGTGCATGGCACATAGTAAGCATACTGGGGTTTGTTATTTGTTTACTTTTGTTAACCTTTGCATTTCTGGGTCGTTATTGTGTTGTTTTCTTTATCCAGTTCACAAGAATGGATCAGTACTTCAAAGTGGTTCTTTGAAGTATAAAAGGAGTGACAAAAATAAGAAAAACTACAGCTCAAAATAACATAAGCGTAAATAGTGAATGGAAACCCAGTGTCATTATAAAATGTGAATCTTAATGTCCAGGGACCAGTTAATCTGCCAGGTTGATAATTTTACTCAAGTCACAGAAAAAGAAAAATTGTAAATAGAAGGTATCATAATGACTCTGAAAATTGAATTTTACTTGGCAGGTGATTTATTTGTCCATGGTCTCCAGTGCTTTCTCTGTTATGAAACTTTGTCAAATAGTGGCATAAAACCCCCAATGCTTTTGAGTCATTTTCAGACAGAGTACAGTGGCCTCTCCAGTAAACCAGTTGAGTCTTCCCAGGTCAAGTACAAAACAGTGTTTTCCAGGGTGAAATTGATGAATTTTGTTACTGAGGGCCCAGAATATAGAACAAAACCTCGGAGGCATCATTCATAGTTATATTCATCATAACAAAAGTAGGTTTGCTGAGAAGTTTGCAACATCAACCTCAACACTGATGACAAACATATTCAAAAGGAAAGAGGAACAAGCTTTTGGCAAAGTCCTTGATCAAATACTGCTGTTGCGTGTGACATAATATCAGGGGTATGCAATGTGGAAGAGCAGTCATGCGTGCATAAATATTTTGCTTTATAGCTTGTTGAATTCACTGTGTAGAATATGAATCAGTCCTTAGAATATGTCCAACACATTAGGGAGAAATGTTCAGTGACTTTCTGTAATTTTTGTTGTTGAAACCCTTTGCTTCAGGAGAGATTATTTGAGTTGTTCATTTGGAAGTCACTGATAATGAACAAAAGGTTCCCAGACATTCTTAATGACAGGGCACCAGCTGAATAGGCAGCAAGGAAGATGCCAGTGTGCTAATGCTCGTCCTCCCTCGACTTCTTCCACCAAGAGCAGGATGAAAGCTCCGTCCCTGAATGTGCATTTCCCCTGGGCTGTTTAAAGAGATTCTCAGCAAGTAAATAGCTCAGCTTTTCTCCATTGAGTTGTGCTAGCTGTTGAGGAGATCTTTTTGGACTAATATATGAAATAAAATATTTCTTCATGGTCTTGATGTGAGTAAAGACCATGTCTGTGGTATCAGTTGGCTTAGTCAGATGGCATATTGCTTAGGATTTTCTCTTTTCAGACTGAATCTGTCTCTTCCTGGTCAATAACAGAAATAAGAAATAGAATTTTTTAAGACTGGATAATACCGCTGAGACTGGATCACTAAGATCTGTTTACTAGCATGTGTGATTTTCATCAAGAAAGCATAAATGTTGGGCATATGTAAAAACCGGAAGTAAATATAAGCAATAAATGAATGAAGAATCTATTTCCCACCTCTCTTAATTTTAAACGTTGCATCTCCCAGCCTTAAAGGATAACAGGTTTCCAATAAATTCCAAGCGAGGCCTTTAGTAAATTTTTCCATAATATCTGGGCTCATCCTTGGTGGGAATATCTGTACTCCTTACTAGAACAAAACACTGCAACAGTTACCAACAGTCTGTACAGTACATGAGTTGTGATTTTCTAATTGGTGTAAATGAAAATCTATTAAGTAATTAGCTTAGATGTGAAACCAGAATATTACTCAAGCTAAATATGTCATTGAACCCAAGTGAAAGATTGTGCTGATATGGAATACTTAAAATTAATTTAAAAATATATTTTATCAATATTTTTCTAAAACATGTAAAACTATGTATGATAAACATGTAAAAATTATTAATTTTATAACAAATTATTTTTCTGCATGTCTACCATATGTCCATTAAGTGAATTCCTAGTTGGCAGAAGTTTGGAATATACTGCCTTAAGGGTTGGAGAGTTGTTATTCTGGCCTGGTGTTTATGTGACTCTATACAGGCAAATTTTCTTTCTTTGGGAACTATTTCTTCATCTATAAAAATGAGAATAGCCAGATAGTTTTACTAGTCAAAATAGCAATACTACAACTCTCTGTCCACGGATTCTACATCTGCAGATCTAACAAACTGAGGATCACAGATATTTGGGAAAAATAACAATACAACAAAAAAAATACAAATTTTATACTGTATATCAATAAGCATAACAGCTATTTACATAGCATTGGCATTGTTTTAGATGTTATAAGAAATCTAGAGATGATTCAAAGTATATAGGAGGATGTATTAATACATATGTTATATGCAAATACTATACCAATTTATATAAGCGACTTGAGCATCCTCAGATTTTGGTATCTGCAGGAGTCCTGGAACCAGTCCACCTGGACACTGAAAGATGACTGTAGCTACTAAGCTGATAGACTTTTTGAACTGCAGAGTGCCTTTGAATGCCATAGATCGTATAAATCTTAAAGTTACAGGAGACTTCAGGAGTAATCTACTTTATCCTTCCTCTGCAGGCATGAATCTCCTCTGCAGCGCACCTGGTGCGTTCTCCATGAACTTTCTCTCATGGGGCAAACAGGGGTTGTAAAGCTTGCTGTGACTTGGCAAGAATAACAGTTCCATTACTGGGCAACTTGGTACCATTTTCAACAGCTGTAACTGTTACAAGGTTTATATATTTACAATCAAATCTAATCCCCCTTCCCTTTAACCATAACTTTTATACCTTGGTTTTGATTCTGTCCATCATAGCCAAGCAGAAAAAATCAACATTTTCACTAATGTTAGTAACCACTTAAGCTGCTAATCTTCCCCTAAGACATCACTTCCAAGGGCAAGTTGCACTAATTCTTTCAGCCCTTCCTCCTGTGTTTCCTATGTCCTTCTCCTTTCTGGCCTCTCTGAGCCTCTGCATTTGAGTGCTCTTCAGGACAAGTGTGGTCTTCCTGTATTGCCTGGAGTGATTTTTTGTTGTTTCTCTGTTAAAAGCAGTGTTTGCGGACGTAGGCCAACTGTGTACCAGGAAGTATGGGCTTGACGTGGTCATGCATTACTTTATTTAACCCATATTACTTTGCAAATAGTTTTGGTTATCTGTAGTACACAGGGAAACTGAGACTCAAAAGTTAAGGAAATTGTTCAAGGTAATTTACCTAGGAAGTAGCAGAGCTGTGTTTCCTATCCCATTTAATTATTTCATCATACATTGACTTACATTGTGCAGTTTTTCTCATACTTATTATCTTAGCCACGTTTCCTTTTTTGAATTTAAGAAATATTACATTCTTCTGAAGAACCTTTAAACTATACAGAAATATATAAGAAAAACCTTCTCCACCCCAATAACCATGTGACAGTGTGATATGAGAGTACCTTTTTACATTGTTGGTCTACCGCTTACTTTCTGTACCTAAATAAAATACAGACATATGAATCTGTACCTGTGTCTCTGAAAAGACTGAGTTAATAAATATAATGTACCTGTAGAATTGTGTCTGGTACACAGCAAGGGCTCAAATGTTGCTATTATATGTACAAACACATACATAATGTGTGTATGAAAATCAACATACACACACATGGAATTCTTTCAAAACCAAAGCAAAAATGGGAACAGTCTGTGTGTAAAATGCTTAAATGACTTTTTTTTTTCGTTCTCTTTTTTTTTTTGAGACGGAGTCTAGCTCTGTCACCCAGGCTGGAATGCAATGAATGGCACGATCTCGGCTCACTGCAAGCTCCACCTCCTGTGTTCACGCCATTCTCCTGCCTCAGCCTCCCAAGTAGCTGGGACTACAGGCGCCCGCCAACGTGCCTGGCTAACTTTTTGCATTTTTAGTAGAGACGGGGTTTCACCGTGTTAGCCAGGATGGTCTCGATCTCCTGACCTTGTGATCCGCCCACTCGGCCTCCCAAAGTGCTGGGATTACAGGCGTGAGACAACGCGCCCAGCACTTATCTACTTTTATCACCCAAGATTGATCGTGTATATTCTTCCAATCATTATTTCAGTCCACTATAGTTTTTCTTTTTGTTGCTACAAAGTATACTCTATCCCCTTGATTTATTTAGCTGTCCCCTTACGGATGGATGTTTAGGTTGTCACCATGCTGTTAGAAACAGTGGTGCTTGGGACGGCTTGAGCATAGATCTTTATTCATGAGAGTTGTCTGAACCTACACATATAAATATACACTTATCACTTTAAAAATGCCTTATCTTGTTATATTTGGCCTGTTTTTATAATGTAGTCATTGGGCAGATTTTGACCCTGTCATCAGTGGATTCACTGTCTTTGGTATTGCTTCGTTTTAAAAATTGTGATCAACCTACTTCATTAACATCTTGAAAATCATGGATTAACATAAGACAGAATTCTGTAGTTACCACCAGAGGGCTCCTGTTATGTTGAAACTGATTTTATAGGTATAATCATTCCCCCAGGTATAAATCTACTTTGGGTATTATCTTCTAACTATATTTCTCCATTGTATGTATAGAAATGTCAAGACAGACCTTGTCAGATGCCTTCATGGAATCTTGTTAAGAAAGTAGTCTTTTAGTGAGTAATCTTTGCTACCCAGTCTGGAAGGATGACACTATATTCTATATTTGGAGAAACTTGAAATATAAACGACAGATGTCTATACTTTGGAAAACGTCTGAAAAATGTCTAAAAATGCCCACTGTTTTATCGCCAAGAGAAGGAAAAGTGTCAGTGCTATTTTGATTTCGTTAGGCTAGCTGCCACATAACTGGCTCCAGTGTTGATGCTCCATTTGGCAATTTTTTAGCAAGATCAGATTTAATATAATCAGTTAAACTATATTTTCAGAATATTTGGGTTGATTTAAACCATTAAAAGTAGTTGCCTAAATGTGAAATACAGTCCAAAAATAATTTTCAGTGTCTACCATGCTGTTATTATGCAACGAACATGTCATATGAGCCGACCAAATATGTGGCTTCTTTGAACATAGTAAATAATGAGAACGTTAAGTTTCGTGCACATTTTAATTTATTCTTTAACTTTTTAAGATCAAGAACTCTGAAGTGAAAGAATACAGATCATTATTCCCATTTTTTTTTTTTTAACTGAAGGAATTGAAGCACAGAGAATTAAAACAGCCCAGAAAAAGGAGCGATTCATCCTGATCATCAGGAGAGTCAGGGAAAGCTTCACACAAGAGGTGGCTTACCATTCTGCTGAGGGTGACTATGAGAAGGAGCATCCAGGCTGGCAGGGAGCCTTGGTGGAGAGGCACGGGAGAACCTGGAGGGTTGGCAAGCGGAAGGAAGGCATGCAGGGGCATGGATGGGGAGGCTGACCCACAGGGTGCTGTGAGGAGACCGAATCCTGGAGTCTTGAATTCCAGGCCCAGGAATTTGGCCTTGAATCTGCAACATGAGAAGCCGGTTGGGAGGTATAGAGAAAGGGGGTGACTCTAATCAGGCTCAGGCACAGAGAAGACACCGAGAGGGCTGTTGCTGCTCCTTAGTATTCTGGGGCTTAGCTGTTGGAAACCCCCCGGAGGTTACTGAATGCCATGAGAAGGGCAGTCCGTGTGCTGCGGCTGTGCCTACCATGCCACTTGGAGAGGATATCACGTTTCTTCTTAGCAGGTCTCAGGGAAGCAGGGTTAATGGTCATTTCAAAAAGTAAAATGCACAGTCTTCTCTCCCAGTTTGTGCCCAGTTTTGGTGTTTGTGTTTCTGTTGGGCCTTTCCCACAATGGTTTGAGTACTTTTAACAGGTAATCGCTGTCATAGTGGTGCCGTGAATTGGCCATGGGAGATAGATTATGTGGTGCTCAGAAGTGTGTATTGGCTTCAAAAGATTGATATGGGTATCTTTTAGTTTCCAAAAATTCACATATGAGAATTCTAGGCTTAAGGAATTAACATCCACTAAAATTCAAGCAGTTTTGAGCATTTACTGTGTGCCAGGCAGGCATACGAGTGGGAGAGAAGAAAAAGTAAGGCCCCATGCCCTGGGCATTAATGGTTCCCTGCTTCAACATCCTTTACATATATCATGCATTTGCCCATCCGCCCTCATCACATTGTTGATTGTTCTTATTTACATATTTGTCGCCATCAGTGCGAAAGCGTCTCCTCCCCCAGATACCTTTTCCCTCCTGTCTAAATCTTGCAGCCTCAGCATCCGGGCCAAAGACCACTTCGTCCTCCATTCAGCTCTTCCAAGGTGCAGTCAGTTTAATTCAGTGGGTATTTCTGAAACTATTAGGTGCAGAGTCCCATGTGAGTATCTAAGGGACAAGAACTGTCCTTTGTAACCCCAGCACTGAGCATGATGCTGAGGCTCCAGGTGTGTCTCATGAACAAGGAAGGGCTTGTGTTCCCCTGAGGAGGCAGTGTGAGAATACACACAAGAAGTTATAGCATTTGGGGCAGCAAGTGGCTGACAGCATGTGTGGCTCGTGTGTTCAGCTCTGTGGGAACTCAGAGAGGTTAGAGATTTGAGAGCGACTGACAACAGGAATGTGTCTCTCACTGCTCTGTCCCATCGATGTGTGCCCTGACTCAGTCACTGAACAGAGGATCACATGTGCCTAGCATGCTTCATGCGAATCTCGATGTCATTGAAATATTTTTGAGGTGGGGAGAGCATTTCTGGGAGATCTGTTTGACTTCTGTGCACAGACTAGATCAGAGAAGTGTTTCACACAGGGAACAAGATCGGTGCTCTCTCACGTTCTCCAAGGGACAGAAGTCCCCTTGGCCTGTAGGTTTTGGAACGCCCTATCGTCCTTACTGAGGATGCTTCAAGCGGGGCTGTATCCTCTCCCTCTGGTAATGCCTTGTTTTCTGCCCAAACTTTGGCTTCAAGCTTATTTCCAAAGGCCATCAGCACTGGCTGGACCTGTGGAGCACTGCCTGATGCACTGACAGTTCCTACTGAGAGCTTGAGCCACACTGGAAACATTTCCATTTGTTGATGGATGTGAAATTTCAGCCAGATAAGTCAATGCTAGAAGATATTGGTGGTGGCTTAGATGAGGTTTTCTAGAAGCAAAGTGTATTAGCCAGGGTTCTCTAATGGGACAGAATTAATAGGATAGATGAATAGATGAAAGGGAGTTTATTAGGGGAATTGACTCACATCATCACAAGGTGAAGTCCAGCAATAGGCCATCTGCAAACTGAGGGGCAAGGAAGCCAGTCCAAGTCCCAGAACTTCAAAAGTAGGGAAGTCGACAGTGCATCCTTCAGTCTGTGGCCAAATGCCCTAGAGCCCCTGGCAAACCACTGATGTTAAGTCCAAGAGTCCAAAAGCTGAAGAACTCCTAGTCTGATGTTCGAGGGCAGGAAGCATGCGGCATGGTAGAAGGACGAAGTCCACAAGACTCAACAAGTCTCCTCATTCCACTTTCTTCTACCTGCTTTATTCTAGCTGCACTGGCAGCTGATTAGATGGGCCCATCCAGATTGAGAGTGGGTCTGCCTCTCTCAGTCCACTGACTCAAATGTTAATCTCCTTTGGCAACACCCTCACAGGCACCCACCGAACAATACTTTGCGTCCTTCAGTCAAGTTCACATTCAGTATTAACCATCACACAAAGCCTGTGCAAGTGATTTACTGAAGAAGTACTATCAGGAGAAACCAGGAAGGAAGTGAGGGAAGCAAGTGAGAGCAAGGGAAGAAGCTGGGAAAAAGTGCTCTCAGCCCAAGTCTAGTGTCAACTTGACTCCCTGGGGAGCTCTGAGGCCACATAGCCACCCTACCTTGAGCAGGGGCTCAGCCTTCTTTCCTTGGTTCTGAGCTACAGGCCGCCCCTGGGGGCACCATCTCCCAGGCATTTCTGGACTGAGTGGGCCAAGGAAAGTTCTCTGGAGAAGGACTTGACTGTGAGCTATTAGTAGCCAGCACTCAGCTGCTCACAAAGGGCAGCAGGAGCTCAGCCTGGGAGGGCCATTGGCAGAGGCTCCTTCAGAGACAAGTTGACATTGTTACTTCTTCTGCCTCCTTCCGTTCACAGATGCAGTTATCCTCCTAGGAAGATAGTAGCATAATATTTGTGTAGCACTTTGAATTTTTAAAACCAAGCTTATTTTCTTATTTTGTTTTATCCCTGCAACAATCCTGTAAGGCGAGGAGGGTAATTACTGAGTCTTTACAGTCAAGTGTTCTAGTACATGAAGCTTAAATGACTTAAGATCAAGCAGCTGTGGTTTCTGCCGAGTTTTCTGTTTGATCCTTGCAGCAGTTCATTATTGTTACCCTGTTGGTTGATTGTTGTGGCGCAGGGAGGTGAAGTGACACGCCTGCGTCCTCATGGTTGGTATGCAGTGCGCTTGTAATTGTGAGCCCCTGTTTGATTCCACACTCCGTTTCAGTCTCATCATACCCTGCAGCCTCTGCAGTCGGTAAGCAACATCAAGTCCAAAACCCAAGTTTTTGACACAAACTACTCTCGGAAAGAGGCTGCTAAGCATAAATGTTGGGGAACATTAGATCTAAAATGTTAGCTGTGCTAATTGTTTAAAGCTAGCATAGCATAGTGTATCAGGACAAGTTGTTAACGCTTCACATCAAGAGTAGTCACTTGGGATGTTTTAGCTATTCAATTTGTACTCATCTTGGATTCTTATCTAGATTGACATGACAGCTTGAGGTGGCAAGCGTACACACCATAATTCTTAATAGTGAAGCATAAATGGATTATGATGTAGGACTTTGAGAATTGTTGTCAGGTGAGTTTGACAATAACACAGGGTAATAATGTCTCAGGCACCTAGGATACTTGGGAGAATAGGGTATTCTGCTTCAATAATTTGTTTGTCCAGGAAACACTGAGTGCTCTCTGTACCAGATATTGTGCAGTAAGGAGGTAACAATTCATAAACAAGTAAATAGTTGTCATAGTGTAGGGTAAGTGTGCTATAACAGTAGCCAGACTTGGAAAAAAAGGAGTTTAGGTCTTTAAAATTATTTTCATAGTTAATGGTGGCACACTCCTGTTTTAGAGTAAGATTTCCCAAAGCGAGGGTGTTCCTATACCTTGCTCATTAATATCATAATGTCTTTACTGGGACACCTGTTGTATGTAAACTACTGTAACCCATTCTGTTATTTGCCAAATCAAGCAGCTTTGAAAGAAGTCTTAGAAAATATAGTTGTAAAGTTACTTATATAAAATCATATTTAAACTGTAACATATTGTAAGATGAGTGTCAGTGAAACACCTTCTTTGTCTGGGGAATAACCTGTGATTTGTTGCCTTGCGACGGGAAAGAATTCAGAACATGGACACATGGGTGGGTTAAGCAGCAGAAAGTTTAATAGTGGAAAGGAGAGAGAAAGAAAAGAGCAGCTTCTTGCTAGAGAGAGGAGAGAGAGGGAGAGAGAGACATCTGGAAAAAAGGAGGATCAATAACAAGTTCTGAAATTGAGGCAGTAATTAATAGCCTACTAACCAAAAGAAGCCCAGGACCAGATGGATTCACAGCCAAATTCTAACAGAGGTGCAAAGAGGAGCTGGTACCATTCCTTCTGAAAGTATTCCAAGCAATAGAAAAAGAGGGAATCCTCCCCAACTCATTTTATGAGGCCGGCATTATCCTGATACCAAAACCTGGCAGAGATACAACAAAAAAGGAAAATTTCAGGCCAATATCGCTGGTGAACATTGATGTGAAAATCTTCAATAAAATACTGGCAAACAGAATCCAGCAGCACATCAAAAAGCTTATCCACCATGATCAAGTCGGCTTCATCCCTGGGATGCAAGGCTGGTTCAACATATGCAAATCAATAAACATAATCCATCACATAAACAGAACCAATAACAAAAACCACATGATTATCTCAATAGATGCAGAAAAGGGCCATCGATAAAATTCAACACCCCTTCGTGCTAAAAACGCTCAATAAACTAGGTATCAATGGAACGTATCTCAAAGTAATAAGAGTTGTTTATGACAAACCCACAACCAGTATCACACTGAGTGGGCCAAAGCTGGAAGCATTCCCTTTGTAAACTGGCAGAAGACAAGGATGGCCTCTTTCACCAGACCTATTCAATATAGTATTGGAAGTTCTGGCCAGGGAAATCAGGCAAGATAAAGAAATAAAGGATATTCAAATAGGAAGAGAGGAAGTCAAATTGTCTCTGTTTGCAGATGACGTGATTGTATATTTAGAAAACCCCATCATCTCAGACCCAAATCTCCTTAAGCTGATAAGCAACTTCAGCAAAGTCTCAGGACACAAAGTCAATGTGCAAAAATCCCAGGCATTCCTATACACCAATAACAGACAAACAGAGAGTCAGATCATGAGTGAACTCCCATTCACAATTGCTACTAAGACAATAAAATACCTAGGAATACAACTTATAAGGGATGTGAAGGACCTCTTCAAGGAGAACTAAAAACCACTGCTCAAGGAAACAAGAGAGGACACAAACAATTGGAAAAACATTCCATGTTCATGGATAGGAAGACTCAATATCGTGAAAATGGCCATACTGCCCAAAAGATTCAGTGCTGTCCCCATCAAGGTGCCAGTGACTTTCTTCACAGAATTAGGAAAAAAAAAAAAAAAAAACTACTTTAAATTTCATATGGAACAAAAAAGAGCCTGGATAGCCAAGATAATCCTAAGCAAAAAGAACAAAGCTGGAGGCATCCCGCTACCTGACTTCAAACTATACTACAAGGCTACAATAACCAAAACAGGATGGCACTGGCACCAAAACAGATATATAGACCAATGAAACAGAACAGAAACCCCAGAAATAATGCCACACATCTACAACCATCTGATCTTTGACAAACCTGACAAAAACTAGCAATGGGGAAAGGATTTGCTATTTATTAAATGATGTTGGCCAGGCATGGTGGCTCATGCCTGTAATCCCAACACTTTAGGAGGCCAAGGCAGGCAGATCATGAGGTCAAGATATCGAGACCATCCTGGCCAACATGGCAAAACCCCATCTCTACCAAATATACAAAAATTAGCTGGGTGTGGTGGCGCACGCCTGTAGTCCCAGCTATTCACAAGACTGAGACAGGAGAATTGCTTGAACCTGGGAGGCGGAGGTTGTAGTGAGCCGAGATGCACCCCTGCACTCCAGGCTGGTGACAGGCCAAGACTCCGTCTCAAAAAAAAAAAATGGTGTTGGGAAAACTGGCTAGCCATATGCAGAAAACTGAAACTGGACCCCTTCCTTACACCTTATACAAACATTAACTGAAGATGGATTAAAGACTTAAACATAAGACCTAAAACCATAAAAACCCTAGAAGAAAACCTAAACAATATCATTCAGCACATAGGCATGGGCGAAGACTTCGTAACTAAAACACCAAAAGCAATGGCAACAAAAGCCAAAATTGGCAAATGGGATCTAATTAAACTAAAGAGTTTCTGCACAGCAAAGGAACTCCAGAATCTACAAGGAACTTAAACAAATTTACAAGGAAAAAACAACCCTATCAAAAAGTGGGCACAGGATATGAACAGACACTTGTCAAAAGAAGACATTTATGCAGCCAGCAAATGTGAAAAAATGCTCATCATCACTGGTCATTAGAGAAATGCAAATCAAAACCACAATGAGATACCATCTCACACCAGTTAGAATGGCGATCATTACAAAGTTCAGGAAACAACAGATGCTGGAGAGGATGTGGAGAAATGGGAACGCTTTTACACTGTTAGTGGGAGTGTAAATTAGTTCAGTCATTGTGAAAGACAGTGTGGGGATTCCTCAAGGATCTAGAATCAGAAATACCATTTGACCCAGCAATCCCATTACTGGGTATATACCCAAAGGATTATAAATCATTCTACTATAAAGACACATGCACACATTTGTTTATTGTGGCACTGTTCACAATAGCAAAGACTTGGAGCCAACCCAAATGTCCATCAGTGATAGGCTATATAAAGAAAATGTGGCACATATACACCATGGAATACTATGTAGCCATAGAAAAGGATGAATTCATGTCTTTTGCAGGGACATGGATGAAGCTGGAAACCATCATTCTCAGCAGACTCACACAGGAACAGAAAACCAAACACCACATATTCTTACTCATAAGTGGGAGTTGAACAATGAGAACACGTGGACACAGGGAGGGGAACATCACACACCAGGACCTGTCAGGGGGTGGGGGTCTAGGGGAGGGATAGCATTAGGAGAAATTCCTAATGTAGATGAGGGGTTGATGGGTGCAGCAAACCACCATGGTACGTGCATGCCTATGTAACAAACCTGCACGTTCTGCACATGTATCCCAGAACTTAAAGTATAATATTTTTAAAAGTGGGGTTGGGGTAAGGTGGCAGACCACAGCAGATTGTATAGGTAGGATGGAGGAGGTAGTGTTTGATTTACATAGGGCCCACAGATTGGTGTGATCAGGTGTGTCATTTACATAATGTGTGGGGAAGGCTGGCTGCCCCACCCTAATCTTATTATGCAAATGAATTATCCTTGACTGGCGCCATCTTGTCTGCTCCTTACTATACATGTGGCTGGCAGAGAAGGGAAGATGGAGCCACCACCTTGAACATGGCTAGTCCCTAGTTCCTGCTGGCATTCACCCGCGCAAGCTCCCAGCTTGCTTGTCTGTGTCTGCAGCTCAACTTTACAGGGTGCTCTTTGTTAGAAAATGATTTTGGGCTGCTTTTCATTAAAAAGAAAAGCCTTACCGAGGACTCCAATACCCTTTCTTACTATCTGTCTAAGTAATTTCATCTTAACTCCTGTATCATCAGTGCTCATGATGGAGTCAGTTTTGGTTAGGCAAGACAAAAAATACCATTTACACTCAGGAGCGGTGGCTCATGCCTGTAATCCTAGCACTTTGGGAGGCTGAGACAGGAGGATCATTTGAGCCCAGGAGTTCGAGACCAGCCTGGACAACATAGTGAGACCCATCTCTCCAAAACACAAATTTAAAAAAAAAAATTAGCTGGGCATGGTGGTGCACACTTGTAGTCCCAGCTACTCTGAAGGCTGAGGTGGGAGAAGGCAGAGGTGGAAGAATCTCTTGAACCTAAAAAGATTGAGGCAACAGTAAGCTCTGATGGCACCACTACATGCTAGCCTGGGCAAAGAGTGAGACTGTGTCTCAAAAAAGGAAAAAAAATACCATTAACTTCAAAGTGAAAATTAATTATAAATGTAAGAAGCCAGGTGTGATTCTGAAGAAAGCATATATCCAGAAAATACTTATTGAATTCTGATTAAATAAACTTTTTTTATTTTGGAATTTTTTGCCAAGATTTTATGTGGAGATTAAGTCTGCTTTTCTTATTTAAGACAAAATGTAATAAGAAAATGGAAAACTTCAGTTTTCTTGGGAAGTAACTAATATGTAGAATACGTAAAATTCTGAGTTAACCTAGTGTAGATCCTCTTAAATAACAGAGAATTTTATTTGCAGGTAGATTTCAGACAGGTTTCCTCTCCTGTACCCTGCATGCTCTGATTAATGTAGGTTACACATTTTAAAGTGGCAGCTTTTTAGAATGTGTGTAGGCTTCTGTATTCGAATTCATATTAGCGTATGCTACTGGAAGGTGCCGGCTGTCTAAATAGCTAGGTAGGATACCCTGACTTATTGCATATTATTTGCTTTGATAAACATTAAAGTTTATACTATTAATTTTTCCTTTCAATATGAATTTTAATGTTCATCTTTATTCTTAATGTTTGCCTGCTCACATATGAGGCTTTGTATTAATAGTATATAGTGGGCATCAAGGACAAGTAGGATATTATTTAATCAAAATTACCTTTATAATAATTAAGTATATTTTCTACTAAGTATCTACCAAATCAGAGAAGAGTTAAGTTAATCGTGTATGCATGTGCTAGGAAATGTTCTAGGTATTGGAAATAAAAGCGGTGAACAACAAAGAAAATGATCCTACCCCCTCAGAGCTTACAGTGTAATATGGGCTGGCAGGAAGAAGTAAATAAGTACAGTGAACAACTAGCTTCTTGTAAATGCTCTGAAGAAAATAAAATAAAATTAGAGACAACTGGATCAGGGTGTTACTTAGTATTTGATGTTATTAGAAGCATAATTTGATGGTGAATTATTTAAGTTTAAAATTTTTTAAATTATTAAAATTATTTAAGTTTAAAAATTGTCATTGCTTCAGGTATACCGGACTTTCCAGGATAAGAGTATATATAGAGTATATATATATATATATATGAAGACTTTAGAGAAGCAAATGCATGAAATGAATATATGAAACACACACAGAGGAACAGAGAAGAGATTCTAAAATGTATGCAAAACAGAATTCCACTCTGGCTGGCTGAATTAGCTTGTCAAGAATCTACTGCCTCTCCTACTAAAATGGAACTGACAAAATATATTAAATGATTGGTTGCGGATTAACAGGCAGCCCAATGATCCCTGAGAGAAGGAAATGTTATGGAGCCCCGTTGCCGGTCCAAGGAACAAGGAATAGTCGTCCAAACAGCCCTATGATCTGTGTTGAAGAGACAACTATTACAGTCTGAGGAGGTGAGACAGCTGGAATTTGTAAAGGAGACTACCAGAGATGAGGGGGCTTCATAGGAGTGTAGAACTTTGTATAGCTACAGAGGATACTCTCTGAGCCCTTGGCCAGGTACTGCTTTGCTTGTGTGCATGGTGAAGCTCCACAGAATGGGGAAAGAACTACTGGAAAGCAATAGGCTGAACAACTTCTGTAGCTCACAGAGGGCTGAGTTTAGTTATGTTCCCACCTGCAGAGTGAAAAGACCTCAAAATACAAGGGAAATAGGATCGAGTCTGCAGAAGAGTATCACCTTAGTAATGAGGATAAATTATCCCTGGATCAAAGTCTGCTCTGGACTTGCCCAAACAAAGCTTAAAAGCAAGCCGTGGGAGATAAAACCGATCTAAAGTTAACTGCCTGCCAAAACAAGTCTAACACTCTTAACAAAATCAAGAACCACCCCCCCCCCAAAAAATTAATGACCAGCATCCAATCAAAAATTACCAGAAATGTATGGAAGTAGTAAAATAAGACCTATACCCCGGAGGAAAATCAGTCAATAGAAACAAACCTAGAAATTACAGATGGAACTAAACACAGAAAAGAAAGTTAAAATAACTGTTACAGATATATTCTCTATGACCTGGAATGTAAAGGGAAACGTGCATGTTGAGAAGAGCAATGTCAGAAAAAAGGTTCAAGTGAAACTTCTGAAGGTGAAAAATGAAATGTCTGAAGTGGAGGGGGGAAAAAAAAGAAAAAAAGAAAAAAAAAAAAACCACTGGATTGAGGTAGCAGTACATTAGAAACTGAAGAAGAAAAGATCAGTGAACTTGAAGGTATTGCAATAGGAATTTCCAATATGGGGCAAGAGATGAAAAACTGAAAAAAATAAAGACAGCCGTAGTAAATTGTGGGTATATATCAAGTGGTCTCAAATATGTGTAAATGGTGTCCTAGAAAGATAAGTAGAGGTAAAGGTAGCAATTTTAAAAGACCAGACTTCTTCAAATATGATGAAAATGATAAAATCTAAGAACCAAGAAGCTCAGTGAGCTCTAAAAAGAAATAAAGAAAACTGTAGTAAGACACATGACAGTCAAATTGTTGAAAAGCAATAATAAATAGAAAATCTCAAAATCATCCAAAGAAAAAAGGCAATATGCACAGAGGAACAAAAAGTAAGAATGAAAAAATGAAACAGAAACACTGCAAGTTGGAAGACCGTGGACCAACATCTTTAAAGTACTGAAGGGGAGGGACAGAAGTAGGGGGAAACGAAGGAAGACTATCACCCTAGAATTTAGCATAAATTTCTTCAGAAGTGAAAGAGAAATAAAGACTTTATTTCAGAAAAACAAAAGCTAAAACTAGTTACCACCAGCACACCTGCACAACAAAAAATGTTAAACTTTTCCAGGCTGAAGGAAAAAACAACAGATGGAAATTTAGATTTAAATGAGGGGAAATATGAAAGACATTTCTTTTTTATTTTTGATCTCTTTAAAAGAACATTGACTTTTAAGCCAAATTAATAATAATGTATGGGGTTTATAACATACATAGAAATAAAATGATAGCAGCATCAAGGATAGGAGAGAAGAGACCATAAGATTCTTGCATTGTTTAACCCAGGAATACAAGGTTGGTTAATCATTCAAAAGTTAGTAATGTAATTCTACAGACTAAAAAGAAAATGATATAATCATCTCCATATGCATGCACAGAAAGCACTGGATAAGTTAAACATTCATTATAAAATCTCTTGGGAAACTAGGAATAGATGAAACTTCCTGACTTGATAAAGGATGTTTTTGAAAAACTTAACAGGTAACCACACTTACTTGTTTTGTTTCACAACAGTATGATTATGCACATAGAAAAATCCTACAGTAGAAACAAAAGAAGAGAAGCTATTCACACTAGTAAGTCTGTTTAGTGGACTTGTAGGATACAAGACCAATATACAAAAAAAGTTTTTCTATACTAGCAATAAGTAATAGAGAATGGAAAATTTGAAGGCAAAGCATTTAAGATATCATATGAAATACTTGTGGATAAATTTAACAAAATGCTTGCAATATTGTATACTCTATAAACTGCAAAACATTGTTGAGGTAAGGAAGACCTAAATAAAATGGAGATACAAACCATATTTATGGCTATTATTGACATACGATATTCACTTGCTATTATTTAGATACCAATTTTTCCAAAATTGGTATACATTCAGCACTATTCCAATAAAAATCCCAGATTGCCTGTTTTGTGACAAAAAATTTAAATGTATATTTGCTGTATCATCCAGCAATCCCCTTCTAGGTATTTACCCAGTAGAAATGTATGTATCTGGGGATATGCACCCCAGCTATATTTGTGAAAGCCAAAAACTGGTAATAGTATAAATATCCTTCAAATGTCCCTATAATGGAATAACTACTAATAGAGAAAAAGGAACAAACTACCAAGACACATAATAACATAGATAAATCGCAAAAGGTTTTGGTAAAGACACTGAGTATGTAGGACTACATATTAAGTTTCTGTTTGTATGGAATTCCAGAAAAGATGTAGCTCTAGTGACAGAAAGCCCATCAGTGGTTGCTGGGAAAGGCAGGCAGTTTCAGGGACTGGCTGCAGAGAGTCATGAAGGAACTGTTTGGGGTGACGGGACGGTTCTATAACTTGACTATAAGTGGTGGTTACATGACTCTCTTCATTTGTCAAAATTCCTCAAATTGTGCACTTAAAACTGGTGAATGTTGGTAAATGTAAACTATACTTCGATGAAGCTGATTTTTCAAGTGTGGAAAAGTTTTTCATAAAGTACATTTGACAATTTGGTAATCCTTGTGTGAGTAAACAGTATGATGGATTCCTCAAGAAGCGAACGCACTCTTTTTCTGAAGTGGCAAAAGTAGAACTGTTTACTTTGCCTGGGATCAGCCCATGTGCAGGTTATGAAGTTCTGTTAACGTGACTTCCTAATGAATGAATATGGACACATCTGTGTTCAGCTTAGAATAACCGGGAGAGTAAAGAGATTTGAAGCTATGTATTTTGAAGAAAATGAGAAGGAATGAGAGGTGTTTCACCAAGGGAAGGAATCACTGGAGGTGAGATGAGGTACAGTGAGGCTGTCTCTAGATATTTGAAGTATCTAGAATGTGGAGGGATTGGGGTATTTTTTTTTTTCTTAAATGTTCTGGCTACAGGGAGATAGCTGTCTACCCACCATGAAGCTTCCCGTTTATTCAAGTTTGGTAACTTTTTAGACTGGATACCGTTGACAAAGGCAGTATGCTGTAAAGGAGATTCTAAACACTTCTGAAGAATAGGCTCGTTTTCAGCTTGTGTTAATACATGGTAACTGTGTTCTGTGATGCCGCAGATGACTCAGATTCAACAGCCACTCATTTCTATTGCTTGATCTCTCTGCCCCAGCTGACTGTTTTGCTTACTGCTTGTTTCTGTTCATTCGTTCTTAAGTTCATTCTTACAAATTTGATTTGCACAGTGCCATTCTTTGCTAGTTCTTCTGTTACTTCTCTTAATGTTGTTGTTTTCTAATGATGGAAACGGGATTTGATGGGTGACTGAACTACATCGCTTTCAACTACATAGCTTTTCAAAGTGATTTCCAATCCTATGGTCTCTTAAATTATAAATGATTACAAAATTCATATAAATCCTCTCCCCTAAAATTGGAAATTCTTTTGTAAAGAAACAAAGAAAAGAGAATGCAATGCAGTATAGACTTGCCCATCCACTTAGGAAATGTCTTACCCTCTCCAAGTCAGTTTCCTTATTTTGCAAAATGGAGATAACAATATTCACCTCACGGTGATTGTGTGGATCAGATGACTGCAGTAAAACAATAAATGCGATAACACTGTGCCTTGAAAAAGCACTAGCTACCCAGAATGTTCACTGATTTGGTTATTAAGGTGTATATGTTTACATTATAAATCTGTGTGGGTTTCTTATTTGTTAGTTGGAGTTGTATCCATGCAGGAGATTTTATATTTGTAGATGGCTAATCTGATTAAACTTCACACATAAATACATTGACTGAAGAGTGCTGACTTTCTGTCCCTCATAAATAAGACTTGTCTGCTCTGGTTATCACATAGTTTGACTCTCAAAAAGTTGCTTTGGTGGATGATGTCTTTAGGGTTTATCATTCAGCATAGGCTTTATCCATAAGAGGGCAACATATTATTTGTTGAATTTATTTACATTCTGTCTCTTTCCAAAAGTACTAGAGGCAGGACAAGTTTATTTTAAGCAGCAATTTACAGGCAAAATCCTAAGGCAAATCTATCCTTTCATTTATTTGTCTTGCTTTAGCTAGACAGCAAGTATAATAACCTAATGTTGACCCTGGTATTTTTAGCTGCAGTTCTAGGAGTTTTGTTCCACAGTAACACCCAAGGAATAAACATTTTATCTACTGCATGGATAGACTTTTTAATCAATAATAATAGTCATATTGATTTAATAATGAATTAGATCTGAATCCCCAGTGTATTCAATATCAAGCCATTTAACTTTTCCTGTGGATTTTTTTTATTATATGCAAAAGGATCATCAACTACAGATTTTTTTTTCGTATCAGAGTATTTTCCCTGAGATGTTCCTCACAACCAATTCTTTTCACCATTAATTTCTAAAGAAACGTAAATTTTAACTTTAATATAGCTGAGACTGGGTAGGGGATGATAAAAATAATTCTTCACCATAGATAGAATATATTCTCACAATGTGAAGTAACATTTAAAATCTGTGCCACGGATTTCCTCTTTGGCAGATTTGTAAGGTTTTAGTCACATGCCAAAGGACTCATGGTTAGTTGACGTTAGGGCTGAGCCGCAAGCTGAGTGCCTTGTTTCTGATCTAACTCTGTGTCCCCTGGCACAGGATGTCCTAGTGCTGTTGCTGTCCCTGCATTGATTCTTGTGTTATATAATATCCCTGACTTTTTTGGATCATATTCTCAACCAAATATAGCCAGAATGTAAAAGTTTTAATATAGAATATGCTCAAGGGTAACCATTTTTATGTATAATAACTTTTACCCATTTTTTTAACTGAGTCCTGTTTTATCTGGGGAGTTGTTTATAGATTTTCTACACTCTGATGTTAAATGCCTTGATTCTTTTGCTCAAGGATGTACAGTGACATGATCTTGGCTCATTGCAACCTCTGCCTCCCAGGTTCAAGCAATTCTTCTGCCTCAGCCTCCTGAGAAGCTGGGAGTATGGGTGCCCGCCACCATGCCTGACTAATTTTTTTGTACTTTTAGTAGAGACAGGGTTTCACCATGTTGCCCAGGCTGGTGTTGAATTGCTGACCTCAGGTGATCCTCCCACCTTGGCCTCCCATAGTGCTGGGATTACAGGCGTGAGCCACCACGCCCACCCTAGTGACCCAAGATTTCTTTACCCCACATTTCTTTTAAATATTCAGCCGATTGACAAATACTGATATACAAGAATGCAGGATATAGAATTTTTATGAGCCCTTATTGAAAAAATTACCAGAAGACAAATTTCAGCCAAAAAAAGAGGTGAATGGAAAGCTATCATCTAAACATTGAATTACACTCTATCTGAAGGACTCAAACAAATGAGAAAATGATTGCCACAGAATAGAATGTAAATTATATTATTCCGACAATGTAGAAATAATAGAACTTATAAAAGGTGGGCGAGGAAGGAAAGAAAAGGAGAGAGGTTCTGTAAGCATGCTAATATCCTCAGATTTTATAGCCAGGAGACAAAAATTATCACTTAAAACAGAAAGATATATGTAAAGGTTAAAAAAGCAAACAGCAATAAACAGTTTAAAAATAATTGAAAGTGTGCACAGAAGGATGACAGAAAATGAAAATAGTCTTACTCATCATTGTTCTTATTAGAGAGTTAATGGGTGCAAACATTTTTCCAGTTGGATGCATAAAAGGAACTGTAGGAATAGGAATATGCCCCTTCTCAGTGATCATATAAAATACAGGTAAGGCAAAGAAAGCACAGATTACAATGCAGAAGATTTTTTTTAAAGCAACAGAAGCTCAGAAATTGAAAAAGTTTTTAAAAATACTATTTGCAAAATAGCATAAAAAATGTAAAACACAGTTGATGCTCATTATTCACAGATTCCATGTTTGCAAAGTTACCTACTGACTAAAATTTGCTTGTAACTCCCAAATTAATACTCAGGGTTCTTTTGCAATCATTTGTGGATGTATGCACGGTGGCAAGATATGTGAGTGGCCTGCCCAGGGCACATGTTCCCAGGTGAGGCCCAACTAGGCGAAGCTCTGCCTTCTTGCTTCACTTCTCATACTGTCAACAAGTGTTCTTTGCATGTTCTTAGTTATTTAGGGCTAAGTTTTTCTCACTTTTGTGCTTTTCTTGGTGATTTCACTGTTTGAAATGTCGCCCAAGCATGGTGTTGAAGTGTTCTCTAGTGTTCCTAGGTGCAAGAAGACTGATGTACCTTACAGAGAAAATACATGTTAGATTATCATTGTTCAGTTAAAGTGCTCTTGACTGTGAGTTCGGTGGAAATGAATTAACAATACAGTACACCAGAAAAAGGAGGAGGAGATTTGTTAATACATACATGAGACCACACTGGAAAGTGCTACAGTAACATGTACAGTGTATTATGAAGCTATGGGAAAAATGGGAAAATGGCTAAATGATGGGAAAGTGGCTAAATGTGGGAATTCATGATATGACAGCCAGTTTAAAAAGCATAGTGGACAATATTGTTCTGAAACTGAAAGCCAAAGAAATTTATGGTCACATTACCCAGGGGCAGGAAAATGGTAAACCCTTCTTGGTTAGTGTTTCGTTATAAAGATTATTATGTGATTATTTGTAAGAAATATATATTAAGTGAGGTATTTTTAAACAGAAAAACAGAAAACAATTATTTGATCATTTGACAAAAGTGTTGCAACAAGAGCCTCCTAGAAACTGAATCCTGTATTTTCCTTAGGAGCAGTGGCTCAGTATTCAGTAAATCAATGTTTATGACAACTTGATAGAATATAACTGTGAATAATGAGAATTGACTGCACTTGGGGATAAATCTAACAAAAGATGTGGAAGACCTTTATGCAGAAACCTATAAAAACATTGCTGAGAGAAGTTGAGGACCTAAATATATGGAGAGATACGCCATGTTCATGGATCAGAAAACTCAACAGTGATGTGAATTCTACCAAAATCTGTAAATTCAGTACAATACCAATCAAAATCCCAGCAGACTTTTTAATAGAAATTAATAAGCTGATTCTAAATTTCATTTGAAAATGTGAAAAACCTAAAATTGCCAAAACTACTTTGAAACATAAGAACAGAGTTGGAGTATTCACAGTGACTTCAAGACTTCATTTTAAAGCTACAGTAATTAAGATAGTGTGGTATTGGTGTAAAGATAGATAAATAATTCATCACAGTGGAGCCCAGAAATAGACCCATATATATGGACATGGTTTTTGACAAAGATGCGAAGGCAATTCTGTTGAAAAAGGATAGTCTTTTAAACAGACGGTGCTGTTTCATTTATACATGCAGAAATATGAATTTGATTTATAATCTTCACTGTGTACAAAACTTAGTTCATCATGGATCATAAAACTAAATATAAAACTTCTAAAAGAAAACAGAAGAAAAATCTGCACAACTTTGAGTTAGGCAAAAATTTCTTAGATATAAAACCAAAAATGTGATTTATAAAAGAACAAATCGGTAAGTAGACATCAAAGTTAAGAACTTATACCCTTTGGAATAAACTCTTCAGAGAATGCAAAGACAAGGTACACAGACTGGTAGAAAATATTTGCAAATCATTTATCTGATAAAGAATATGTATTCAGAATGTATAAACTCTCAAAACAACAATAAGAAAATCCAATTTGTGAAAATAGGCAAAAGAATTGAACAGAGACTTCCCCAAAGAAGATATATAGATGTCATATTTACATATGAAAATATTATCAGCCTCATTAATCATTAGGGAAATACAAATTAAAACCACAATGAGGTATCACTACACACTCATATGGATGGCTAACATTAAAAGACTGACAATCCCAAAAGTTGGCAGGATTGGATCCAACCCACTGTTCATCAACAGAAGAGTGAATGAACAAATTGTGGTATATCATTAAAACTGAATACTCTGCAATAAAAAAGTAAAAAAAAAAAAAAAGTAATGAACTGTTGATACATGCATATGCTGAAAACAAACTATAGCTTTTATGAGCACTGTGACTGTTGAAATGTTTAGCTAATATTTCTAAACATAAAGCCAAAATCCTAGAAATACTAAAGAAAGATGGATAATTCTTCACTTAATCTAGGAGTGAGGAAAGCTTTTCTAATTATAAAGTAAAATCTGGAAATCATAAAGAAAATACTGATGAGTTTGACTATAGAAACTTTTTAAAAAATCTGCATGACAAAAAAATAAACACACAACACTTTAAGTAAAGTCAAAACACAAATGAGTGGGAAGATTTGCAACTCATATCACAGACAATAGAAATCTTTTTTAATATATAAAGAGTGCCTGTGTCAATAAGAGACAAGCAACCCAAAAAATAATGAGCAAAGGATATAAACTGTTCATAGTAAATAAAAAAAGAGATAACTCTTAAACATTCTTAAAAGCCTTATTCATAATAGTAGAAATGCTAATTAAAAGCACTATGAGATTATTCTTTTCACATATCAGAAGGTAAAGATACCTGCCATTTTACACTTTGCTCCCTATAGTGGTGAGAGTGGGGAAAACATACTCTCATATAGTTCTGGTGAGAATGCAAATTGGTGTAACTTCTATGAAAAGTAGTTTGACAATAACTATCAATATCAGAAGTGGACATACCATGTACCATTTGATCGAGCAATTTTGTTTCTAGCAATTTGTCCTATAGATATATTTCCCTATATGCAAAACGAATACCTGCATATTTATTGCAGTACTGCTTGAAAATATACTTTAAATAATTTAATGTCTGCTAAAAAAATGCATTAAATAAGCCATGCTGCATGTATACATCAGAAAGAATGAGACAGTACTGTAACTACATTATGTAGATAATTCTATAAGTTATTGTGTTAAAGAAGCAGGGAACAGAACACTGTATGCAGTATGCTATCATTTCTGATGTGTATACTATGCTAGTATAGGCATAGACTTTTCTCTGGAAGGATATATAAGAAACTAGTAGTAGTGGCTTCCTTAGTGATAGAAGATTGGAATTGGAAGGGAGATACTATTCACTGGTAACATTTACTAACTTGTGTACATATTACCTTACTTAAAATATCTTTTGCTCTACAAATCAGTCAAGAACCCGAGGGACCCCATAAAATTAAGTGTTATAGAGATTATGAATGTTATAGTAATCAAAACAATTGACTAATAGTAATTATGTGTTGTGTACTGTCCTTTGGGTACTTTGCAAACATCATCTGAGTTTTTCCAGCAAAACCCTTCAAGGTAGTTGTACTTTTCGGATTAAGAAATAGATTCAGGATATGGCCTAAGAATACACAGCTAATAAGGAGCCTTTTAAGAAGTTCAGTTTAATGATGCTTGAGGAGTAACATCTGGATATATCCAGGCTTTGAAGAAAAACATTTGTGAATGGCATTGCATGGTGGCAGGTACTTCCAAGGAAGGCATTCATTATTTTACTCAAAATTGTGTATACTAAGATTGTAATTTGCATGTTTCCAGCAGACTCAACATCTTGAAAATACCAACTGTCAAAATATATTTTGCTTTTTGAGAATAAATATTTTCATGATTCTGTATAACTAGAATGTGGCCTTATTGATCTGGTTTTATTCCATAAAGAAAATGAGCTTATTCAGCAGATGAACAAATTTTAAATTTAGGCCAAGTCTTAAAAAATTCAAGTAAAATGAGGGAAAAATTTGAATCTTCCCCTTTTTGTTTACATCTTTTCAATGGGGACTTTGGCTTCTATCGCTATAAATAATCAATAGGATGTTGTATTTTGTTTTCTTTGGAGCTTATCCTCGTAAGTTTCAATCTTTGTATTCCTCAGTACTCAAGGATTCATTTTGACAGCTGATAAACTGGGTTACATATTAAAACAATTACATGGTAAGTCATTGGGTATCTTAGTATAAAATCGATTTATGTCAGATTCAATTTACAGCATCTGGAAGTTTGCCTGCTCATGCCAACAAACTAGGACTTGCATTTACTACTGACTCACTATAACACACAGTATATTGTGGATGCCTATATACTTTTTCTCCAGTGCTCTTTAGAAACAAGGTATGTACCTTGTTTTACCTAGTAAGTGCATTTTTTAAAGAGCAATAGGCAAATCAAATTATTCAACAAGGAATCTTGCTTTTTCAACTTAGTCATTTGCAGGATGCTTTATTTTTGCTTATGATTCGTTTTTGTTAGGTTTACTTGTTCAAAGTTTTGCTTCCCATGGCGAGTAGCTCATATGTATGTCAATACTTAAATATTTAGAGAAGTAAATGTAGGATGTCACAGCAGATGGATTCATATACATCCTTTAAAGCATTATCTGTTGACTAAATGGATACCTCCTCACAAAATTTACCAACTCCTGTTCTTACATGAGACTGCAGTTAGATTTTCTCTCTTAGTCTTAATATGTACCATAAGAAATCTTATTTTAATTTTTACTATAGCACTTGGCATTTCACAAGAATGTTGCACCTTCATTTCTTCCTCTGCAGCATTTTGCTCACATCTGGAAATGTAAAATGTTCAAAAGCAAACGCAATGCTGTTTTAAATAATAGGGTTGTTCAGGGTCACTTTCTCCATCTCGTATCAGGTAAGTGTGGCCCTCCCTAACTTTCTTCTCTAGGTGACCTTGGGTGGTCCTTACTGCAGGATCAGTCCTTGAAGTGACCAGCAGTTATGACGCCTGCTGTGTGTATGTTGAGATGGGTGTGATTTCAGAGCATTGCCTCACACTGGTATGTGACGCTTTCAGGTCTGCACCCCTGCTGCATCCTCTCATGCTTTGTAGGGAGTTGCTACACCGAGTCAGTGTGAGATATCGTCAGAGTCTGCATTAAAGTGTGTGCTTTCTCAACTGAGACCAAAAGGCAGAAGAACTTTGAAAGTCCTGATTGGCTTTCATTTATGGTAACTAGTGTACAGTGCATGGTTGATAATGTAAACATGTCTATATAGATATGTGACTGAATCACAGCATTCCTATGTGGGAAAGCTACACTTTGCCCCTATTTTCCAAAAGATATGGGACAAATAAAGCAATAAAAAGAATTGATTGGGTTGGGTGCAATGGCTCACAGCCGTAGTCCCAGCACTTTAGGAGGCCAAGGCAGATAGACTGCTTGAGCCCAGTAGTTCAAAACCAGCCTTGCCAACATGGATAAAACCCATTTTTACAAAAAAATACAAAAAATTAGCTGGGTGTGGTGGTGTGTGCCTGTGGTCCCAGCTACTCGAGAGGCTAAGTCAGGAGAATTGCTTGAGCCTGGGAGATTGAGGCTGCAGTGAGCCATGACCATGCCACTGTACTCCAGCCAAGGTAACAAAGTGAGACCCTGTCTCAAAAAAAAAAAAAAAAAAAAAAGATTGCACATTAGGTTGACTTGATACATTCTAAAACACAATGAAAAAATCCATACAAACTTGAATATGAACCTTTCACTTGTTTAGCAATTTGTCATAAACTGGGTAGATACAGGAGCTGAAATATCTCAGCTGTTAGACAGCAATGACCTTTCTGGGGACAAGGCCAGCACTTGTACAGGTGACAAAAATGAGGCCAGAGGCCTAACTTGCCCAGAGTCCCACAGGCAGCCCGTGTGGGATTGGAGATTGAGCCCAATCTGTACTATTAGCCAAATAATACACTGCTGGAATTGAAGGCTGATTTAAAAAGACTGGAGTTCTAGCCGGGCGCGGTGGCTCAAGCCTGTAATTCCAGCACTTTGGGAGGCTGAGACGGGCGGATCACGAGGTCCGATCGAGACCATCCTGGCTAACACGGTGAAACCCCGTCTCTACTAAAAAATACAGAAAAAGTAGCCGGGCGAGGTGGCCGGCGCCTGTAGTCCCAGCTACTCGGGAGGCTGAGGCAGGAGAATGGCGTGAACCCAGGAGGGGGGCTTTGCGGAGGAGCGAGCCGGGCCAGGGCCCCCCGGCCGGGGGCCACAGGCGGGACTCCATCCCCAAAAAAAAAAAAAAAAAAAGACTGGAGTTCTTACCCTCAAGGAGCTTTTCATCTGATTGGAAGTGGTAGGATTCCTGGGAACAGATGTCCACAAAGCATGTGAATGTCACCTGCCCAGCTCTCTGGCTGCAACCCTTGGTGTTCATGTTTTCCCAACTATGTTCAAGTCAGATCATCTTCTGAAACTAGTACCACCAGCCAGATCTAGCTTCTTTGTACTTGGGAGTCACCCCAAATTAGAAACAGGCTCTCCTCACACATTCTTACTCTCTCTGGTGTCTGTGCTTGCTGATAGATTGAACGTGTCTGCCCCAGCCCTGTCCAGCACTCTGTGTGCCATAGATTCTGTGCCAGGGTTTATCGAATAGCTCAGTAAACCAATCCAGGATGGGCTCAGGAGTGGCCCAGGGCCAAGTTCAAAGCTATTGCCTCTAACAAATAGGCCTATCATTTTGATTTACTAGAAAATGATGTTGATTCTGATGAAATCCAAGTTAGCACTTTTAGACTTTCTTATCGTAGCCATGGTTCAGGCACTTGTTTGAAATGTGGTTCCTTGAAAAGATAGAATATTTTAAAGAGTGTGTTTCATGCAACATAAATTGTGAATTCCTTTAGCCACCTCCTCTCTTTAGAAATAGTACTCATACATATTTTAAACATAAATTGACAAAGATGGCAAAGACCTCATCTTCCCTGTAGCAAATTGAACCAGACTGATTGAGGATTTATTGCCTAATTATACTTGTCAGCCTGACATAAAAGTCATTAGTTCTAGAAAAATATGTTTGTCATACCAGGATTATCTCTAATTAATACAGTCAATATCTAGCATATACTTAAAGCCAAACACTATAGTGGTTTCCAAAGTATGTGTTATGGACTGCAGGGAACTGCTGTAAATACAGGTTCATATTTGAAGAGAGAAAATGCCATGTTTTATATACATCATTTCCTCTGCTTTGAATCCAGTGAAATCAGTGCTACTGACATTGACTCCCTTTGTTAATGAATTATAAAGGTAGTAGCTGAAAGATCAGAGAGGTTATGGTTGGTGAGGATCTGAACTCAGATTCAAACCTGGTCCAGTGTGGTGTTTTTCCAGCATCAGTGTCCACTAGCCAAGTTAATCTCTGTAGTATCTACCTGTGGTTATTCCATTTTTCTAAAGTACATGTAAAGTTTGAGCTCAGCAGAATAAAACCATTGAGAGAGCCAGTTTGATATAAATGTTTTTTTTCTGTCCGATGTTTAAGCATTTGCTGGATTATCAGTGGCTACTGCATGAGGTGATGAAATTTTAGATGCAATTAGTATCATGCCTCACGGGACAATTAGTGCATGCCCATATATGTTTGATACCCTCTAGTCCTCACCTTGCTCTGCCTCTGCATCACAGTGTGCACAGTGCTCGAGATGGTAAAATCATTCAGCAGTTATTTCCAGGCTGCTGCACGCTCACTGTAAACTCATTCATTTGCTCATAAATGTGCAGCTTTCTGCCATAAACATCAGAAGTTATTTCTGAACAACCAAGGTTTGACTCATTGGCCCCACTCAGACCTACCCCCAAACAGTTTTATTACTCTGTTTTCCCATACCAATTAAAATGTTTCTACAGCAATACACCTTGTCATAGAAAGCTTGTATTTCATAACCAGAGCCACTGTGAGAGGTCAGTGTCTTTTTTCCAATTTCATTCATCCCTTTCTGTAGTAGTTGTTTTGTGTAGTTACTTATTTAGATTTTATGATGGACTGAAATATTAAATTACAAACTAGATTTAACAGTTAAAGTGGCTGAAAATAAACTTGTCTAAAACACACATCATCGGCAGGGGAGCCGATACTTAGTCTATGATGTCGTATTAAATAGTGCCATGTTGTTGCCATTATTCAGAAGGCTGTTGAGAACACAAGCTGACATTATGCTTCTTAGTAGAACCCCAAAGACAAAGAGGTCACTAGCTGTCCCAATAGAGCGTTCAGGACGTTTCCTAGCCCTGCCCCCATCAGGCATACTGTTAGAGAACCTCTGACTTCTTCACAGAGAGCAGATCGCATGAGCACAGGCAGAGTGAGGAGATGCGTGCTCAGCCCAGAACACATCCAGCCCCAGAGACTCTTTCTTCCTAGGTGTTTTGCGGGGACCTGAAAGGCAGGAACAGTGAGCAGCCTTAGAGAAGAGCACCACGTTCAGATATGTGGTGCAGAGCTCTTCAGAGCAGCTTGGTATCTAGAAAAGGTTGCTTCAGTATATAAGCCACACCAGGTCTCTGGCCCTCTACTTTTGAGAGGCAAAAACAACCCTAATTATATCTACACACAAAGAAGAATATGCAGGGTGTGCTCATTTCAAAAACATTCATTTGATTTAGCCAGACTATTGTGTGGCCCAGGAACAATAATTGCAGTTCTATAATAGTCAACTTCCAGGATGTCTAGACAAGAGGGATATTAAACTCCTGAGTCATTTGGTACTAAGAAAGACTTCATAATAAAAAAATTAGGTGTCCTTTGAAGAAAAAGAATTTCATTGTATTTGAAGTGCAGATGCAGGCATGCTCATGTATATGCACACATGCATACACACACACATGCACACTGTATTCCCTTAAATGATGCAGACTCTAATAAGGCATACTTTTTTGGTATATGTCATACATGTAGTTTGAAAAGTGGATTCATAGTTTCTAACATACGTGGTGATTTTCTTCTTCTGCCTTCCTAGTGTCCCTTCTATTCTTGCTCTAAATGTATTAAGGACTACAGAAATCTCCATGTGACACACTTGGTGCCCTTTGTCTTCTCTGGCAATACTTTAATGATTCACAGATACTTTTTATAGTCTATAATCATTTTAAATATTAATACAAAATTTTCTTCACATCTCAGTCTTCTAATCGGAGATTATAACAATAAAAATGCATATTTGCTTTAAACACAAACAGCCTCTTAACATACATTCAGGAACACGTAACACTTCCATTAGAAACATAGACCCTGCTCTGTGTGGAGACGCTGCTGCCTGCCATGGTAGACACATCTGTCCCATGCTCTTGGGTGCAGGTAAGACGTATGCACAGATAACCATAGTGTCTTGGGTGATGAGTCACATAAGTGCTTTGGTACCAGTAGGCCTTGTAAGCTGATCGTTTCAGTTATCTTTTGTTGTGTAGAAAACTACCACAGAATTTAGTGACTTCACAAAAACCATTCTGTTTTATTCATTATTTTGTGGGTTAGGAATCTGGGAAGGGCACCGCTGAGCAGTCAGTCTCTGGTCCACATCTGGGGCAACTGGAGCTGGAGGATCCACTCTCACAGAGGCTTCTCCACGCACATGTCTGCATCTTGGTGCTCCCAGGCCTCCCTCTCCCCATGTGGCATTTCATTCTCCAGGCCCTCTTCCTGTTGCTTTGGCTTCTTGGAGCCTAGTGGCATGTGTGTAGTCAGGCTTCTTGCCCACAGCTGGGAACCCCAGAGCAGCAAACGGAAGCTGCAGGCCTTCCCTGAGCTAGTATCAGAAGTTCCATGTGTCACATCCACGGCATTCTCTTGGTCAATGAACAAGCTACTGAAGCCAGCCCAGATGCCAGATGATACATGAAGATTGCACAAAAGCATCGTCAGAACAGAAAGTTAAGGGCTGTAAAAAAGCTGATTATAAAATTCCTTTGAGGAATAAATCAGATTTGTAGCTACTGGTTGCCCAACAACTACTTTGTTTTTGAGGAGAAAAAGTGAAATGTTACACATTGTTTTGTATTTGATTTTTGCCTTAACACAGTGAAATCAGCCCATCTTTGACTCCCTGTTGGATTAATTATGATGATAATAATGCTTAACTGTATGTGAGCAACAGTGGCAAGAGAGGGCTCAGGGGTGACATTAAGCTTTTAAGTGTGAGTGACTGTTGTGCTATTGACTGAAATAGGAAACCCAGAAGGAGAAAATGTTTGAACCAAACCATATAATAATGCTGTACACTGCAAGTGACAAAATGCCTAACCTACAGAAGCCTAAAACCCTGATTTTTATTCCAGAGGTCTGGGGACAGGTAGTTCCACGTTTGATTCAGCATCTCAAAGATGTCAGGGCTCTGAGCCAACTTCTGTGAGAGTCTTTTGACCTTCCTCTCGTGTTGCAAGGTGGTCTGCTTCCGCTGCAAACATCGTGTCGTATTTTAGTGACAGAGAAGGGAAGGAGTCTCTCTCAGTGTCTCTCATCCCCAGGAGCTCCACACCAGATCTCTCCTAAGTCCCATTGGCTGACAGTGGATCACATTTCCACACGCTAGCCTCAGAGGAGAGTGGGAGAGCTAGCGTTGATGTTGTGAGGCTTTTTCACAGGCAGCCAGCTCAGCCAGCAGAGAGAAGGACATTAGGCAGGCAACCAACGGTGTCTGCCACAGTGATGAATCCCATTTTCTCTCTCCACACAGTTGATAAAGGCTCACTTAGCAGCCTTATAGAGCTTGAATTAAATGGGCTAAATCATAACTATAATAAATTAATATTTTCTGGATGCGTATGAGTTTCTCTATTGGCTTTCACTTTGTGGTTGAGAGCTACCACTGCTTCTTAACAAATAAAAGATTTAATTGTTTCCCTCATACTTTAAAATTTAGATGAAAATTCTTCAGTAACATGTCCATTAAGACATGTTACCCGTTGTTTATTCTGCAAGATTGCTTTCTGTTCTTTCTGTTATCATAACATATTATATAAGTGCTTTTATGTGTGTATATGGGTTTATAAGAGGAAGAAAATTCTCCAGACATATGAACCATGTGTGTTTTAGAGTCTGGAGACTCACAGAACTCCCTGACATTAGTTTTTAGTTATAAGTTGAAGCAGGACAGCCAGTTCTAACTGTTCTCATCCCTGAATGGCAAAGTCTGGCAGAACTGAGCCTGTGACACAAGCAGCATAGCAGTAAGAAAATACATAACCTTAGCTGAGAAGAAAATACTTTGACTCATCTGGTCTGGGCATCTGGGATTGCAAAGTAAGGCTTAATTTCTTCAGCTGGGTAAAGCTGAAATTCTTTAATCTGTTTATCTGTAATTGTCCAATTATATTTCAACCTAATAACATTTAAACTGTAATAAAGTAGTTTTTATAGACTCAAAACATTTGAGCTGAGAGTATCACTACTGGTACCTTTGCTAGTGAGAAGTAGGGAAGGTGAGGGGAAGACCTGAAGAAAGAAACTCTAAATATCATCTTGTATCTGTAGCAGTTCGTTTCTTCGTTCATTCATTCATTCATTTGACATTAATTGAATGCCTGCCACACTCTTGGTGCTAGGGGTGGAAAAAAAATAAGACTGAACGTGCCTTCGAGGCACAAAGCAGTGTTATGAGAACAGAGATGGCAACCTGCCTTCTCATCACAGCTGCACAATAGAGAAGTGGATATAGGAAATCATTATTGTCTACACCAGCAGTCCCCAACCATTTTGGCACCAGGGACCAGTTTTGTGGAAAACAATTTTCTCCACAGACCAGGGAGGCACATGGTTTTGGGATGATTCAAGCACGTTACATTTGTTGTGTACTTTATTTCTATTATTATTACATTGTAATACGTAATTAAATAATTATATAACTCACCATAATGTGAAATCAGTGGGAACCCTGAGTTTGTTTTCCAGCAACTAGACAGTCCCATCTGGGGGTTATGTGAGACAGTAACAGATCATCAGGCATTAGATTCTCATAAGGAGCACACAATCTAGATCCCTCACATGCATAGTTCACAACAGGATTCATACTCCTATGAGAACCTAATGCCACCACTGATCTGACAGAAGGAGCTCGGGTGGTAATGATAGCGATGGGGAGCAGCTGTAAATACAGATGAAACTTCGCTTGCTCGCCCGCCACTCACCTGCTACTGTGTGCCCTGGTTCCTAACAGGCCACAGACTGATAGCACTCTGTGGCCCAGGGGTTGGGGACCTCTGGTCTACACAAACAAACTGCTTGAGCTGGTTTTCTTTACAATGTTACAGAGCTTTCTAAATTTGTGTTGGTGTAGTAAGATCACGGCATTATGTTACAGTAATTGTGCTTGAACTAAGTTATAGTGAATGCCAAGAAAAGGCCCTACCTGCTGTCCTTTCTGATATTTTGGAAATAGATTCCACAACAACTTAGGGCCTTGGAGAAACTTGTATTTCCAAAATACTGGAAATGATTGACTCAAGTCAGTAAATCTGTGATTTACTAGAAGCTCTGTTTTTGAAAGTCGTATTTTATTTTTTTATTTTTTTTTAATTTATTTATTATTATATTTTAAGTTGTAGGGTACATGTGCATAACGTGCAGGTTTGTTACATATGTATACTTGTGCCATGTTGGTGTGCTGCACCCATCAACTCGTCATTTACATCAGGTATAACTCCCAATGCAATCCCTCTCCCCTCCCTCCTCCCCATGATAGGCCCCGGTGTGTGATGTTCCCCTTCCTGAGTCCAAGTGATCTCATTGTTCAGTTCCCACCTATGAGTGAGAACATGCGGTGTTTGGTTTTCTGTTCTTGTGATAGTTTGCTAAGAATGATGGTTTCCAGCTGCATCCATGTCCCTACAAAGGACACAAACTCATCCTTTTTTATGGCTGCATAGTATTCCATGCTGTATATGTGCCACATTTTCTTAATCCAGTCTGTCACTGATGGACATTTGGGCTGATTCCAAGTCTTTGCTATTGTGAATAGTGCTGCAATAAACATACGTGTGCATGTGTCTTTATAGCAGCATAATTTATAATCCTTTGGGTATATACCCAGTAATGAGATGGCTGGGTCATATGGTACATCTAGTTCTAGATCCTTGAGGAATCGCCATACTGTTTTCCATAATGGTTGAACTAGTTTACAGTCCCACCAACAGTGTAAAAGTGTTCCTATTTCTCCACATCCTCTCCAGCACTTGTTGTTTCCTGACTTTTTAATGATCGCCATTCTAACTGGTGTGAGATGGTATCTCATTGTGGTTTTGATTTGCATTTCTCTGATGGCCAGTGATGATGAGCATTTTTTCATGTGTCTGTTGGCTGTATGAATGTCTTCTTTTGAGAAATGTCGGTTCATATCCTTTGCCCACTTTTGGATGGGGTTGTTTGTTTTTTTCTTGTAAATTTGTTTGAGTTCTTTGTAGGTTCTGGATATTAGCCCTTTGTCAGATGAGTAGATTGCAAACATTTTCTCCCATTCTGTAGGTTGCCCGTTCACTCTGATGGTAGTTTCTTTTGCTGTGCAGAAACTCTTTAGTTTAATTAGATCCCATTTGTCAATTTTGGCTTTTGCTGCCGCTGCTTTTGGTGTTTTAGACATGAAGTCTTTGCCCATGCCTATGTCCTGAATGGTACTACCTAGGTTTTCCTCTAGGATTTTTATGGTATTAGGTCTAACATTTAAGTCTCTAATCCATCTTGAATTAATTTTCGTATAAGGAGTAAGGAAAGGATCCAGTTTCAGCTTTCTACTTATGGCTAGCCAATTTTCCCAGCACCATTTATTAAATAGGGAATCCTTTCCCTATTTCTTGTTTCTCTCAGGTTTGTCAAAGATCAGATGGCTGTAGATGTGTGGTATTATTTCTGAGGACTCTGTTCTGTTCCATTGGTCTATATCTCTGTTTTGGTACCAGTACCATGCTGTTTTGGTTACTGTAGCCTTGTAGTATAGTTTGAAGTCAGGTAGCGTGATGCCTCCAGCTTTGTTCTTTTGACTTAGGATTGTCTTGGAGATGCGGGCTCTTTTTTGGTTCCATATGAACTTTAAAGCAGTTTTTTCCAATTCTGTGAAGAAACTCATTGGTAGCTTGATGGGGATGGCATTGAATCTATAAATTACCTTGGGCAGTATGGCCATTTTCACGATATTGATTCTTCCTATCCATGAGCATGGTATGTTCTTCCATTTGTTTGTGTCCTCTTTGATTTCACTGAGCAGTGGTTTGTAGTTCTCCTTGAAGAGGTCCTTTACATCCTTTGTAAGTTGGATTCCTAGGTATTTTATTCTCTTTGAAGCAATTGTGAATGGAAGTTCATTCATGATTTGGCTCTCTGTTTGTCTGTTACTGGTGTATAAGAATGCTTGTGATTTGTGCACATTAATTTTGTATCCTGAGACTTTGCTGAAGTTGCTTATCAGCTTAAGGAGATTTTGGGCTGAGATGGCGGGGTTTTCTAAATATACAATCATGTCATCTGCAAAGAGGGACAATTTGACTTCTTCTTTTCCTAACTGAATACCCTTGATTTCTTTCTCTTGTCTAATTGCCCTAGCCGGAACTTCCAACACTATGTTGAATAGGAGTGGTGAGAGAGGGCATCCCTGTCTTGTGCCAGTTTTCAAAGGGAATTTTTCCAGTTTTTGCCCATTCAGTATGATATTGGCTGTGGGTTTGTCATAAATAGCTCTTATTATTTTGAGGTATGTTCCATCAATACCGAATTTATTGAGCGTTTTTAGCATGAAGGGCTGTTGAATTTTGTCAAAAGCCTTTTCTGCATCTGTTGAGATAATCATGTGGTTCTTGTCTTTGGTTCTGTTTATATGCTGGGTTATGTTTATTGATTTGCGAATGTTGAACCAGCCTTGCATCCCAGGGATGAAGCCCACTTGATCATGGTGGATAAGCTTTTTGATGTGTTGTTGAATCCGGTTTGCCGTATTTTATTGAGGATTTTTGCATCGATGTTCATCAGGGATATTGGTCTAAAATTCTCTTTTTTTGTTGTGTCTCTGCCAGGCTTTGGTATCAGGATGATGTTGGCCTCATAAAATGAGTTAGGGAGGATTCCCTCTTTTTCTATTGATTGGAATAGTTTCAGAAGGAATGGTACCAACTCCTCCTTGTACCTCTGGTAGAATTCAGCTGTGAATCCATCTGGTCCTGGACTTTTTTTGGTTGGTAGGCTATTAATTATTGCCTCAATTTCAGAGCCTACTATTGGTCTATTCAGGGATTCAACTTCTTCTTGGTTTAGTCTTGGAAGAGTGTACGTGTCCAGGAAATTATCCATTTCTTCTAGATTTTCCAGTTTATTTGCGTAGAGGTGTTTATAGTATTCTCTGATGGTAGTTTGTATTTCTGTGGGGTCGGTGGTGATATCCCCTTTATCATTTTTAATTGCGTCGATTTGATTCTTCTCTCTTTTCTTCTTTATTAGTCTTGCTAGTGGTCTGTCAATTTTGTTGATCTTTTCAAAAAACCAACTCCTGGATTCATTGATTTTTTGGAGGGTTTTTTTGTGTCTCTATCTCCTTCAGTTCTGCTCTGATCTTAGTTATTTCTTGCCTTCTGCTAGCTTTCGAATGCGTTTGCTCTTGCTTCTCTAGTTCTTTTAATTGCGATGTTAGAGTGTCAATTTTAGATCTTTCCTGCTTTCTCTTGTGGGCATTTAGTGCTATAAATTTCCCTCTACACACTGCTTTAAATGTGTCCCAGAGATTCTGGTATGTTGTATCTTTGTTCTCATTGGTTTCAAAGAACATCTTTATTTCTGCCTTCATTTCGTTATGTACCCAGTAGTCATTCAGGAGCAGGTTGTTCAGTTTCCATGTAGTTGAGCAGTTTTGATTGAGTTTCTTAGTCCTGAGTTCTAGTTTGATTGCACTGTGGTCTGAGAGACAGTTTGTTATAATTTCTGTTCTTGTACATTTGCTGAGGAGTGCTTTACTTCCAATTATGTGGTCAATTTTGGAGTAAGTACGATGTGGTGCTGAGAAGAATGTATATTCTGTTGATTTGGGGTGGAGAGTTCTATAGATGTCTATTAGGTCTGCTTGCTGCAGAGATGAGTTCAATTCCTGGATATCCTTGTTAACTTTCTGTCTCATTGATCTGTCTAATGTTGACAGTGGAGTGTTGAAGTCTCCCATTATTATTGTATGGGAGTCTAAGTCTCTTTGTAAGTCTCTAAGGACTTGCTTTATGAATCTGGGTGCTCCTGTATTGGGTGCATATATATTTAGGAGAGTTAGCTCTTCCTGTTGAATTGATCCCTTTACCATTATGTAATGGCCTTCTTTGTCTCTTTTGATCTTTGATGGTTTAAAGTCTGTTTTATCAGAGACTAGTATTACAACCCCTGCTTTTTTTTGTTCTGCATTTGCTTGGTAAATCTTCCTCCATCCCTTTATTTTGAGCCTATGTATGTCTCTGCTTGTGAGATGGGTCTCCTGAATACAGCAGACTGATGGGTCTTGACTCTTTATCCAGTTTGCCAGTCTGTGTCTTTTAATTGGAGCATTTAGTCCATTTACATTTAAGGTTAAGATTGTTATGTGTGAACTTGATCCTGCCATTATGATATTAACTGGTTATTTTGCTCATTAGTTGATGCAGTTTCTTCCTAGCCTCGATGGTCTTTACATTTTGGCATGTTTTTGCAATGGCTGGTTCCGGTTGTTCCTTTCCATGTTGAGTGCTTCCTTCAGGGTCTCTTGTAAGGCAGGCCTAGTGGTGACAAAATCTCTCAGCATTTGCTTATCTGTAAAGGATTTTATTTCTCCTTCACTTATGAAACTTAGTTTGGCTGGATATGAAATTCTGGGTTGAAAATTCTTTTCTTTAAGAATGTTGAATATTGGCCCCCACTCTCTTCTGGCTTGGAGAGTTTCTGCCGAGAGATCTGCTGTGAGTCTGATGGGCTTCCCTTTGTGGGTAACCCGACCTTTCTCTCTGGCTGCCCTTAAGATTTTTTCCTTCATTTCAACTTTGGTGAATCTGGCAATTATGTGTCTTGGAGTTGCTCTTCTCGAGGAGTATCTTTGTGGCGTTCTCTGCATTTCCTGGATTTGAATGTTGGCCTGCCCTACTAGGTTGGGGAAGTTCTCCTGGATGATATCCTGAAGAGTGTTTTCCAGCTTGGTTCCATTTTCCCCCTCACTTTCAGGCACCCCAATCAGACGTAGATTTGGTCTTTTTACATAATCCCATACTTCTTGCAGGCTTTGTTCATTTCTTTTTCTTCTTTTTTCTTTTGGTTTCTCTTCTCGCTTCATTTCATTCATTTGATCCTCAATCGCTGATACTCTTTCTTCCAGTTGATCGAGTCGGTTACTGAAGCTTGTGCATTTGTCACGTATTTCTCGTGTCATGGTTTTCATCTCTTTCATTTCGTTTATGATCTTCTCTGCATTAATTACTCTAGCCATCAATTCTTCCACTTTTTTTTCAAGATTTTTAGTTTCTTTGCGCTGGGTACGTAATTCCTCCTTTAGCTCTGAGAAATTTGATGGACTGAAGCCTTCTTCTCTCATCTCGTCAAAGTCATTCTCTGTCCAGCTTTGATCCGTTGCTGGCGATGAGCTGCGCTCCTTTGCCGGGGGAGATGTACTCTTATTTTTTGAATTTCCAGCTTTTCTGCCCTGCTTTTTCCCCATCTTTGTGGTTTTATCTGCCTCTGGTCTTTGATGATGGTGATGTACTGATGGGGTTTTGGTGTAGGTGTCCTTCCTGTTTGATAGTTTTCCTTCTAACAGTCAGGACCCTCAGCTGTAGGTCTGTTGGAGATTGCTTGAGGTCCACTCCAGACCCTGTTTGCCTGGGTATCAGCAGCAGAGGCTGCAGAAGATAGAATATTTCTGAACAGCGAGTGTACCTGTCTGATTCTTGCTTTGGAAGCTTCCTCTCAGGGGTGTACTCCACCCTGTGAGGTGTGGAGTGTCAGACTGCCCCTAGTGGGAGATGTCTCCCAGTTAGGCTACTCAGGGGTCAGGGACCCACTTGAGCAGGCAGTCTGTCCGTTCTCAGATCTCAACCTCCGTGTTGGGAGATCCACTGCTCTCTTCAAAGCTGTCAGACAGAGTCGTTTGCGTCTGCAGAGGTTTCTGCTGCTTTTTTGTTGTTGTTGTTGTTGTGTAGCTGTGCCCTGTCCCCAGAGGTGGAGTCTACAGAGACAGGCAGGTTTCCTTGAGCTGCTGTGAGCTCCACCCAGTTGGAGCTTCCCAGCAGCTTTGTTTACCTACTTAAGCCTCAGCAATGGCGGGCGCCCCTCCCCCAGCCTCGCTGCTGCCTTGCCGGTAGATCACAGACTGCTGTGCTAGCAATGAGGGAGGCTCCGTGGGCGTGGGACCCTCCCGGCCAGGTGTGGGATATGATCTCCTGGTGTGCCTGTTTGCTTAAAGCGCAGTATTGGGGTGGGAGTTACCCGATTTTCCAGGTGTTGTGTGTCTCAGTTCCCCTGGCTAGGAAAAGAGATTCCCTTCCCCCTTGTGCTTCCCAGGTGAGGCAATGCCTCGCCCTGCTTCAGCTCTCGCTGGTCGGGCTGCAGCAGCTGACCAGCACTGATTGTCCGGCACTCCCCAGTGAGATGAACCCAGTACCTCAGTTGAAAATGCAGAAATCACCGGTCTTCTGTGTCGCTGGGGCTGGGAGTTGGAGACTGGAGCTGTTCCTATTCGGCCATCTTGCTCCGCCGCCGAAAGTCGTATTTTAAATGTTAAAAGCTATTGTTGAACAATTGATGCTTGTAACAAAAAGTTCAATGCCGTATGTACTTGGCAGACTTTTCTATAAGACATGACCCAAGAAGGAAAGTGAAAATTGATCTCAGGCTTAACCTCTTCTTTAACTTCCCCCAAACACCTAAATCTGACACTAATTTAGACTTTAATACATGAAAACAAGGTCATGTGAGCCCTAATTCATGTAACTGAAGGAAGTCCACACTTCTCCATTTATTGGCGATGATTCTGATGGTGGCCTTAGGCACACTGGTTTTTACTGCCACCAAATCCCAGTGCTGGCTTCAGTCTCATCTTTTCAGGCCAGCTCAGCCCACATTTCTGCTTTCCATAGGTGGCAGCCTGTTGGACCCCAGGGCACCAGTACTCTGGGCCCTTGTAGGGGCAGGACCCTTCTCCTGGCTTAGCATTACCAGAGGGAAATCCTTGCCAGAACTGGAAGTGACTTCGAGGTGACGATCACACTGGTTCTGAAGTTCCTCAGCCGCCCGTGCTACAGGGTGTGCCTCACCTGCTGCCCCAGAGCCACTCGCCACCTTCATGGGATTTGTTTCTGCCTGCGGTCTCTTTTCCCACTTTCCTACCTTCCCCAAATTCCAAGGCCTCCAAATCACAGCCCGTGGCTAGTACTTTTTTTAATCTAAAAGACACAGAAAAGGCGTTTTCCTAACCTAAGAGCATTCCCTTTTCCTAACCCTGGCCATTTGCCTTAAAAAACATACAAAAAAAAGAAATCATAAATTTTCTTTAAATTGGCTCAACATTCAAGGCATCCTACATCAGTGTTTTCTCTCCGTTTTGGGAGCTTGGGTAAGACTCCCCTTTGCTGTGGGCATTTTCCAGGTAAGGTGATGCTTTCACTAGAAATACCCTTTTTTCATGTGCTACATAGTCTTACAGTTTTGGTCACAAGAATATTTTTATAATGAAACACCTTACAAGAATTTGTGTCCAATAGCAACTTGCAACCTATAAAATGGCTGTTTCTGGTGTTTTCTAAAGTGGCGAGGAAGTGTCTCTAGGGCAGAAATCTCCAAACCCCAAAGTAGTGGTCTGTGGCCTCTTTGGAACTGGGCCGCACAGCAGGAGGTGAGTGTCAGGGAAGCAAGGAAAGCTTCATCTGTATTTATTGCTGCTCCCCATTGCTTACATTACGGGTTGAACTCTGCCTCCTGTCAGATCAGCAGTGGCATTAGATTCTCATAGGAGCACGAACCCTGTTGTGAACTGTGTGTGCAAGGGATCTAGGTTGCGTATTCCTTATGAGAATCTAAGGCCTGATGATCTGTCAGTATCTCCATCACCCTCAGATGGGACCATCTAGTTGCTGGAAAACAAGCTCAGGGCTCCCACTGATTCTACATTATGGTGAGTTGTATAATTATTTAATTACATATTACAATGTAATAATAATAGAAATAAAGTATACAATAAATGTAATATGCTTGAATCATCCCCCAACCATCCCCCCCACCCAGTCCACAGAATAATTATCTTCCACAAAACCAGTCCCTGGTGCAAAAAAGGTTGGGCACCACTACTCTGGAGCACCCTGTCCATGGCTGTGCTAGGCCTCAGGTGAGCAGAGTGAGTCTTCGTGAGACAATGTTAAATGTTAAAACTAGCAAATGTGTTATGGAATAAAAAAAATTTATAATTTAAGGTAAGCTGTTGTAAGCCTGAGAAACTCCATTTGGGAACTGAACATCTCCAGGTTCAGGTAACCCTTCCAATTCAGGCAAATGGAGTGGAAGTTTGAGAAACACCATACTTAAGCAGGTGCCATTGTACAAAAATGTATAACCTTTAAAAGTATTTCCCATTATTGCACTTATTAACTCCTTGTTTGGCAAATCATTTGTACACTATAGACATTTTATGCAATATGTATATGCCATGAAAGTTGTGTTGGAGTTGATATATTTGTAAATTGAATCCATTTAAAATGCAATAGATACTTTATAGGAAACCCTAAAATAAATTATTTTATAATCACCTCCTGATTGTTAATTTTGTAAGTTTGAGTTTAATAAATTATTTTTCTTAAAGTGGGTTTTTCACTAACTATTAAGATAACCATCTTTTTACAAATTGTTTTTCAGTTTTATTGAGGTATAATTGACAGATAAAAATTGTATATATTTAAGGTGTACAACATGATATATATACACATTGTGAAATGATTACCACAAAAGTTAATTAACACAAAGATTACATCCACTTAAATTGAAAATAGTTCTTTATAAATTTGGCTTTCAAAAACAGTCACTGACAGTGAATTTATCTGACTCAGATCAATGAAAATTTAAGACAATGTCTGCTGGTAGTGTTGAGTACTTTAAGAAGTATTTTTTAGATTCCTGACCATGTTAAAGAAGTATTATCTTAACGAAGCACATAAAATAAAACATCAGCTCAATCGTGAAATTCCTCAGGGCAGATTATTAAATAACCATGAGATTAACCAGGCTAACTTCAAAGTTGATTTGGCATGTTTTACTGTTTATTGCTGTAAGGAATTACGTTAGTCAAATATAAATGTTCAGTACATTTTCATTAACATGCTGTGCGTGTCCAGTTTCTTCTAGATGCTTTCTTGGTCTTCATACAGTGTCATCATTCAATAAATGTGTAATAGAAAAGCTTATTAAAATTTTGTAATACTTAATGTAAAAGATTAAAAATGAAGATAAGTTAGATCAAAGTAGAATGAATAGAATATAATTGAAATAATTTGGAGTCCACTTTGTAACAATTTATTTGTTAATTTAGAAACATTAACAGTATGTGACCACAACTTTTTGTTCAAACATATCACTATGGACAAAATAAGAATGATGTCGTATTATTCCTAGGCTATTTGAAAAAGATTATTAGCTTTTTCTAGCCTAAAATTTGGAAAAAATAAAATTGCTAGTTACCTTATTTATTAATAAAGTAAATATCTGAGATAACTAGTTGCCTATACAAGAGTTAAGTGAGATGTAGAACACAATACAAATATGGTTATCATTGACTAGGATAACCATATGTTATTGTATTGAAATAATGCAATAATTATGTATTATTATATTGAAATCTCAATTAGAACATTATGTATTATTATATTGAAATCTCAATTAGAACATTGACAGATTTTCCAGTGATCCTTTTGTTATGCTGATAATCTCTATCACCTAGGAAAAATAATGTGACTTATCTGTTGTGTGAAATCTTAAAATTTGAAATAAATGACTATATTAGTCTAAAAATTCTATTACTGAATTTAGGTAATATGGAGAAAGTATGTGTTTTTCTAAGAATCTGATTGAATCAAGTCTTGCAAACTAGTAAATAAACTTTGATTTAAGTAAAATATTGTTCACTTTAAGACAGAATATTTGCTAAAACCAGAATTGTGACTCTCGGCTTGTCTGTGATTGAGGGAATAGAGCATAGGGAAAAACCCTGACTGTGTGGAAAATGCTGGCTTGTGCTGGGCTTTGCTGGTAGAGTGATGGCTTATGACTACAAGCAGAATTGATAAGTTGTTGAAATGTGATTTTAATGGATTTTTAAAAATTTTATTATTAGGCTATCAGCTGCAAAGGTCAACACAGTATATCCTACACTTTGTCAAGGAATCAGACTGTGGTGGTGGAGTACACACATGATAAAGATACGGATATGTTTCAGGTAATATTCTTCTTTTTTAATAGAAATTTTAGCACATTTTCCTTTAATTCTGTATTTTTTATATGTAGTCAGATCTTCCAGCCCAGTGTCCAGGGGGAAAAGTTGAAGATAATATAAAAATTATTCCTGTTTGGTTGTTGAAAGATTAAGAAAAAAACTTAATTCTTTAATTGTAAAAGGAAATTATAAAGGCTACATTCTCAGACCTCAGTGCAATAAAAATAGACATTAATAGCAAGAATAAAAATTTTAAAAGCTAACCACTTTTAAAACCAACATTTTCAGAATACTTTCTAAATAACACTTGAATGAAAGGGATATCCAAACTACATTTATAGACCTTTTCAGAAATATCTGTGAGAATATCATGTAGCAAAACTGACAAGATGAAGCCAACATCTTACTCGGAAGAAAATGCCTTAAGTGCTTCCATTACTAAGAGGAGGGAAAGAGAGAGAGAGAAAGAAAATCAAAGGACTAAACATTTATCTCAAAAGTTCTTTTTTGACAAAGGACAGCAATTAAGAAAGTATAGGATGGGTTTGGGCATAGTTTTAGTGGTATATAAAGTCCAGAAGTACATCAAAAGAAAGCAGAAGGAAGGAAAAAAAATATTCGTCAGTTAATGAATTTAAAAGGTAGAGAATAAATGAATATATTCCAGATTTAGTACTTTAAAACAACAAACAATTAAAATTTAGACTAATAACAGAAAAAAGCAAGCATAAGTTGGAATTGGTGAGGCTTTGCATTTCCATATGGAGAGTTAAATTGTTACATAAATGATGTCAAAACAAACATCAAAAAAGTATGATAAATACTAACATTGTACTCTGCTAAAGTAAATTCTAGAGAATAAACATTTAAATGTAAAACTGAAGGAACAAAAAGTTCTAGAAAAAAACAGGAGAATTCGTATTCTTGGAATAGGGAAGGATCAATAGTAAATGAAGAAATAGATTTTACCGTACACATTTTCACTTATTTTTAAATGTCACAAAAATTAGAAGTCAAACTAGAGACAATTCGGGCAACAAATCAAGTAGACAAAGGATTGACACCTACTGTACAGTAATCACTTTTCCCATGCTTTCAAAAATGGACAAAGAACAAAACATACAATTCTCAGAAGAAATATAAATGGCCAATAAATATATAAAAATAATTTTAAAATACCAAATGAATTAATAAAATACTCTTTATTACCTATTAATTGGAAAATATTAAATAATACAGCACTGTAAAGCATTGTATGGAATTGGTCCCCCTGGTGGGACTGTGAATTGGTGCAGCATTTCTATAGGGCAACATTGCAATACTACCATGAATTTCAACACTGAGACCAATTGACCCAGTAATTCTAACTTCAGTCATTTTTATACATAAATAATTAAGGAATATGAACAAAGATTTGACCAAAAGGTTGTTCATTGTAGTGTTGTATATGCTAGTAAAAAAGTAGAAATAAACCTACACTTCCAGGAGTAGGTAAGAATGATTACAGTATGGTGCATTTAAATGCAAAATACCGTGTAGCCATTACATGACTATTAAATGGGAAATACAATAAAATAAGTGAAAAAAGGCGTATGTCCATCCACTTCATGCTTTATTTTTATATGCACACACATAAACATAGGTACGGAAGACAGATGGGACTAGAAAGAAATGCCCCAGCTCTTTTTCCATTTTCTATAACATTGTGAAGTGGAGACCTAATCTGGATCACCTAAGTCAGTACTTTTGATTGAGAAAGAAAGAAAATTTTATGTGGTTTTTAAATGTATTTGTAGTAGTCCTGAACTTCAACACCTCAGACTGATAAGACGAGCCAAAGACAAATTACAAATGGGGGAAATATTTACAATTTGTATCACAAAAGGTTAATGTCACAAATATATAAGATACTCCTGGAAATCTCTTTTTAAAAGTCCTACAATCAGATAGACAAATGAGCAAAGGATTTGACAGATAGTTCACCAAAAAAGGAAACTAAGTAGCTCTTAAAAATAAGAAAATATGCTCAACCTCATTTACAAAAAGAAAAATGTGAATTAAAACCACATAGAGATACCACTTTTTACTTGTCAGATTGGCAGAAATCCAAAAGGTTTTGTCAAAGATGTGGGGAAAACAGACACTATCCTACATTCTATAAATTGATATAGCATTTATGGGGTAGCAATTTGAAAATACCTATGAAAAATACAAAATGTTTACATAGTTTGAGTCAGCTCTTCTCTTTGTAAAGCTCTTCTTTCTAGAGACTTACCCCAGAGATATCCTTACCTACATGCAAAATGCCATTTGTACAGAGTTATTGCTCAAAGCATTGCTTAATAGGAAAAGATTGGAAACAACCTAAATGTTCTTCCGTAGTGGATCAGTTCAGTAAATTTGGGCACAGCTATACAGTGGAGCCCTCCAAGAGTATAAAACCAAACAAAGAAAAGCTGTATGTATAGCCATAGAAAGAGCTCCAAACATATTAAATGAGTTAAATATTAATATTATTGAATATATTGGGTCATATTGGTAATATGTATTCAATTAATTTAAAATGTTACTAAATTAAATCTTAAATAATATTAAATATTACATTATTATTTTTATATTATAAAATATTACATTATTAATTTAATATTGTAAAATGGTTTAAATAATGCTTATATGCATTAAAAAATCTCCAAAATGATTAACAAGACATTAATGTAGCAGTTGCCTTTGTGGGGAAGGGGACTGAGCAGGTGGTATACAGGGAGATATTTTACACTTTTCAAGTTTGGAACTATGTGTATGTATTAGATATTTTAAAACTAAATAATCTTAGATAAAATATATAGTCATAGTTATAAACATAGTTATTAAAGTGCCAGTTTGAACTCAAAAATAAAATTTATCATGTTTGGGCAAAATCTCCATGCCATTCTGTTATATAATCTTATAAATGTCTTTTCTTCTTCTTCTGTTAAGGAAAATATCTTCCTACATAAGTATATGCATATTCTTCCCTGTTGATACTTTTATGAAACTTCATTATTATATCTTTTTCATACTCATTACAATTATTTATTTTCAATTTATAAATTTTTTCCCTACTTATAGTAGCAGTAAAGATTTTACAGATTTTTTTTACAGAGAGTTCTTAATCCTAAAAAAAGTGGATCGAGCCTATTTCACTATTGTCCATAATACTTTTTTACCACTTAAATTCAAAAACTTACTGTGATGGTACCTGTTATAGGTAAGTCAGGTACTCTCAAAGTGTGAGACATTAAATTCCTTTAAGAAGAATCTTGTTTCTTCGGCATTTTTCAGAGTTTCATAGATACTCTTTAGCGACATGTGTCACATAGTGTATTCCACACTATTGAACAGTCACATTTGACTCACATGCTCACTTTCTTCCCTCTCATCTCTGCAGAATGAATTAAAGATTTAGTTGGACTTTTTCAGCTTCCTATTACTAACTTCTAAGTACATTATGCATACTTCCTATTTTGTCATACAGAATATTAAAAGACTCAAGATTTAATAAAACTCCTAATTTTTAAACTGGAGATCACAGCAATGAAAAATACAATGACTGTTAATACAGTTTCGTGCCACTGCTTTGAATCGTGCCAAAGCACCAGCAGCTTTACCCACCAGTGTTCTAGCACCATCAGTGTAGAGACCAGCACAGTGGAAAAGGCAGTTAATGTCTTTGTATTATTATGAAGGTAGTTTTGGCCTCATGTACCTAGACCCCATGGCAAGGTCTCAAGGACCCTCTGGGGCTCATGAACCACATTCTGAGAATACCAATTTGTACCAACCTCTTAATTTCATAGCTGAGAAATCTGGGTCTTTGAAAGGAAAAGTAATGTAAACTAAGGTCAGAGGAGGCTTTAGGGGCAGAGCTAAGATTTAGGTCACTGGGCTCTTCATTCTCTGAATAGTACCAGCTCAGCCTCTTTAAATATAGTACGGTAAGCCAAGCAAGAATTCACATGTTTCTTAAGGAAACATAACACATTACACACACAGACTAACTGGACCTATTAGAAGGATCCATGGCAGATCATTTTAAGCAGAGAACTAAGCAACTCTCATAAGACCTTGAAAAGATAGATTTGTTTCCACGTTTTCCTCCTTTTAACAAGTTTATATTTCCAAAACCTACTACTGACAAAAATCACCGAGCAAAAAGCACTACAGCACTCACAGTTCTCAAGTATGGACCTCAGTGTGGAGAGTTTGTTCGTTTTAGTCATTCCCATTAAAATGATTTCTAGGGTTAATTGAGTATCTAAAGGCAGAATATCAGAATGAACCAAGAAAGGGCTTTATGCTGCATTTCCCACTGTGAAGTCAAGTTAGTAGACTCAGAACTCAGAAATATTATGGCCTGAGGGGAAAAATCAAAGCTAGATCTGAATTTAAGGTATGAGAAAGAGTAAGATCTTGGTCATTATTGTCTGGAGTAGGGGTAAAGAAAGAAAGAAACTCTAACAGGAAAGTGAAACATAAAGGAGAAAATAGTTCATGGAAGGAATTAGAGGAAGTGGTGCATTGTCTTGACCGTGCCTAAAGTGCAGTGCCAAGTGCCTTCTGACCAGAGGGGCTAGGAGACTGACTGAGTCCTGCAGCCAGTGCTCAGGGGTCCTTTCTCTCCGATTTCACACTTTCACAGGCTTCGAACCTGGTACTACAAGGCCTAACATTTTTGGGTTTTGGTTTTTTTGTTTTGTTTTGTTTTTTTGGTTTTCAATTTAGTTGATTTACTGTAGTTTTAGATGATAACATTTAATTAGTATCTGTTAGGAAAATGTTAAAGAATGTCTACATTTTCTAGTGGGTATTTCTACAACCATTGCACATGAGCAGGCTTGTGCAGGTATGTGCGTATCTCATAGGATTTGGCCTCCCTGTCATTATCTTCCAATTATTATTTTCATCTCTTGACCATCTGCTGTGTCAGAAACTCCTTTGGTGGCTGGGGAGAGAGAACTAAGGCTCTCCTCTCAAGCAGCCTACATCTGGAGGAGGCAGCAGACCAGAAATAAGCAAGCCCTTCAGGCAGAGGAAACAGTGAGTGCAAAGGCTGCAAGTCAAGATCACAGTGGAGAAGGATGGCAGTGAACTTCGTTGGACTTGGAAGGGCAGGTAAAGGCTGAGAGAGGTAGGATCTTCAGGCCAGGTAGAGTTTGGGATTTATTCTAGGAGTTTTGGGAAGCTGTTGGAGGATTTTAAGCGGGAGAGAGGTATAATCTGATTTACATTTTCATACGATTTCTCAAACTACTGTATGGAAAAGAATCTAGGTGGCAAGTATGAAAACAGGGAAACCAGTTTGGAGGCTAAGGTGATAGAACCCAAGTAAGAGATAATGGTAACCAAAACCAAAATGGGAAAAGTGGAAGGACTGAGGATGTGTTTGGAGGTTCAGCTGACAGTGTTTACACAGTGTTACACATGGAGGAACGTGAAGAACTGGGTTATTCTTGGGTTTTGACTTTTGACTTGAGCAAATTGGATGTCAGTCAGTCATTGATATAGGGAAGCCCCAGGGTGAAGGGGGATCCAAGTTCTGTTTGGCACATATTACATTCAAGATATTTATCACACATACAAGTGGAGATTGGGTATGCTGGTCTGAAGCTCAGGGGAGAGATCAAGACTTTCAGCTGATAGGTGGGATTTGGTGATACTATCTAGGGAAAGAACAGAAAGAAAAAGGAAGGGGGAGCTATTTACCAACTAGCCTGAAAGTTTCATTATCTTAGTACCAGGTAGAGGTGGACCAGGATATGCTGGCTCAGCGTAAGCCCTGGATTTAGCAATATATTGATTGTTGGAATCAGCGTGAATGGTTTCAGTGGAGTTGTGGGGAAGGAAGCTCAGTTGGAGTGGGTTGAGGAAGAAGGAAGTTAAAGATATGGGTGAGGAAATGGAGGAAATAACTAATGACAGGTTTTCTAAGAAGTCTTGCTGTTAAGTCAATCAGAGAAACAGGGCTGGAGCCTGAGGGTTGCTTGCAGGTGAAGGAAAGCATTTTTAAAAGTGGGAAACTAGTCCAGAGCAGTGCTACTCAAACTGCACTCCCTCTGCCCAGCAGTGAAATGTTTGTTAAAATACAGAATGAGATGAGCATACAAGTTGAGAGGAAACCTTCATGACAGTTTGGCATTGCCGAAACATCCAAGCAGATGATCATTTCTCAAGTACTCATTTTTATTGTATGTTTAAAAGGCATCAGTGACTAGTTAAAATTTAAAACAACAACAGCAACAATACTGGTCCTTTAAGCACAGAGTTTGAGAAGCTCTAGAATGTGTGTGAGAGCTGATGGCACCATCCAGTATAAAAGGAGAAATTAGTGACTCAGGAAAGAGAGGAGATAGTATTAGGAGCAAAATCCTTGGGAAAGGGAGAATATTGGAATATCAAGTGTCAATGGAAAGATTGCTTTTAGATGGGAGCAACAACTTTTCATCCTTATCCCAGGAGGGAAGTCAGAAAATAAAGTGATTGATGCAGGGAGATGGGTAGGAATTGGTTGAGGGAGGTGAGAAAAACGGGAGGCCCTTCTAGATGCTTTGATACCATCTTACCTGTCCTGGCTTCAGCTAACATCTAGGCAAACCCAAACTTTTCTTATATATATAAAATTTAACATACTGAATGGAGCAAGTTCTCACTGTAGCTGGTTATATGACTGTCAGCACTCTGTGACTATCACATGAAATTCAGAAGCATCCTGGCTTGCGTGCTATATGAATATCAGATGAAATTCAAAAGCATCTTGGCTTGTGTGCATGACTGCCTTTAATGTAGAGTTGATCCAGTAGTCAAAAGAAAGGGCAGGCTGCAGGTTTTCCACATTTGAGTGATTTTTCAGCAGGAAAGTTACTTAGTTTTATTTTTTGTTTTGTTTTGTTTTCGTGGAAAAAGCAACATGAGGCTTGTGTCATAAAGTATAAAATTTTACCAGCACTCTAGAGGTTAGATTTAAGTGGAAGCAAACTGATAAATCATACGTATGACCCATCAAGGTAAGTGTCATGACTTAAAATCATTGATCCTAGCAGTCTGTTCCAGTTAGAATAAAATTTCCTGTTTTACAGTCAATTTCAATGACTTCATCAAGACATTAATTTAATACATTTGGATGAACTCAGAATGTGGCCCTTCTAGAAAAGAATAGTTTCTGTACACAAGAAGGAATAGTTACAAAACATTCAAACCAGCAGAGTGATTTTGACTTTGAACTTATAACAGAGCTTGAAAAGGCATTGCCCTCTTCCATGGAGATTAACAAATCTTGGGACAGTGACTGTTGCTGTGAGGCTCCAGGTTTGGTGAGATGACTGGAAAATTCTAGAATTTATCATGTTTTACTCCTAAACTTCATTGGAATAGGGGCTCAGGACGGGTTTGCACCTAAGTTTGAAGTTGGCTTTGTTTTCACCTTTATACTTTTCTCTATTTGTTAAGTATTTTGCAGTAAGTCTTCATTACTTTTCTAATTTTCTTTTTAAAAAATGTTTAACAAAATTAAAGCAGTCTGAATCAGTAGAGCTTCCAAGTTACCCGGTTTTTAAATGAATCTAGCAGAGAGGAGATTTTGCAGCTTTAGAAGGATGAATTATATGATTTTATAATACATCTAATTTAGATTTTACATTGCATTTTTTAACAAGTTATGTGTTTTCTAAACCTGAAATGCATATATCTAGGCAATATGCATCTGTTCAAATTGTTAAGTGTCAATGAAACCAGCAGTTTAGTTTATTCCAGGCATATTTCATTAGGACAAGAAATTAAGGGTTATAAAAAACAAGAGAAAATAGGTATCTGTGGTCATTGGTTTTAGAAAGATAGTCTGTGCATGAGAATGTATATATGAGATTTACAAAAGAAATTTGATATTGTTCTAGGAAGCAAGCTGAGCTAAGTGATACAAGATTTTTTTCTACTTTATTCATTTGGATGAAAAATGTATTACATTGCCTAGTTTGTAGACAGAACTTTGAGACCAGAGTAAAAATATCTTGGAAATTGACTTTTGGGAGCTTTATGTGCATATGTCTCAGGTCTCTGCATTCCTCCCATTGGCGACTTCAGAATCGGAGTTACAGTTGGGAGAGAACAATATCATATTTAGTGAGAAAGTATTAATTTACGTATAAGTGGTTTTAACCTAAGAAGTCCCTTTGGCACATAAAACACTTAGCACTGTTTTCCAGTTAGAGATTTATGAAGCAGAATTACATAACTTTTTAAATATTCCATATTGAGGATTTTCATATTTGTAAACAAATATTTTTCCTAGTTCACAGGAGAGAGTAATACCTGTCTTACTTGAATTGATTGAATAGGACAAGCTTCATTAAGCCTTTATTGGATGCTTTGTTAGAAGCTTTGTTAGAACTTTGTCACATCTTCCTAATGAAATACATTCTTTCTGGCAGCATTTAAATCTTTACAAAGAAAGGTTAGCCAATATAGTATTATTGACAGTCTTTTAGACTTCCACAAGAGAGGTTTTAAAAATTTAGACTTGAAATGCCAAGACCAGCTTTTGAAATCTTTCATTTGACTACATCCCAAACTTTGGGCTGGCTTCACATCCTTCTCTTTCATGCTGAGTAGTGTTAATGGACATTTATCTCTATGTCTGGATTAGGGCTGTTCTTGCTCAGTGCTGGGAGTCACTGTTGGATTTACCTAACAAGGAAAACCATTCTGTGGAGCTGGACAAGAAAGTAGGAAGCAAGAGTTCCTTTATTTAAAATCTTGCTTTTTTTAACCCCAGAAATAGGGAAAAAAAATTGTTGTGAAAGTAATATTGCTTCCCAGATCCAAGAGATGAAATCTGATGAGTGGCCGAAGATCTACTGTTTTCCTCTTAATTGAGCTTTTTCTCAATACTTAAAATCTAATGAACTAATGCGTGGCATAAAGTGAGTGAAGCAAGATGAGTAAGTTCTAGAGATCTGCTGTGCACCACTGTGCCTGTAGCCAACAATGACTGCATTATGTGCTCACATATTTCAGAGGATACATCTCGTATTGTGTTCTTACCACAATACAATGCAATTAAAAATAGATATCTCTAATATTTGGTTACCCTAATATCTTCCCTAGTCAAATAGGAAAAGGAGCATGAATGAAAATCTTGCATTAAATTCTAACCCTCAGAACAAAGATAGTGAGTGTTAAAGGGATCCTGAATGCTTTTTCCATGTGAATAAAATACAGCACCCTGCTATTTTCCGAGTGAATCACGAGTACATTTGATTTATTTAGGTGGGCAGATCAACAGAAAGCCCTATCGACTTCGTTGTCACAGACACGATTTCTGGCACCCAGAACACGGACGAAGCCCAGATCACACAGAGCACCATATCCAGGTTTGCCTGCAGGATCGTGTGCGACAGGAATGAGCCTTACACAGCACGGATATTTGCCGCCGGATTTGACTCTTCCAAAAATATATTTCTTGGAGTAAGTATTGTCAAGAAGTACATGATTTCTAGAAAACCGCTTGTGATTATGACATGGAACATTTAATTGGAGCAAAAAAAGTACTGGCTTTGTATGTTGCCTCTGGTGAGATTTTGAGATTTTAGTTTTCAGGTGGCCAGTTAAAATCTGAACGTTAGTAAGCATTACTTGCTATTCATTATATCTTTTATATTGTAATATTTACAGTAAGTACTTTTTAAAAAATATGCCTGTAACATTGTCCATAATGTATTTATGGCAGTTAAGAGGCTTATTTCAGAGAGAAAAATAAATGGCCAAATTTAGATCATTAGGGCTTAGAGGAAAATGTTAGTGATTCATTCATTCAAAAATGTTTTATTGAGTGTTTGCTATGTTCCGTACTGGGCGTTTTAGATGTGGGATTACAGAGATCAAAACAGACTTGAATCCCAACCCTTATAGGGTTTCCTTGTAAGTGAAGCCCAGAAGTTTTAGTGAATATCCAGGTTTAACATAGTTTCCTTTTGAATTAGGATATTTTTGCAGGAAAAAAAGAACCCGCTTAAAATGGTCTAAAATCAATGCAAATGTACTGTTCCCACATAAGAAGTGCTGAAGAAGGCCAGCTCCCAGGTTGGTGGTTCAGTGGTTCTGTGACATCCAGGGCACCGGGTTGTATCTGTCTTGCCTTCTGCCTCCCATGGTGCACCAGCCTCTTCATGGGAGGTCTTCTTGTGGGTGAGAGCTGGCTCCTGCACTTTCATATGTCCCCTGCCACATGACAACTTCCAGCCAGAGAAGAGGGTGGCAGAAGCACTGTTTCCTCCTTGTCTCTTCTTAGAGCACAGACACCTTTCTCAGAAGCCTCCGAGAAGATATCCTGTGTCATCAGTCAGAGCCCAGTCATGTGCTGTGCCCACCTGTAAACCAGCCATTGGGAAGATGGCTGGGAGTGTCATGTTGGATTAATCAGGATTCCCCCCACCAGCCCCAGCCATGTGAACAGTAGCTGAGCTCTGTCACCAAGAAAGCTGAAGGGAAGAGCTGTGGCACAAGCACCCAAGAGTATCTGTCCTATCATCATGTCAAGCTACATGTGCCATCTACCTTTGAGAATTTAAACACTGATTGTTGTGTAAACATAATGACCCTGACTTGTTGGCTTAACATTTTTTGAATTTTCTAGCTTTAATAGAAAGTCTTTCTTTATGGCTGTCCTTTGTTCTCTATCCTGATAGTGAGTACATAGAAAGCCCTTTTAGATATCAGGATAAGGGCATGGCACAAGTATAACTGGAAAGAGAAAACACACCAGATTCCTGGAATCTCATGGGGTTGTGGGGAGGGTAAAAAGAATCTTAGAGGGAGAAGTCCAGGCATCCATTTTTTGCAAATTCTTGAGAACTGTAATATGTGTCCAGTGATAAGTCATTCATCCATTCAACACTTCTTTTATAGTGTGGAAATAATTGTGTATTTTATCCTTGTGATTATTAGCTTTAAATAGAAAATGAAAGTGCATCACCCTCCTCCCCTCTGCCTCTACACAATGTATTAAAGAAATTCCAGAATCCTTTCCATTTCAGCATCATCTTAACCTACTTTTTCTGTTCTGCCATGTGCTCTCCAGGAAAAGGCAGCAAAGTGGAAAAACCCTGATGGCCACATGGATGGGCTTACTACTAATGGTGTCCTGGTGATGCATCCTCGAGGGGGTTTCACCGAGGAGTCCCAGCCTGGGGTCTGGCGCGAGATCTCTGTCTGTGGAGATGTGTACACCTTGCGAGAAACCAGGTCGGCCCAGCAACGAGGAAAGCTGGTGAGTGCGCTTCACTCCGCAAGACGTACCAGACTACACAAGCCTAACTCCAAGGCTGTCGTTTTCCCTCCCCTGACGTTTGGAACCTTTGTGCAGGTCCAAGCGCCATGTACCATAACTCAGCAGAAGCAGAATTCCACAAGCCCCTGAAAGCAGGAGGCAAATGGCCTTATCTCCTTCAGTGGTTCAACTTTTGGGGAGTAAATTGTGTTTTGCTCCTTACCACCTGAAGAATATTATCTTTTATTGTATACCTCACCACAAAAATCTGTTTAAATTCACTTTAAGAAGAATAAACTTACTTTTAGTGTAAAACTTTATTGATTTGGAAAACATTTGAGCAGTCCAAAAACAATTAGTAAAAATTATGAATTAAGGAATTATTTACTAGACTTTCTGGAACTAAAAAATAAGTCAGCTGGTTTTCCCCTTGAATTCCTATATATTAAGGCAGAATTCTCTATACTGTCCACCAAAATCACAGTTAGAACTTTTTACTTGAGATGATTTATATATTGCATTGACCTGGCATGTTAATATTTTCCTATAAATATCACCACTTATACCCGTGCCCTAAAGCAGTTTTTTTAAACCCATTCTTTCTTGGAGAATAATTATAATACCTTAAATGTGTAGCTCTGGGTTTCTGATCTTGCCATAGCCATGTAGCACAGCCACTGATTTTTAGTAAACTCTCCATTCCTGTACTTTTGCTTAATTTGCTATTTAGAAGCTAGAACGAGAGAGAACAAATGTCTTTTTCTAGAAGCTAGAAGAGAAGTTCTTCAGAACTCCCACAGAATAAAATGTATGCAGAATAGAGGATTTGACCTAGCACTTGTTATAAATGTTCATCATCAAGAAATGTGTAAGACGGAAAGAAGGAAATGTGAAAGCAGTTTTTCTAAATAATCTTTTGTTTCTGATTACTGGATAGTTTTATATAAAACTGACCTAGATTGACCAAACTGGTTATTCATCATTATAACAGCAAGAGTAAGAAGTCAGTAAATGGTTGCTGGGTGCAGGCTCTGTGTTAACATTTCTGACATTAGCTCACTTCATCTGCACAGCAGCCCTCTTAGGGAAGTAGAGTCATCCCCATTTCATGGATGAGGAAGATGTGGCATAAAATTAAAGGTTGTCCAGTGTCACAGAGTTAGAAGGTGGCAGCCGGTGAGATTCAAACTCAGGTCTCCCTGATGGAGAGCCTGGACACCTAATACTACTCACTCAGTACCATGT